>NC_047087.1:42212500-42557500 GCF_902459505.1 Geotrypetes seraphini | reverse complement strand
TATTCATTCTTTACAATACTTTGTTAATGGCTCCAAAAAACATCCTTAAATTTCTTAAAATGCCCCTGCTGTATGGCTATTATGCGCTCCATTTTAAAGATGTGGTATAAAGAATTCCACCAAAAACTATAATTCAGCCAATCCCAACTTTTCCAATTTTTCATAATATGCTGTACGGCAACCCCTGTCATAATGAGCAAAAGTTAATTATTATTAAAAGATATTTGATTCTTAGCCCTCATTGATGTATCAAATAACACAGTATCATACGATAAAGGGGCATGTTAGGGGTGCATTTTGGATAGAATTTGAGTGGGCTATGGGCCAACTTAGTCTTGGAAGTCTTGCAGTGATACACCATTTTCAAGATGTCCTGGACGGAACTTAGATGTTCTGACCTAGACCTGTTTTAGAAGCGTTTAAGTGCCAAAAAGGTACCAAAATTGACCAGATGACCACTGGATGCATGAAGGCATGACCGCCCCTCCACACTCCTCCAATGGATACTGACCCCCTCCCACCCCCCCAAATATCTGTATTAAATAGTACATACCTGTGTCTAGAACAGCAGCACTTGGTATTGGAAGGCTTAATACACCTCCACACGGTATCTTAAGTAGCCAAGTGGGTAGGCTACTGAACCATAGAGAGGAGGAGCCAGATTGATAAACCACTCTAACCACAACATTTATGGTGCCATAAATGTGCCACTTGCAGCCATAAGGGCTATTGGGATGGTACAGATGGGTATAGTAGATTCCAGGGGGGGGGGGTAGGAGGACTCAGCATAAATTATAAAGGGTATATGGTAAGATGTATATCTGGCACCCTTTGTGTGAAGTTCACAGCAGCGTCTTCTAAGGTGCCCCACTGCTCTGTTGGAAGGTCTACATGGCCAGTCCATTACAATGGTGGCCCTTCTCACACCTAAATAATGTTGATTTGGATGTTTCTAACTTGGACATTTTTAATGGTGAATAATGTGGGACTGAAACCTGGTTCCTGTGTATCAAAGTCCACTACACCGACCACTAGGTTACTCTTTACACTTGCTTGCCAAGTATCCACTGAAACATTTACTATTTAGGGAGGTGGAGGGGGGGGGCAGTAACTCAGTGATCTAGATACAAATGTCCTTTTTTGCCTTGGATATTTCTTCCCAGTTCAATATCGCTGAAAGAAGCCCTAATTTTGGACGCTCCCTAGTCCCACCTAAACATAACTCCAACACACCACCTTGGTAATTGGTTGAACGGAAGTGTACAACATCCAAATTCTTCCCTTCAAAAATTGCAATTTAGATATTTTTGGCAGGATTTGTTGGTTTTTTTGCCATTTTGAGACATCCATCTGATTTGAAAATGAGTGCCTTGGAGGGGAATTTTCAATAGGACATGAAGTCCGACTTTGGATGTTTTGGGAAACACTTCCAAAAATCAGGTAGTGAAAATGTTCATTTTTGAACCCGCAAGACATCTATCTTTCTTCTGTACCCAAAATGGCCCAGCTAGACATTTTGTCCAGCTCATAGATGTCTAATTTTTTTTTTTTGCCATTATCCCCCCTCCAAAAAAGGCCAAATTAAAAAAGTCCAAAACAAGCCATTTGCATGTAGGAGGAGCCATCATTTTTAATGACTGCTCACACAGACCCGCCAGTGGGGCACCCTAGGAAACACTGCTCTGAACTTCACATTAAGGGTGCCACGTATACATTTATTTATTTATTTTATTTATTTATTTAGATTTTTATCCCGTCCTCCCAATAGCTCAGAACGGTTTACAAATGAACATACACAGTGCGGAGTAACTAGACATATAAGTGGTACAACAGGTTTAGTGATTGGATTTATAGTTTTTGGAGAGAGTTAAATACAGGGAGATTAAGCAGAGAGAGAGAAGGGGGAAATACAGTAGTTTAGTTTAAGGAAAGTTATAAGCGTATAGGTGCAATTTGTTAGTGGATAGAGTAAGAGAGGGTCATACTGAAATTTCGGGAAGGTGATAGGAGAGTGGAGGGTGGGGCCTAAGGGGGGGGAGAGACAGAGGAGATTTTTAATTGAAGAGGAGGGTCTTTACCGATTTACGGAATGTTAATAATGAGTTCTGTTGTCTAAGTTGGGGGGGGAGTTGGTTCCAGAGGTGTGGAATGAAGTGGCTGTAGGATCGTTTGTGGGCAGTTTCTGTGAGCAGGGATCTTCCAGGGGGGACGCATAGGCGTATCTCTGACTTTGAGCGGAGGGTGCGAGTGGGGTTGTAGATGGGAAGTTTGGATTTTATGTAGGAGGGGGTGGTGGAGTAGATTCTCTTGTGGGCAATTGTTAGGGCTTTGAAAGTACAGCGTTGGCTAATTGGGAGCCAGTGTTCAGCATGGAGTGCCGGGGAGATGGAATCGTGGTAGTTGAGGTTGTGTAGGAGGCGGATGGCTGCATTTTGGACCCGTTGGAGGCGTTTGATATTATTTTTGGTTAGTCCATTAAATAGGGAGTTACAATAATCCATTCTGGAGAGGACATATGCGTATAGGAGTTGGGCGAGGTCTGGTGTGGAGATGTAGGGTTTGATCCTTTTCAGTTGGCGAAGGTAGTAGAAGGAGGTGGAGACTACTTGGGATATGTGGTTGGATAAGGATAGGTGTCCGTCTAGGGCTACTCCCAGGCTGCGAACTTGATCTGCTGCCGTTAGTCGAGTGGAATCCCATGTTAGTGTAGGTCGTAGGTATTTGGTGTTTTTGTTTCTGATCCATAGGAGTTCGGTTTTGGAGGCGTTAAGTTGAAGCTTGTTGTTTGACATCCAAGTTTTCATGTCAGTGAGGCAGAGTTCGAGGTTAGCAATTTGGGATGGCCGGTTTTCGCCTAAGGGGAGGAGCAGCTGGATGTCATCTGCATAAGAGTAGATTTTGATTTTATATTTTTGCGCTATATCGATGACGGGTTTGATGTAGAGATTGAATAGGAGGGGGATAGAAGGGCGCCTTGAGGAACGCCATATTTATATGGTGAGCCCTCCAAATCTCTTAAAACCTACTGTATTCACCTATCCACCTCCCCAATAGCCCTTATACCTACAGATGTCACCTATATGGTGGACTCACACTTTCTACCACAAGTGTACTAGTTAGGGTGGCATATGGCCCTGGGTCCCGTTCTCTGGAGTCCACTCACTGACCACCAGGCTACTCCAGAGACCTCCTTGCTGTTCTACTAGGACTGGCCATAGTATCTGCAGCTGTCATAGAGACAGATATTTCATGCAGATATTTGGGGGTGGGAAGGGGTCATTGACCACTGGGGGAATGTGTGGTGTCCATATTTTCATCCCGAAACAACAAAGAAAGACATACTACTCAACCAGACTATCATCAAATAAACATCAAAAGTGGAGCGGGTATATTAATCTTCACAAAATATATTAAATTCCTTTCAAATATATCAGGAAAAAGTAATGGTATAAAAACCTAAGTTGGCATGAAAGATTCTCACAGATCACTTAAATCAATTATAAACATCTTGGACAAAGGTGGAAGGACCTCAGACCCCCCTTCCCTATTCACAATAGGTCAGCAAATGCTGTTCTATTCCATGGATTTGTCTTTTCACTCATCGCTCCTCCACCCCCCTCCAACAACGGGACATGCAAAAAGGCATAAATATGCAAAAAGTAATGAAAGGAGGACTTAGCTTGTAAGCTTGAAATCAAATCAATGCATATCTGATCTCTGATCCCAACGGGGCCCGTTTCACCTTAAGCTTCTTCAGGAGATCAGGGACTAAAAAATCTGCATACAGCCATGTCCACTTCACATACTTGGCAAGACGAAAATATTCTTTTCACATTCCCTCAACAGTGCGGGCATAACAATCCTTCGAACCTCACAGCGCCAGTGGATCCCGTCTTAAAAGAATGGCGACTGCACTGTTGAGGGAATGTGAAGAGAATAGGGAAGGGGGGTCTGAGGTCCTTCCACCTTTATCCAAGATTTTTATAATTGATTTAGATGATCAGTGAGAATCTTTCATGCCAATTTAGGTTTTTATACCATGACTTTTTTCTGATATATTTGAAAGGAATTTAATATATTTTGTGAAGATTAATATACCCACTCCACTTTTGATGTTTATCATAGTTTCATCCCTCCAGTTATTGCTTGGTCAGTTTGGGTATCTTTTTGGCACTTATACATTATAAAAACAGATCCAGCTCAAAACATCCAATTTGTGCCCTGGATGTTTTGTGAAATGTTTGATTATCACAGTAAAATGTCCTAGGGTTGCTTTTACTAAGGTGCGCTAGCGTTTTTAGCATGCGCTGCCCCCCGCATTTCGTGTAAAAACTAATGCCAGCTCAATGGTGGTGTTAGCGTCTAGCGTGCACGGCAATTCAGCTTAGTAAAAGGAGCCCCAAGTGTCAAGCCCCCTAATCCTGCCCAAAACACTCCTCTAACATGCCCCCTTAAGATTTGGATGCATTGGAAACAAAACAACCAGAAAGACATCTAAAAAAATCTGTTTCGAAAATGCCCACTTGGATGTTTTGTCTAGTAAGACGTCAGTTCATGCCATCTTTTGGACATCTTTCTTTTTTGAAAATGAGCCCTTTAGTCACTCAGCAATGTACTTAGTGCCTTATTACCTTTGAAATATGCAATGGACCATTTGACTCATTACAGTCTTTTTGCTTTGAATGTATTTGAAAAAGGTTTTATGATGAATTGTGTTTCTATGAGAAAGCTTCAAGTTCTCATTTGGTCTGTTTGATTATTGCTTTGCATCTGTCTTCCCAGTGCTTATGCTTTCTCCTATTTTCTTTATTTAGATCTGCCTTTATAAATGTATGAAATACATCTGGTCTGGGCTTCCAAGTAACATTCTGCTGCATTTTTAAACAATGTTCATGCCTGATATAAATTTGTAGCCTTTGAAGATGCTCCTCTATGTTTTTTGTAACCCTTTTCCTCATTTTATCCTAGTCTCCATTTTGAAAGTTAGATGTTAGCGCAATAGTTTTCATTAGCCTCCATCCTCCATTTAATATGTAAAATATGATTTTATTATGATCAACAATGCCATGGGGCACCAACACCATCTAATTCAAAACAGACCCTGGAATGTGCTTTAGATTTACTTCCATTGCTTTAACACAATACTGTATATATTTTTTATTTTATCAACTTAAAAATATCATTCATTAGATAGTACAGCTTTCCAGCACTGCTGTAACACCTCGGAGAGCTGCACAGGTAACAGCATCTGCCTCAGAAGTGTCTAAAGTAGAGGTACAACTTGTCTGAATTTGCACAGTATGTCAGTGTACAATGGGCTGACAAATAAAATCATTTACATAATGAATAATATTTCTATTCCTTGACTCCTGCTTCATGACCTAATGCACAAATATACTAAACATTTCAAATTATGCACATGAAACTGAACAACCCATGGGTATGCATTTATCAAAATAATAGCTTCCCTCGCATCTATAACCCAGTAGCCAAAAGCTGTTTGGATAAACAGGCAACAATCTAAAAAGCTGATTCAATATCCACCTTTAACATTAGCCCCCCCCCCTCCCTCCCCCCTCAGCTCTTGTTCGCAGTCTCTAAATAGGTTGACAGCCAGGTTAATTGAAGCCTAATAGTCTGACCACCAATCTGGATCCAGAAATCATTTACAGAGGTTCCCACTAAGTGAAACAAAGCCAGCTGGAATTCACACAAACTCTGCCGGCTATATATTTGAGATGACCATCTTAACATAATGTATTTGAAATTTTTTGATACTCATCTCCTTAAATGGGAGAAATACGTTATCATCGTTATTTTGATTTCCATGAACAGTTTCTTCCTGATTTCTTCCTTTAACGGAGGAATAAGCTTTCTCTTCTTTGTCTTGTGGCATCTACAGAAAGTGTAATAAAATAGAGCTAAGTTTATCAAGCACACACAGCAATATAAACAGGATGGAGTCACTCCAGGGGTAGGCTACTAAAATGGTCGGTGGTCTATATCAGTGTTTCCCAACTTCTTCAAGCCAAGTACCCCCTAGATTGAAAAATGTTCAACCAAGTACCCCCAGGCAACATACAGGTCACTACAACTGGTATACGGACCAAGGCATACTTGGCATGATCTGTTATCTTTCTGTCTCATATAAACTGGCTCCTTGACAGGTGGAGTGTCATTCTTCCAAACGGAGTGAAAATGAACAATGACAGGGTCTATACGTATATAAGAAAAGGAGAAAAGTTGTCATTAGTGACCAATACAATTTCATCTTTTCTCTGGGAAGATGAAATATGAAATCTGATTGGTCACTATGGGCAAGTTCTCTCACACTGTTCCCTTTTTTCTCTCAGAGATCATGTTTGTTTTGCAGTCTCATGAGACTGGGAGTTACAAGATCACCAGGCTTTTCTTGCAGTTCAACACATTTCAGTTACTGCAAAATGGTTAAATCTCTGTTTGAATGTTATAACAAACTGTATTAAAAGTTTTGATATCACCTTAGTTGTTACTTCATGGTTGTTCTATGAGAATAATTTATTTGTAACAATATTGTGCTTGAGTTTTGTCTTAATGATTAACCCTCCCCGCCCCCTTTTACTAAACCGTGAAAGTGGTTATTAGCGCAGAGAGCCACGCTGAATGCTCCACGCTGCTCCTGACGCTCACAGATTTCCTATGGGCGTTGGGAGCAGCGCAGAGCACTCAGCGTGGCTCCCTGCGCTAATAACCGCTATTGCGGTTTAATAGAAACAGGGGTAAGTCTGTGGGATTTATGGTACTTGATGTTATCACCTTAGTAAGGCCAATGCACAATCCTGTCACTGCAAAATACTATACACAAACTTGTGCAAAAAAAAGTTGTAACCTTAACATATCTTTACAGCACTAATTCCCAGAACTCAAAAAGCAACAAGATTAAGTCATGTTCCGAGTATCAAGTTTCCAAGATTATATAAGGACAATAGAATTTTACGAGATACATGGCAGACATTGAAATATATAAACAATTTGACACCTATTCCAATACTTAAATCCACCTGTCAGTCCCTCTGGCTACACTCCAATATTCAAATTGGCGGATTTAAGGTCATCTGGAAGCATTGGATGACACTGCCATGCAAATGGTCTCTTCAGTATTCAAGTTGAAGGCGCGCTTCTTAGCATGCTGTTTTGCACAGTGACATGCACAAAGTCTGAGGTGGAAGCTTTTAAACATCCATTACTTTCTCTGTGTTGTCTAGATATTTTGGAGAGATGTGTTTTTCGTTTATACCAGTTGTAATGGGGCAAGGTAGATATGTGGATTTGAGGGTGTTAAAGAGGACATCATCTCAAAGACAGAGATGTTTAATTCCCATTGTCTGTGAATTACAGTCAACTCGTTGTAAAGTTCCTAAAATAATGAGTCAAGTGCATTTAGTACTTGTTAATGCTAGGTCTGTACGAAACAAAGTTCAGATTACTTATGACTTAATTGTAGATTATGCTATTGATGTGTATGTATTACAGAGAGTTGGTTACTGGATTCTGACATGGTTGTACTCTCTCAAATTGTCCCCCAATCTTAAGTCTCTTTCTCTCAGCCTAGAATAGGTTCTAGAGCAGGGGTGTCAAAGTCCCTCCTCGAGGGCCGCAATCCAGTCGGGTTTTCAGGATTTCCCCAATGAATATGCATGAGATCTATCTGCATGCACTGCTTTCATTGTATGCTAATAGATCTCATGCATAGCCATTGGGAAAATCCTGAAAACCCAACTGGATTGCGGCCCTCAAGGAGGGACTTTGACACCCCTGCTCTAGAGGCAGTGGAGGGGGGGGGGAGTGTTAGTAATTATGCGGGATTCATTAGTATTGAATCACTCAAAGTTTTAGTATGAGGAAAAATGTGGAATAGTTATTTCTAACTTCACCAGTTTTAAAACTTTTATTATTCTATTGCCCATCAGGGGTCTTATATACTGACTTTTCATTCTTAATTGAAGCTTTGACAGAATGCCCTGTGTTAGGAAATGATACTGAGGTTCTAGGTGATTTTAATCTCTACTATGATGAGGTTGGTTGGGATGAACGTGTAACTGTTTGATTTACTGATTATCCAGTCTGGTACTTAGAGTGTGCATTGGTAACTAAGAAAGCAAATAGAACAGAGAAAACATAGAAACATAGAAGATGACGGCAGAAAAGGGCTACAGCCCATCAAGTCTGCCCACTCTGCTTACCCACCCCCTGTCTATGCCCTAATGACCCAATTTCCTTATCTTGACCCTCGTAGGGATCCCACATGGGTATCCCATTTATTCTTAAAGTCTGGCACGATGTCTGCCTCGATCACCTGCACTGGAAGCTTGTTCCAATGATCAACCACTCTCTCTGTGAAGAAATACTTTCTGGTGTCGCCATGAAATTTTCCGCCCCTGAGTTTGAGCGGGTGCCCTCTTGTGGCCGAGGGTCCCTTGAGAAAGAAAATATCATCTTCCACTTCGACACGTCCCATGAGGTACTTAAATGTTTCGATCATGTCTCCCCTCTCCCTACGTTCCTCGAGAGTGTAGAGCTGAAATTTGTCCAGTCTCTCTTCGTACGAGAGACCCTTGAGCCCCGAGATCATCCTGGTGGCCGTCCGCTGAACCGATTCAATTCTGCGCACATCTTTACTGTAATGTGGCCTTCAGAATTGCACACAGTACTCCAGATGAGGTCTCACCATGGCCCTGTACAACGGCATTATGACTTCAGGCTTTCGGCTGACGAAACTTCTATTGATACAACCCAATATCTGCCTTGCCTTAGATGAAGCCTTCTCCACTTGATTGGCAGTTTTCATGTCTGCACTGATGATTACTCCTAAATCTCGTTCTGCTGAAGTCCTAGTTAAAGTTTCTCCGTTCAAGAAGTACGTCCTGCATGGATTTCCGCTTCCGAGGTGCATGACCTTACATTTCTTAGCATTGAAGCCTAGCTGCCAGGTTGAGAACCAACTTTCCAATGTAAGCAGATCCTGCGCCATATAATTCTGTAAACTGCATTCACTTACTATATTACATAGTTTGGCGTCATCGGCGAATAGTGTTATTTTACCTTGAAGCCCTTGAGTCAGATCCCCTATGAATATGTTGAAAAGGAGTGGACCCAGGACCGAGCCCTGCGGCACTCCACTGGTCACCTCTGATGTTTTAGAGAGGGTACCATTAACCACCACCCTCTAAAGTCTGCCACTCAGCCAATCATTGACCCATGCAGTTAGTGTCTCTCCTAACCCCATCGATTCCATCTTGCTTAGCAGCCTGCGGTGTGGGACACTGTCAAAAGCTTTACTGAAGTCCAGGTACATGACGTCCAAAGACTCTCCCAAGTCCAATTTTCTTGTTACCCAATCAAAGAAGCTGATGAGATTGGATTGGCAGGACCTACACTTGGTGAATCCATGCTGACTGGGATCCCGAAGATTCCCTTCATTCAAGATCGTGTCCAATTTGCTTTTAATTAGTGTTTCCATGAGTTTGCACACTATTGATGTGAGACTCACCAGTCTATAATTCGCAGCCTCTGCTCTGCAACCCTTTTTATGCAGAGGAACGACATTAGCTAATTTTCAGTCCAGGGGAACTTTCCCCTTACTTAGGGAGAGATTGAATAGCTCAGCCAACGGTTTCGCCAGGACATCGCTCAATTCTCTGAGCACTCTTGGGTGCAAATTGTCTGGTCCCATGGCTTTGTTCACCTTGAATTTTGCCAGTTCACTATAAACTTCACCTGGTGTGAACTCAAAATTCTGAAACGGGTCTTCTGTGCTTTGTGTTGCCTTCAACTGCGGACCGTGTCCCGGTGCCTCACAGGTGAAGACTGAGCAGAAGTATTCATTCAGTAGTTCGGCTTTATCGGAATCTGCTTCCACGTAACTTCCGTCCGGTCTTCTAAGGCGTAGAATGTTAAGAATTATCAGCAAAGGAATGGAAAACAAAGATGAGAATGTTATAATGCCTTTGTATTGCTCCATGGTGCGATCACATCTTGACTATGTAAAAAAACAAACCAGAGAAAGCATTTCTTCATTCAATGTATAATTTTTAAAAGTTAGAACAATTTCATAAGCCATAAGTAGTGGGAAAATCCTCTTATATTTTTTTCTGGAATAAGTAGCATGAAATCTGAACATAAGAATAGCCATACTGGGTCAGACCATTGGTCCATCAAGCCCAGTAACCTGTTCTCACGGTGGCCAATCCAGGTCACTAGTACCTGGCCAAGCCCAAGGTGTAACAATATTCCATGCTACCGATACAGGGCAAGCAGTGTCTTCCCCCTTGTCTTTCTCAATAACAGACTATGGACTTTTTCTCCAGGAACTTGTCCAAACCTTTCTCAAAACCAGCTATGCTATCTGCTCTTACCACATTCTCTGGCAATGCGTTCCAGAGCTTAACTATTCTCTGAGTGAAAAAAAATTTCCTCCAATTGGTTTTAATAGTTTTTCCCTGTGACTTCATCGAGTGTCCCCTAGTCTTTGTAAATTTTGACGGCGTGAAAAATCGATCCATTTGTACCCGTTCTACTCCACTCAGGATTTTGTAGATTTCAATCATATCTCCCCTCAGCCACCTCTTTTCCAAGCTGAAGAGCACTTAATTGTTTTAGTCTTTCCTCATCCCTTTTACCATCTTGGTCACTCTTCTTTGAACTTTTTCTAGCATCACTATATCTTTCTTGAGATAAGGAGACCAGAATTGAACACAATACTCCAGATGAGATCGCACCATGAAGTGATAAAGGGGCATTATAACATTCTTAGTCTTGTTAACCATCCCTTTTTTAATAATTCCTTGCATCCTCTTTGCTTTTTTAGCCCCACCGCACATTGGGTGGAAGATTTCATTGTATTGTCTATGATGACACCCAGATCCTTTTCTTGGGCGCTAATCCCCAAGGTGAACCCTAGCATCTGTTTTACTTTTTTAGTATATTGCCAGGTACTTGTGAACTGGATTGGTTACGGTGGGAAACAGAATACTAGGCTTGAAGGACCTTAGGGTAATGCTTATGTTCTTTTTTCTACTTTGCTAGAAGACTCATAATGCTCCTTCCCACCACTATTCTTTTCTATTCCTGATCTGCTGGTTGTCACTCTGTCTTTAGGATGTTTTTGGGCTGATTTTTTTGGGCAGGTCATGCCAGATTGTTAGCCTGGCACCTTTTTTAATTTGCTTCCTTTTCTTCATTGTAGCTAAAGTGAAAGCACAGACTGCCACAAGCCCTGACTTAGAGGGGCATAATAAAAAAAAAAGTCTAAGTCCCCTTTTGGTCTAAGGCCTTAAACGTTGAAAGTAGAAGCAGGGAAAATGTCCATTATCAAAAAAAACATCCAAAGGGATAATGGCCTGCCTCTACGTTCAGCTGTTTAAACGCCCAGACCACCACTACGTCTAAACTTATACCATATAATCAACCTAAAAAGAGCCTAAGCCCCAAACGTCCAAAACAAGGGCTTTTAGGCAAAGGAGGAGCCAGTCCTTCGCCTAAAAGCTGGATTCTGTCAAAAAACAACACCGGTTACAGAATCCACCCCCCCACCGACGACATTGGGGCAAGAGGGAACCCAAGCCCTCTTGCCCCAGCGGCACCCTGACTACGTTCGGGGCAGGAGGAAGCCCAAGCCCTCCTGTCCCGTGATCCCCAAACCCCCCCCCCCGGGCCGAATCCGTTGGGGCCAGGAGGGAGCCCAAGCCCTTCTGGCCCGGCGATCTACCCGCCTCCCCTCCACCACACGATCCGGCCAGGAGGGAGCCCAAGCCCTCCTGGCCTGTGACCCCCTGTAACCCACACCCCCCACTAAAATACGGGCAGGAGAGATCCCAGGCACTCCTGCCTTCAATGCAACCCCCCCAATGGCCGCCCACCCTGAACCCCCAATCACCCCCTCGCCGACACGCGACCCCCCCGCCGACCCCACGACACCCCCACCCCCACCCCCACCCCCCTTCCCCGTACCTCAAGAAATGTTGGCCGGATGGACAGGTGCCAAGCCCGCCCGTCCAGCAGGCCAGCCAGCGCAGGAATGGGGTCGGATTGGCCCAGGCAGTTCAAACCCCGCCCACAGGGGTGTCGCTGGGGCAAGAGGGCTTGGGCTCCCTCTTGCCCTGAACATAGTCAGGGTGCCGCTGGGGCAAGAGGGCTGGGGTTCCCTCTTGCCCCGAACGTAGTCGCGGTGCCGCGGGACAGGAGGGCTTGGGATCCCTCCTGCCCTGATCGTTGGGGGGGGGGGGGAAGGGTGGATCGCGGCAAGGGAGATGAGCCATCTCTTCTGCCGCGATCATTGCTGTAGGGGATAGGCAGGTTGCTGGGGCCGCTGAACTGATTGCAGCAGCCACGATCAGCTCAGCAGCCCCTTTCAGCACTTAAACCTGTTTTGACTTGGTCTAAGTCAAAACGTATAAGTGCCAACTAGGCAACCTGTCAAATGTTTTGGTTATATGTGTTGTATGCCTAGGTGTAGGTCAGCCCATCTCCCGCCCACCGCCCGCCCTTTCCCCTCCTCTAAAAATGCCTCTTTTCTCTCTGTGCGTTTAGAGGCATGGGAAATGCCTAAGCTGGTTTTAGATATGTCTAAAACCAGCTTTGATTATGGGTACTTGGACGATCAGGCTTTTGGATTGTCTAAGTAGCCATTAAGGCCACTTTTTAAACTTTTTTTTTTATTATGAGCCCCTTAGTATCTTTATATTTGTTTGAAAATTACTATTCATTGATCTAGCTGCAGTCCTAAATGGGTAAAGATAAATTGACAGGAGTCAGTTAACTTGATTTTTAGGGCATCTAGAAGCACTTCCGACATATTAAAATTACTACTAGCTCAATATTTACACAGAAATTGTATGGATTCTAATACCATATTTTTGGTTATTTTTATAAGCTTGTAATTCAGTAATAAATTATAGTGTTAATATTCACGGTCAGCAAATAATTGTTTACAGTGGAAATAGCACATTATTATGACAGCACTGGGACCAGATCTCTCAAACAAGCCCAAACCCTATTCATAGAGCAAGCATTGCAGTTCTATAGGTTTTCTTTATGGAAAATGCATTTTATATGGATTAGAAAAAAAAAATACTTGGGCTAATAATTTCCATTCAGAAAAATTAACCCCCTCTTTTACTAAGGTGCGCTATGCTTTTTAGCGCGCGATAAATATTGCACGCGCTAACGCGTGCATGCTATCCTATGGACATGTTAGTGGTTAGTGCATACGTTGATTTAGCGCACGCTAAATCCACACTAAAATGCTTAGCGCACCTTTGTAAAAGTGGGCCTAAGGGCTCGCACACGTTTGGATCGAAACGTGCACGTCGGAACCCGCAAGCTGCAAGTTAAGTTTGCTCAGTTCTTTGACTAAAAAACCTAGTTAACATAGTGCTGAACGTTAACATTTTTTCATAACACAAAAAGCATATATGGAATGATATAACGTTTCTGTTTACTCTCCATGCGATGATTGGGCTGTGAGGTGGTTTTTCTGGGGCTTGCCCCAGTTTTCCCCTCCTTGATTCTGAGCAAGTTTTTGTGAACTGAGTTATATCATCAACTTTACTCTTTGAACAGGTCCATAGAGTGATTTTTTCTTTTCAATACATGCACCTTTTCACTCTTGTTACATTGATTGTAACTTGTCCCCCTCTTCATATCTGACTAGAGTCTGCAATTAATACATAGGCAGCAGAACGCTGCTTGGTTTAGGGATGCCCAGGAGCTCCGCCCTAGCACCACGGAATCCTACGGTGTGGACTCTCCCCAACTCCCGACTCCCCACCTACCTCCCACCGGTGCTGTACTTTTAAATCTTCAGGCAGCCACTGCGCAGCGTCAGCGAGCAGTCCTGAACCCGGAAGTAAAATGAAGTGCTCTGGGGCAGGCTTGCTTACTGATGCTGCACGGCAGCTGCCGGAAGATTTAAAAATTAGAACCCCAAGAAGCAGGTGGAATTACGGGCACCACCTATCTTTGGAGAGGCCACGGCCCCTGTGGCCTCCCCTGTTCCAATGCCTATGAATTCATATAAAAGCATCAACCATCATACAAAACTGATGACGCTTTAACAATTTTTTTTAATTTACACAAATCTTTTTTGTTGCTTGATGTATTCTGGCAGCCTGTTCCACTCAGTAGGTCCCGCACATAGGAAAGTATTAGATCTCATAGTGTGTAAATGTCATTTCTTATGAGTTGGAATCTAGGGTTACCATTTGGCTTCAGAAAAAGGAGAATGGATTGAGACATCTGGGTTTTACTTCCATTACTTTCAATGGAAGTAAAACCCAGATGTTTCAGTCTGTCCTCCTTTTATCTGGAGCCATATGGTAACCCTAGTAACCAAATTACAATGTGTAGCAGAGCGCAATGGTCGAGATGGCACGTAGGGCGTCACAAAATCCTTATACCACAGCTTAGTAAAAGAACCCCATAGTTATCAATCTAGAGTACCATTAAGACACATTATTTCACTAGTAACTTATGCTGTCTTACCACAGGGACCCAGTTTATCCAATAAGAGCTAGTTACTAATAACCAGGGTTAAATAGTAAAATAACATCTTAACAGTATCCCATGTTGATAACCTCTCCCCTAAATCCCATTAAAATTGCCTTCTCTGCATACAAACTAACAATGCAGCATGTCTTGTAGACTTTCAAAATAGGGACATCAGTAATTTTTCACAGTGAATATGAGTAACTACAGCAGTAGGTATTAAATCATGTGTATGAAAAGGGGTTGTTTGAATTATTCAGTGTAAGCACATTCTTTATACAGGTCATTGTCCATTCAGTTCATTTTAATCACAAAATGCTGAATTACTGAGCAATCTATCAACATTTTTAAAATTAGAATCATTATGCCTTGTTTTCTAATACTTAATAGCATCAACATTTTTATTGTGCATAAGGTGATTAAACTCACTGAAAACCTGCATAAAGCCGTGTGGTTGCTGTGTTAGTCCACATAAGTGAGCAGGAACTAAGGTCAGCCCTTGGAGAAGCCGGAGAAGTGGGGAGAGGGGGAGCAAATTTGTTTGCAGAGATTTTATCAGTTAACTTTTTAGTTACTGAGGGATTGTTAGATCCTGAGAACTAGTCAAGGCCTGCACTAAATTAGTCCTGCATAGTTTGTCTTTTTGCAGATAAAATTAAGCTTTCGTGGTGAGCGAGGCACTTCAGATACTCGGACATGCTGAAAGCGTTAGGAGATTTTCATCATTGCTTGCTTATTTTTTTCCCCCACTGTAGCTGCTGCTTTTCTCCCCTTAAGGGAGCAAACACTGTGGGCCAAAATCTATAAACAATGCCTAAGCGCGCCTACATTATAGGCGTTGCTCCATGCAGTTGTCAATCAACCACTAGGCACCGCTTATAGAATTACATCCAGTGGCCTAGTAAGGTGGGAGCAGGGCGGGGTCCGCCACAGGTGCGATCTTCCTATCTGCCCCCCCTCCTCTCCTTGCTGCATGTATACATCCGTTGCCCTCCCCCATACCTTTGCTTCCCCAGCATGAGGTTGCTGCCCGCTTTGGCATCGGTGATCTCTCCAACGTCACTTCTGGGACTCACGCCAAAGAAATTAAAAAGGTATGGGGAAAGGGAAGGAGGCGTGCGTGCAGCAGGAGGGGCGGGGAAGAGGGTGGGGAGGGGTGCCACCCCCCTGGGCACCGCTCACTCTTACTATGCCACTGATCATACCTAGTGACGCCTACACAGACTTAGGTGACGTAGAAGTAAGCACCAGTATATTAGTGCAGGTTTTACCAGGCCTAATTTAACAGCGCCTAATTCAGATACCTAGCGATGCCTAAGTCAACCACACCTATTCTCCACCCTTAACCATGCCCACTTTTCAGGTAGGCATCATTAGGTGTTGCTAGGCGCCTCGACTTAGGCATCAGTAGGTATCTGAGAGTTCCATGCAAAACTGCATTTTAATTTTTAAAAAATATTTTTTATTGAGATTGTCTCTCCATGAAATGGAAAGAAATACTACTATAAACAGAGCATATGCCTTTGCAGAGGAATGAATAATATTACTACCCCATGAGTGGGGGAACCATTAAACCATTATTGAAAAGACAAATCTTTTTTTGCCATCTTTTTTGCTCATCATGACAGCAAATTATGAAAAATTGGGATCAGTTGAATTATAATTTTTGGTGGAATTCGTTATGCCAAATCTTTAAAATGGAATGGGTAATAGCTATACAGCAGGGGCATTTTAAGAAATTTAGGGATGTTTGGGAGCCATTAACAAAAATATTGTACAGAATGAATATTATTTTCTCCCTTTGTTCATACACATCCAGGGTGGGGAGGGGGGAGGGAATATTTTATGATTTTTTATGCTTAAGAACAATTGTTGGGTATAAGGGAGGGTGATATTGGATGTGAGTTAGAATTTGATGGTATATTAAGTGAAGTTAAAGTATAAAATGATTGTATCTTATGTTACACTTGTTGAAAGTTTTAAAAATGAATAAAGATTTAAAAAAAAAAAGAAAAGACAAATCTTTTTTTTCAAATATGTAGATATGCTAACCCCCTCCCCTATATCCCCTACCACCACCCCCTCACCCATTTCCCTCACTCCCCATTCCACCTCTCCTCTAGCATAATGGCATAAATATATGCCATAATGCCCAACAGGTCTTTTTCTTTTGTCGTTGGTCATAGCGTTCCCCATGTAATTCCCAGCCTGCCTTCTCCATCATGGTGGCATGCTACATCTGAATCACTGCGGATGACTCATCAGACCACTTGTGGGCTACATGCCTTTTTACCTCACAGGAGAGAGAAAGGTGGCACTCTATTTTTCTTAATCAGTAACTATGCTGTTGGAGCTTTATACATAGCAACTATTCATTGATAAAAAGGCCCTACTATGCCAAAGCGTTGCACAACCCCCAAAAAAGATATTCCCATGTGATTTTGTCAAAGACATTTTCTACATCTAGGCTTGCTAACAGGTCATCCCCAGGTGTGTCCTTTCCTTCGCAAAGGGTCATCAATGCCTTCAGAATGTTAGAGGATGCAAAACGGCCTGGCCCAAAGACCACTTGATCCACATGAACCAAATGGCCACCACTTTACTAAGCCACTATGCCCAGTGTACTCTCAATGGTCCATGCCAGTGGTCTGCAGAACTCAATGATATCAAATTAGTCAACTATGATCACCAAAATAATTTTTAATTGATCTAAATCATAACCACTAGCAAACGTCATTCAATTTCTAGAAGGAGACAAAGAATGAGAAATGGGTACAGTTAAATATCGTTGAATAATAAGGAGACAAAGAATGAGAAATGGGTACAGTTAAATATCGTTGAATAATGGTCGGACCATAGTACTGCCTCACAATCAACCGAAAAATAAGCCTGGGCTAGCATGTCATCAAGAAATTCTCCAATGTTCGAAATGATTAAAATGGAAAAGAGAGGCTCTTGCCCACTTAAATCTCTTGTCTGTGGCTAACCACTGATATTCAGCAGCATTTAACCGGTTAACATCGCTGAATATTCACAGTTAGCACTCGCACAGAAACTGGCTAACGTATGGGCATTCTGGGGGTGTAGTTGGCACTTATGTGATTAAGTGCCAAAATCCGGCCCTTGACCACACAAGATTATCATTTAAATTGGACTGCATAAACATAAGTCCAGTCCTTAAGCAGTTCATCTGATGCAATCACGGGCTGAATATTGCACTTAACTGCATAAGCCTTAGCAGCCAAGCTAAAACTGGATATTCAGTGCCAGTGCCTGGACATGGCTCATCATTGAATATCCAGCAATACAGCCAGCAGAGTATATAAAATCACTGACCACCACAGACTGAATCTCATAAGAACATAAGACTAGCCATACTGTGTTAGACCAATGGTTGTTCTAGCCCAGTATCCTGTTTCCAACAGTGGCCAATGCAGGTCACAAGTACCTGAAAGAAAGAGTAGCAACATTCCGCGCTACCAATTCCAGGGCAAGCAGTGGCTCACCCCAGCAAGCAGTCTAGAGTCTATCCTGTTATGTGCATCGGGAAGGATATAATCTGATCAAGTCCACTGAGAACATAAAATGAAGAAAATCTTCATTAACTGACAATGAAAGGATCTTATTAATATGCAAATGAAAATTGCCTAGTCAACGGAGGGAGATGTGTCTGCCCAGTACGAGACAATAGTCTCTACAGGAGGAAAAAGGTCACAGTGTACTAAGTGATGCAAAGTCTCAAATGGGGAACATCAACACAAAAAGTAGAAAGCAATGAAAAATGAAAGACATTTTTGTGAATCACAATGACACCCACACACCACTTAAAAAGTATGGTATGGATAACACTGTGTAAGATGAAGGGAACAATTATTCTATTTCATCTCTCTGAGAAGAGAGATTATCATTGTGGGCTACCATTAAGAAGCTTTATTTTACCTCTGACTTCTGCCATTTTAACACAGGTGCCATTTTATGCAATAAGACCAAGTTACTCTGGTTAACAATAACATAACTGGTCTTAACTGTAGCCCATATTGATGATTTCACCTGAATCAGTTAAACATGATTTGGTAATACATTTTGGGCCTGACTCTACAAATGGTGCCTAACTCTTAGGTGCTACTTGGCACAGTTGTCAATAAACTAGTACGCACCATTTATAAAATCATGCTTAGTAGCACTTAAGTGGGCTTAGGAACCGCTAGGCATCCTAGTGGTAGATGTTGGTATATTAGCCAGGGTTTTCTTGGCCTAATTTACTGGCGCCTAACACAGATGCCTAATGACATCTAAGTCATTCTACTCCCAATCTCGTCCCCTAATAACACCTAATTTTCAGGCAGGTGTTGTTAGGTAGGTACCTCGACTTAGGTGTTGGCAGGTGCTGCGCTGAATTCCGTGTACAACTTTAATGTGGTATTTTTTTTATATTATTTTTTTACCAGTTTTTAATGGCATGGTCAATTACCATGCCAATTAAACTAATTAAAAAAAAAAAAAAAAGTTGTGTTCAGAATATGGCCCCAAAAGACTACTTTCATTTCTGATAACAGGTCAAAAATAATCACTCTTATTCTAGTGGTCCTGGGTTAATCAAATCAACAGACAGTTTGTGACAAACTATAACATCAGACTTAATATAAGCACTTATACCATTGAGTAAGACAGAAACCAAGACATGTGAATAAGATGTAATTTTTGATAAAGATGGAATACGCCATAATGACTTCTACCATATAGTACTGGTATAGGTTGTGGGTTATTAGCTGTAATGGAAAAAGAAGACAGAAAGATACCTTCTTTCAGATTATTATAAGCAAGAGAAGATAATCAATAACAAAACCAGAAAACCTTAGGCCATATAATGGAAAGGTCAAAAGGGAGCACAGCATAAAATACAGCATCTATAGTTGGTGAATTGTTATATATATCTTGAGAGAGAAAGATGTTAGACCTGGGAGCAGAGGGGGTAGAGGGAAAGATTCTGGACAATGTAAGGTTAAGAGGAAAGAAAGAAGAAGAGATTTTGGACCTGGAGCAAGGGGATGGATGGAAGAGAAAGATGTAAGAGTAGAGGGGAGAGAGGAAGGGAAGAGAGAGGGAGATGTTGGATTTGGTGTCAGAAGACAGGGGAAGAACAGAGAAGAAAAGGTATTGGAATATGGAGGAAAGAGGATATATGTTGGATCGTAGATGGGGTCAGGAGGAAAGAGAGATAGGGCAGGGAGATGTTGGGATAGATGGGAAGGGAGGAATCAGGCTACAAGTGTGGGGGAGAGAGAAAGAGATGGGGAGCTGCTGGACTGCAAAGGCAGAGGGAGGGAGAAGAAGAAGAGATAAATGGAACCATGTGGGAGAGGTCATGGAGGTTGTCAAAGCAAGAGAGTACATAGGAAAGAAACATATTGATATGGAGAAGAAGAAACATAGAAGTGAATATGAGATTAGGAAAGAAGTGAGATGGAAAATGGAAGAATCAGGGAGTGAGAGAAGGAGATGGAAAGTAGATACATTGGGTAACTGAAAAGAAAAAAGAAGATGTACGAGTAGAACTAGGTTTCTCTGCTCCTCACCCGATTCTGTTGCTGCCACTGTAGATAGAAAAGGGAAAGGAGATGGGATTTGATTTACTGTCTTTCTATGATTGCAATCAAAGTGTAGTTGATGGTGTATTAGAAACATAGAAACATGATGGTTGATAAAGGCCACATGACCCTTCCAGTCTGCCCATCCACAATCTCCCTAAGAGATCTCACGTGCCTGTTGAATGTTTTCTTGAATTCAGACTAAGTCTTTGTCTCCACCATCTCTACTGGGAGACTAGTCTAAACATCTACCATGCATTCTGTAAAAAAACAATATTTCCTTAGATTACTCCTGAGCCTATCACCTCTTAACTTCATCAGTCATACTAGGGGCTTCACCATGTGAAGAAATGTGATAGCCTACCAATCTGGGTGTTCTGTTGAAACTGCCTCTTTTTTTCTCTACTTGCTTTGTGCTCTGGTTCTTTGTTTGACTTATGACTCTCATTGCTGCCTTTTTCTGATTAAATTGTTGCTATAGTTATTGCTGTCCTATTATATGTCTTGCTCTTTTCATCCTTCACCTTTTTACCATCTTCAGATTTGTATCTTTTCTTATTTCCTTTTGCCATTTTATGTGCCACTATTGAACTTGAAGGGTAACCCAATTTATTATCCATGACATGTTGTTGATAAATGCGACAGGCTCCTTTACTACCTTTAATTACTTCGGCTTCTGTTTTGTATGGTAGTTATTCAATGGGAAGTCCAAGTTCCTCACCGGCATGGATTTCTACTTTTCAGCACTTCGAGTCAGTTAATGGGCCTCCTCTACGCTTCATCTCATGTTTTCTTCTTTATAGCTGGATAGACATTGTAGTTCATCCGCATTGTGATGCCTTGGCTAGCATATCAGTTATAATGCTGTGACCTACATAGAGCTCAAGATATTACAGGAGCCTTCTCTTTGCTTTCTTCTTGGCATTCTTGCAGAAGTGTCCATTAACAGGGTTAGATGAATTAGGTGGCTGACTTTTGAAAAGCCTCTTTAAGCATATGCAAGCATTTATTCATTTATTTTGTTTTCTACCCCTTTCTCCCAAAAGAGCTCAGAACAGGTTAAGGGTTGGCATACATAATATACAGTTAACAGGTTACAATTTGCCATAGTTACAATACAAGTTTTTTTTTTATCTTAATTCGACACATGCTAGGGATTGAGTGCCAATATACTTGGAAGGGCATAATCAAAAGAAATGTCTAAGTCTGATTTGGACATAAGGCACTAGTCACCCAATGTCGGCCGTGGCAAAATGTCCTTTCTTGAAAAGTACATCCAAATATATATTTTTTAAATCGTCTATCTGTACGTCCATGGGTTTGATCATCCAGACCACCGCTATGTCTATCTTTAGACCATATTCTCAACCAAAAATTTGTCCAAGTCCCAAACTCCCAGAACAAGACCCTTTGGACATGGGATGGCCAGCATTGTGATGGACAGGCCACCCAGACAGAGCAACAGAGCAGTATGGCATCTTACAGGGCACTGCTATGAACTTCACAAAAAAGGTGCCACATAAACATCTCACCACAACTCACCTGGCATAAGAAAGCCTAGTAGAGCTACACAGAGGTGGCTTAAGTAGTCTGGGGGATGGACTAGTGAACCACAGAGAGGAGGACCCAGGCCCATAAGCCACTCTAACCACTACATTCATGATGGAACATGTGAGCCTCCACAAACCCACTATACCCACCTGTCTACAACCCCAATAGCCCTTATGGCTGCAGGTGCCACCTACATAGCAGTAGAATAGGGTTTTAGGGGGCTCACATGTTCCATCATGAATGTAGTGGTTAGAGTGGCTTATGGGCCTGGGTCCTCCTCTCTATGGTTCACTAGTCCATCCCCCAGACTACTTAAGCCACCTCTGTGTAGCTCTACTAGGCTTTCCTATGCCAGGTGCTGATGTTCCAGAGGTAGGTATGTACAATTTTATTCTGAACTTTGTGGGGGTGCGATGGGGTCAGTGAACATGGGAGTGTGTATGTTGGGTGGTCTATACTTTGTCCCTGCAGTAGTTCTCTGATCAATTTGGATACCTTTTGGGCACTTATACATGTCTTTACATTGTCTAAATCACAACGTATAAGTTCCATCCAGGAAGTCTAGTAAAACATTTGATTATCCCTGCAGGAAAAACTAAGTCTAGGTTGGCCCACATCCCACCCCAACCACTTCACCAAATAAGCCCCTTTCAGCTCTGGGCACACAGCGGCATTCAGAGACCTAAAAGGCCCTGGATACATCCCAAAAATAGGTTTGTAAACCGTGCTGAGCTCTACTTCCGTGGAGATGATGCGATATATAAACTTAAGGTTTAGTTTAGTTTAGTTTAGTTTAGTTTGATTATCGGCACTTGGATGACCTGTCTTTTCGGTCGTCCAAGTGCTGACTTGGGCGGGTTTTTAGAAGTGTTTAAGTTTTGATTATGACCCCCAAATTACTCTTAAAATTATAATCTATATGCTTTGAAAATTTGCTTAAAATCATAACTTATATGATTTAAAAATTAACTTTAATCTAAAAGATATTCTGAGCTTTGTAGACAGTAGAAATGCAGATACTTTATATTTGTTGCTGTTTCTGTTGTTATTTTTTTGTTTGTTTGTTCTTTCTTTTCTCTTCTATAATTATTGAAAATTTATAAATAAAAAACAATTAAAAAAAAAGCTTGCTAATACAAAAATAAGTCTGGAAAAATACCCCCGATCCTTCATCTGTCACTTGAGTCTTAGATGCCTTAAGTTATTAATAATAATAATAATAATAATAATAACAGCTTATATACCGCAATACCGTGAAGTTCTATGCGGTTTACAAAAGATTAAGCAAAGGTACAAATTGACTGACTTCAAGAGGGGAAGAAGAAAGAGAAGTAATAAGACAGGAAATTCATTGTTGAGGAGAAAAGTGATCAAAAGGACGGTAGGTCGCTATTGAGAGGAAAGAGATAAGTGGATCAGTTGTCAAGATGTTTTAGGAGCAGGTGTGTTTTTAGACGTTTCCTAAATTCCTCATAAGTAGAGGGCGAAAGTAATTGTTCTAGGTCTTTACCCCATGATGCTGCTTGGTGTGAGAGAAGGAATTCATGGTGTTTTTTCAGTTTGCAACCTCTCACTGGGGGGGAAACGAAGTTGGAATGTGAACTTCTCTTGTGTCTGTTGGTTGAGAAGGAGAAAAGGTCAGTAATGTATTTGGGGGCAAGTCCGTGTAATGCTTTAAAGCAGAAACAGGCAAATTTGAACTTTACGCGTGCCTTCATCGGCAGCCAATGTAGCTGCCGGTAGTAGGGTGTCACGTTGTCAAATTTTTTTAGTCCAAAGATTAGTCTGACTGCCGCATTCTGCAACAGTTGTAGGCATCGCATATTTTTTGGGGAAATTGCCAAATAGGCGATGTTACAGTAGTCAAGCAGGCTTAGTACGAGGGATTGGACTAGGATTCTAAAAACCGATGTAACAAAATAAGTTAAATCGTTAAGACTTTGGGGCAGTTGCACCATTAACAGTATTGACATAACTGAAGCAACAACCCGTCATTGGGTTTCATTTTAGTTGTTTCAAATGGGAAATGATAGAAAACAAAACAACAAATATTGTTTTTTGCATATCATTTTTAAACAAGATCACATCCCTTGTGGCAGCTGACAAAACACCAAGGACTAACCCAATAATTAATATGATGAATCTAAAATGTCATATTGATCAAACTGTGAAAAGGTGATATTAAATGCAGCTGTTAAGATACTTTAAGACATTACCGAAAAAAAGTGTAGATATTTTAAAATACTGTTGTCTCACATCTACAGTATGTGATACCTTGCAAACATGTGTGGCATCCAAACTGATTCACTGCTAATAGGTTCCAGCTGCCATTTTTCTCTCTTTCTACACACTGTTATGATTCTGTAATTATAAGCAGATTCCCGTGTTAGAATTAATTACTCCAGGGGGAGTTGAAACCCTGAGTTTCAACTCACCTGGCATCAATGGGAATGACCACACATGCAGTACCACAGAAATTCAGCCGTCAGGGCCTCACTGCAGAAAATCTCCCCCAGTGCTGTGATCAATTTTGTTGCGGGGCACAAAGATAAATAAGTGGCATGAAATTGTAAGTAATGGTTATCAATATGTAATATTTTTAAAAAGCCAAAATAATAGTAACTGCAAATATTTTAAAATAGTGAAAGCCTTGGGTCAGCCTTTTGACGTATAACTAAAGACACTTCAGCACACAGAGCAAAACTGCAGCATTTGCTTTATTAAAAAAAGAGGTTTATATTGTTGGATGGGGTGGGAAGGGGGGGGGGTTAAGAGTTTTTGTTTTGTACCAATGATAATTATTAAGTGATTTATTTATTATTATTTTGTTTGAACATATTTAACACTTATTGTAAGTTTGAAAATGAATAAAGAATTATTAAAAAAAATAGAGGTTTATTTTTAGTAACAGATTTATTTCATTTTTTCACAGAATGTAAAGAAATGTTCTCTTAATATTTGACAGCAAATTTTAGTTTTAAAAATATATGATAACCATTTTATCTGAGTGATTTGTAAAGGTTGGTTTATGTCCCCTTGCATAAACTGGTTTTATTAAAATTAACCACTATACCTAACATTAATTCCTTGAAGTTAACTGGGTAAAACTGCCAGTGGATCCAGTCAGCCATGTGTAGAAGAAAATAAATACCTTGAGGTAAATATTCAGGAAATTATAAAGAAATGAAATTATGTTTAATTGTATTGTATGTGGTATTATGAATGTCAAGTTATTGTTTTAATCTGCTTTCTATAAAGGTGAAATATAAGTAATAAACTATATATAGGAGCCACAGGAAGAACATATACCCTCCCCCCTTTTTACAAAACCACACTAGCGTTTTTAGCACTGGTCACGGCGGTAACAGCTCTGACGCTCCCTCTGACGTCTCCCTCTTCTTCACTGACACAGTGCACAAAGACGTGGGAAGTGGTTCCTCGCAGGTCCCGCGCCTGAACCGGAAGCCTTCCCTCTGACATTTCGAGGTCAAGAGAGAAGGTTTCCGGTTCAGGTGTGGGACGCGTGTAGAAGCCACTGCCCGCGTCTTTGTGCACTGCGTCAGTGAGGAAGAGGGAGCCGGCCCGAAGATAACGCCGCATCGATTGGCTGAAGGACACTGTCTCGGGCCCGATGCACGTGCCGACCCTGCGGACCGGCGGTTGAAGAACAGTGGTTTAGAATATTATACAAAATAGGGGAATCGCTTTGAAACAGCCTTGTGAGGCGAAACTTGAATTTTTGTTGCCTTTCTCTATATCTTTTCTACATAATTCCTTTACAGATCTCATTTTCATTTTTTAAAAAATGTGCAAAAAGTGGCTTAAAGGGACAGATGGATGTTTTTCTCACTAAACCCTTCCAATTCACTATTTCTGAAACCTATTTTCATCTGCAGTTCCTAGTGTGGGCATATGACTTGGATGTTTTTTCTGCCATAGTTGAACATTGAAGAATACATCCAGGGCACAGTTTTGGACATCTGGAGCTAGACCTGTTTTAACAATGAGTAAATGCCAAAAAGGTGCCCAAACTGATGATCACTGGAGCAATGTAAGCAGGACATCCCCCACCCCTATTTCCCCAGTGGTTAATGACCCCTTCCTACCCCCAAAAACATGTGAATGAAACAGTGCATATCTGTCTGTATGATAGCTTCAGATACTGAAACCTTCTGCCCAATGTGGGGCGGCAGCCAAGAAAGCAAACAAGATGCTAAGAATTATTAGAAAAGGGATGTTGAACAAGACTGAATGTTATAATGCTTCTGTATCGGTCAATGGTGCAACCTCACCATGAGCATTGCATTCAGTTCTGGCCTCCTTATATAAAAAAAATAGAGAGTGGCACTAGAAAAGGTTTCAAAGAAGAGCGACAAAGATGATAAAGGGAATGGAACTCCTTTCTTATGAGGAAAGAGCTTAGGACTCTTCAACTTGGAAAAAAGATGGCTAAGGGGAGATATGATTGAAGTCTACAAAATTCTGAGTGGTGTAGAACAGGTACAAGTGGATTGACTTTTTACTTCATCAAGATTTACAAAGACTATGGGACACTCAATGACGTTATTCCTCAATGAGGAAATATTTTTTCACTCAGAGAATAGTTAAGCTCTGGAATGTATTGCTTGAGGATATGGTAAGATCAGTTCATATAGCTGATTTTAAAAAAGGTTTTGGCAAGTTCCTGGAGGAAAAGTCCATACTCTGCTGTTGAGACAGACTTTGGAGAAGCCACTGCTTGCCCTAGATCAGTGGCATGGACTGCTGCTACTATTTGGGTTTTTGCCAGGTACTTATGACTTGGATTGGCCTCCGTGAAGATGGAATACAGGGTTAGATGGACCATTGGTCTGACCCAGTAAGGCTATTCTTATGTTCTTATTATGAAATGATACATTAAAGAAATATTCATAGATTTGACTGGTTCAACCTTATATAGCTTGCCCCATTTATCTAATAACGCTCAATTGCTAATTATTGTGGTTTGCTTTTAATATTGCTGGAATATTCTTGAACCTAAGAAAGCATACCACTTCTTCTGGCACAAGACTCAAGGCAACCTAATATATACCCTTGTTGAATGGACCTTCCTTTTGGCCAAACCAGGTCTGGAGAACTCATAGTCAGCTGTGTTTTCAGGGTAGCATATGGCAATTGTGCTTGCATCAGAGATCAGATAAATTCATAGGCATCTCATGCATTTTAAGGTGCATGCAAATCTATTTCATGTCTGTTCATTGTGGATAACCTGGAAACTCACATGACTATAGAGCAGTGGTTTCCAACTGTTTTCATGTAAAGGGCCGCAATGTGAATATGGGAAAGCTCTAAGGGCCACCAAAAGATTTCAAGCTTATACATTTGAGCCTATACTACTGTAGTTACGTACGGTACATCATTGAAAATTCAGTGTCCATCATGTACTCCTGTGTTTTAGCAAAACTTTGGTGTGATTTCTACAATTCTCTGAACACAAGTGTTCCATTGCTTCTCTAGCTTATTCATACCACTGAAGTACACATCTAAAAAGAATTCCGACCTATCCTATGACCATATATAGATATGGTATAGAAATAGTATGTCCTACACCTGCCCTAAGCTGAACTTTTTCCATGCCTGGCCTACACTAATCCTATTTTCAGACATTTAATGTACTATCTAAGCAGGCAAGATTGAACTTAATGAATATACAGAAGTCGAGGAACATTTAGGCCGAGGAACAGAGTGAGACTTGAGGGGGGGGGGGGGCACATTGGAGACCACGTTTGGAAAGTCTTGCTTCAGGCAGTATGTGTGATGCTGAAAAGGTACAGTGAATGCCTAAAATGTCAAAAGATGGGCTTCCACAAAGCTGTAAAAGATACAAAATCTAGGAAAACTACTACTGGCATCTAATTACAGCTGTGCAGTTTGCTGCTTTTATCTGTAATTGGACTGTATAGTCTTTCATTCTAATTTACTCTACATCTGAACTGTGATAATCAAGACAAGCAGAACAGAATGGCCTATAACTGGCTATACCACTGACACCAGTTAATGCCTAATTATAACAACTAAATTAAAGATGTGACTGTAAAGAGGTAGAGCATCAGTTTGAGCCATTTAATTCTGTGGAAAGAAGTGAAGCTTTAAAATTCCATATAAGGAAATCAATATTATGGCTCATTATATTGGTATTGCTAAGCAGACTAATGAAATTAAGGATTTTTTTTTTTTTTTTAAGTTTCATCTTGGCGCAATGATGCTTTTTAATAAGGACCGCAGCAGAGCAGCAGGTTTAAATTTTTTAAAAAAACACATTTGTCTGTGTTGGGATAAATCCAATCTGGATAGAACAGTATGAGCATTGACCTTATGACATTGGTCTGTTCTTCGATTCGCAAGAAGGCCATGAATTCACTGCAGTGTTCTGAAAGAAGAAAAATGAAATGAAAGTGGGAATCACAGAACGTGAGTCAATTAAATAATTGCTAAGATAAAATAGTAGAATTGCCTCTTGGCTAAAGATGTCTATGTGCATTAATGTGAAAAACAAAGAGGAAGGTGCTTGCAGCACCAAACGTACTGGAAATTATTTGAGGAAAGCGTGTTTCCTGCAGAAGGTTGTGCATGAAGAAATGGGTAGTGCTGTTGAGATGCAGACCAGCTTGACTAAGAGAAAACACCAGTACTGAGCCCTCTAGTTCCTTAGGAAACACATTGCAGCTTTGGTCAATTGCTGACCTTGGACTAGAAGCACTAAAGTCAGTGACTGTCTAATGATGTCACTAAACCGGTTTCGACTAGATTAGCAACAATCGCAGAAAACAGCTCACTGCGTGGTTTTTTGCCCAATCGCTCATTCTCCAAGCCTGCCATGCAAATAAGGTCATTCATATTGAAATGTCAGGTAAACTAGTCGAGTGATTGATATTCTAACATCGCTTCGCAATGCACAAGAAAAAGGGAACACTTTTAGCAATTCAAAAAAAGCAACTGGTCAAGACCAATTGCTTTCGTGTCTGAAATTAATATAATATTTATAACTGGCACCGGGACACCCCCCTCACATATGCTAAAATCAACAGGAGGGATTCCCATTCCCTCCTGTCATGGCAAACTCCCCCCAAACGATAGAAAATCGGGAGTGGGATGCCCACTTCCTCCGGCGAAGTGAACTCCCCTACCCCCTGCAGTAGCGAAAATGGCAGGAGGAATACTCACTCATTCCTGCCAACGAAGGCCACCCTCCACATCAGGTGCTCCCTGAACCATTTCCGACCCTCTCCCTTCCTCCCCCCCAAAAAGGCAGGAGGAAAGCCCACTCCCTCCTGTTAACCCCCTCCCCATACCTTTCTGAAAAATTGAGAGCAGGAGAGATGATCGGTCCCTCCTGCTTTGAGGCCTGCCAATCCAAAATGGCAGGCCTTCCCCTCCCTTGTGTATCATATTATGCATGGGGAGGGGCCTAAGGCCTGATTGGTTCAGATACCTAAGGCTCCTCCCATTGGAGGGCCTTCCCTTTCCTGGTGCATCCTGTAATATACCTGGGAAGTGCCTATGGCTCTAATTGGTCTAGGAGCCTAAAGCCTCTCCCATAGGAGGGGCCTAAGGTATGATTGGCTCAGGTACCTAAGGCCTCTCCCATAGGAGGGGCCTTAGAAGCCTGGGCTAATCAGAGCCTTTGGTCCCTCCCCGGTGTACCCCTAGCCCTCCTTACTATGCCACTGAGTATATTTAACACGTAGAGCAGCTCCCATGTGCACTGCTGTATTCTGTCCAATTCATAGAAACAGAAAAATGAAGGCAGAAAAAGATCATATGGCCTATTCGCCTATTCAGTCTGCCCATTCATCCCATCTACTATCCTTTCTTTTCCCTTAGAGATTCTATGTACTTCCCCCATGCTTTCTTGCACTCAGATACAGTTTTCATCTCCACCACCTGCTCTACAAATTCACCATCCCTTTTCAATGAAGAAAGATTTCCTCAGATTATTTCTGAGTCTGACCCTTTCACCTTCATCCTATGCCCTTTCATTTCTGTGCATTTATGTCATTTAGGTATTTACTTCAATAATTAAATAGGTAAATAGTTTCCACAAAAGCGCTGAAAATACTATTTCTAGAGTACTATATGGGAGTTCAGACTTCCACCTGAATCAAATAGTTCCAGGTGGTGGTATTCTTCATTATTCCCAGTACTTGTTATTTTTTAATTCATTTTTTCCTTATTTCCTTATCCACATTTCATTTAATAAATAGGATATATAAATAAATTCATAACTTAGCTTTAGTTAAATGACAATTCCCCTTCCCGACGCGTTTCATAGGACTTTATCAAGGTCGGGGGAACATAGAAAAACAGTGTTTACCACAGCACAGTAAAATATTAAAGATTAGATTATAACTTCAATATATTCCCTTATTTTTACCTTAAAATTAAAGCTGAGCTTCTCCTGTTTAAACCAGCCACCAGCGATCCATAAAGATGGCCGCGGCATTCTATAACAGCACTTAACCCTTTCAGGACCAAGGGACATATTTGTCCCATAACTTTAAAATCCTATAAATTTTGATTGGGATAGTCTACAGTTCTAAATTTGATATGTACGGATTCCATATGATACTGCCTTTATGTAAACAAACTGGTTCCGACATTCATTCATTAGCGTCGTTGCCAGATTGACGAGAAGATTCACTTGCCACACTGTCCATAAGCCAGAAGTGTGATTTTTTTTAAAAAAAATAATGATATTTCACAAAAAAAATCAATTTTTTGGCATCTGCAAGCCCTTTTTACCATAAAAATGTCGTCAAAACCACAAAAATTGGCCTACGATCCTTATGGTCCTGAAAGGGTTAAGTAAACCCTTCCATATTATGACATCATAACGCCACCGTACAACCCAGCAACCAGCCAAATTAAAAATATTACGCAAATGAGCCATGACAGGAATTGAATTTGACAGAGTTTAACTATCAACCTGAGACATCCAGTCAGAGGTTTCATTCAGGCCATTCGGTGCCATGGTCTGAAGTCCAAACATCCACCTAAGTTCGCTGAGGTTCAAAGTGCGGTCGATATTACCTCCCTCCCACCCTATCTGAATAATATCTAAAATTCTTCATTTTAGATCTGATAATTTATGCCCACAAAATTTCCAGTGCCGAACAAGAAGGGATACTTCATTTTGGGTGTAAACTCTGGACTTGTGCTCTGTTAGCCTTGTTTTAATCTTGCAGGTCGTGCGGCCTATGTATAACTTAGGACAGGGGCATTGAATAAGATAAATCACATGGTGGAAATTAAAATTAGTTTGGTACCTAGCTTAATATATACAGGATAAGGAAATAAGGATAAAAATGAATTAAAAAATAACAAGTACTGGGAATAATGAAGAATACCACCACCTGGAACTATTTGATTTGGGTGGAAGTCTGAACTCCCATATAGTACTCCAGAAATAGTATTTTCAGCGCTTTTGTGGAAACTATTTAACTATTTAATTATTGAAGTAAATGCTGTGAGGCTATTTCTCACTACATAAATAGAGACGTATAGGAAGATGTAGGTATTTAGACATCTCTATCATATCTCCCTTCTCGCACCTTTCTTCCAAAGTATAAATATTGAGAGTTTTAAGGTCTGTCCCCATATGCTTTCTCCCAGATTCTATAAAAAGTGCTAAAAATTGCATGTGCAGTTTTGGTCACACACCTATACTGAACATGCAATTTACTTATATAACAAGGGAATTAGCACCAATAATTGGTTTCTTAACAAGTAATTATTAATGATAATTAAAATCAATTACTTATTACATATGTAAATTTAAGCATGGGATCCACACCTAAATCATATGTATGAGTCAAAAAAGGGGGGAGTGGAAATGGACAGGGTCATTGACGAGTCATGGGTGAATTGAAGTGTTACTTTCATTTACTATGGGTATCTGCGCCTCAAGTTAGGCACAGGCATTTGCACCACGCTTTCCTTGGGGCAAATGGCTGTGCCTAAATGTTGCTGTGGTTCCAGGGCGTAAGCGCTATTCGATAAACCTTGAAGGAGAAGCCGCAGAAGGCCGGGGAAGTAGCCAAGCACTGTTCATAAAACTCCCCACTGGGACAAGCCTGAGCAGACAACCAGAAAGCAGTGCAGAGAGCCTTCTAGCTGGGAGACCGGGTTCTAGTTCTCCTGCCTTCGGCTTGACAGCAAGCTGTTATATAAGTGGCAAGGACCATATGAAATAATAGAGAAAACAGGTCCTGTTAATTACAAGATAGCCCAACCAGACAAGAGAGATAAGGCAAGGATATTCTACATCAACCTGTTAAAGAAGTGAATACCGATGATGGCTGGTCCAAATAAATGCTTCCTGGGAGGACAGGAGATCCAGTACCTGGAGTATGCAGTGGGAAGAGTGCAGCTTAAGCCACAGATCTGGAAGGTGGAAGCTATTACCCAGAGTCCAGTACCCCAACCCAAGACCTAAGTGCGACATTAGGCAGGCAAAAAGTATGCTGATGCAGATTTTCTGTCTTGGGAGGTGGATCCTGACATGGTGGGTGATAAACTGGGCAGGGTTGAGCTGAGAGGGACGGTATATGAAGGAGTCTATAGGACATTGCCACACCCCGTGCTGGATACTCCCTCACTGTGTCAGAGCCACCTTAAGAAGTATGAGAAGAAACAGGAGGGGAGGAGTCCAGGAAGTAGCTGCCAGGATAGATGAGAGGCTGGACCAGAGGGAAGTAGAGAGAGTCCCGGGGGAAAAAAAAAGAAGGATTCTAACCACAGGCTATGACTCCAGCTACTAAACATGTTTGGCTGAGGTAAGCCAACTACCTATTTGCTTAAGGACTGAGGCCAGACCTAATTAACCAATTAAAAAAACTGTTGAACCCTGTGTTTGGGGCATGCCTAAGGTGACCACATGTCCCGTTTTGAATGGGGCTGTCCCGTTTTTAGATCCCCTGTCCCGTTGTCCCCACACACAGCTTCGGGATGCCAAAATGTTCCATTTTCAGGGACAGCGTCCCGAAGCTGTGCGCAGGGAAATGGGCCAGGTGATCGCTTCCTGTCCCTCCCTGCCACACAAAATAAAAAAGCCTCCCTCCAGGCCCGATTTAAAAAAAGCCCCGGTCCGCCGCCACTGCTGCTGTCCTTACCTCCCTGCTGCTGCTAATCGCCGCCCAGAAGCCTTCTTCCTGACATCAATTCTGACGTCAGAGAGGACGTTCTGGACCATCCAGGCAGCGATTGGCTGGTCCGGAATGTCCTCTCCGACGTCAGAATTGACATCGGGAAGAAGACTTCTGGGTGGCGATTAGCAGCAGCAGCAGCAGAGAGGTAAGGACAGCAGTAGCGGTAGCGGACCAGGGGTTTCTAAATTAGGCCTGGAGGGAGGCGCTTTTTTTTGCGCAATAGGGAGGGAGGTAGGTAGGTAGGCAGGCAGGCAGGCTGGCTTCGGGAGTGGGGGTGGGAGTGGGACAAAGTCTGGAAGGCAGTGAGGAGGACATAGGAAGGAGGCACTGGGGGCACTAAGAACATAGGAAGGGGCATTAAGGAGATAGGAAGGACGCACTAAGGACATGGGAAGGGGCACTAAGGACATGGGAAGGAGGCACTGGGGGCACTAAGGACATAGGAAGGGGCACTAAAGACATGGAAAGGAGGCACTGGGGGCACTAAGAACATAGGAAGGGGCACTAAAGACATGGAAAGGAGGCACTGGGGGCACTAAGGACATAGGAAGGGGTACTAAGGATATAGGAAGGAGGCACTGGGGGCACTAAGGACATAGGAAGGGGTACTAAGGACATGGGAAGGAGGCACTGGGGGCACTAAGGACATAGGAAGGAGTACTAAGGACATGGGAAGGAGGCACTGGGGGCACTAAAGACATAGGAAGGAAGGAGGGAGGGAATAGAAAGGGGCAATTGTTGGGCCTGAGTGCAGAAAGACATGAAAGAAAAGATACACAGTCAGAAGTAAACGCAACCAGAGACTCATGAAATCACCAGACAGTAAAGGTAGGAAAAATGATTTTATTTTCAATTTAGTGATCAAAATGTGTCCGTTTTGAGAATTTATATCTGCTGTCTATATTTTGCACTATATTTGTCTGTTTTTCTATAGCTACTGAGGTGACATTGTATATTTTAAAGTCATCTGTCTTGACATCTTTGAAACCCCCCCCCCAAATATAAATGATAATTAACATTTTATCTGCGTATAGTGTGCTTTGTAGTTTTTAATTTTTTTTAATTTTATGGTTACCATTATGAATTAATAAGATATGTGTACATGAAAAATGAATGGAAGAAATTGGGGGCAGGATTGGTGGGGCAGGGTAGGGCAGGATTGGGGGTGGGACTGACAATTAACAGATGTCCCCTTTTGATGAAAAAAATAAATAATCATGTTAGGCATGCCAGTCTCAGACCAGAGTTGGCACTTGGAAGCCTGCATTCCCAGGCCCAGTTATGGACTTTATATTTAAAACCAAGAGACTTTGCTTCTTTATCCGAACTTGTGAAGTAACAGACTCAGTGCTTGCTTCCAACAAACTTTTATTGCACCTTCAGGGTGTGTCATAAGAACATAAGAACTTAAGAAGTTGCCCCCGCTGAGTCAGACCAGAGGTCCATCTTGCTCAGCGGTCCGCTCCCGCGGCGGCCCATCAGGCCTAGTGCCTGAACAGTGGTCCCTGATTTATTTTATAACTTACCTCTAATCCCATCCCTATAATCTGGTTGGGTTTGTGTGTGCATGAACAGGATTCTACCTTAGAGAACCACTACAGGCTTCCACAGAGGGGTTATAAAGTAATATATCCCAAATTCTCAAGCCCTATTGAGGTGTCTAAAACAGGAGTTTTTAAGATGCCAAAAATCTCTTCGGTGACTGATTTGGAGATGTTCTGAGGAGTTTCAGGATGAAGTATGAAAATCACAATTTAAACAGAAATTTGTATTAATGTAAAATGTGATGATGTGCAAGTTTATCATTCTTTTAATTTTTTTTGTAGCTTAAATTTTCTTTCACAGGTTTGCTGAAGCCGTCTAACATTTAGGCTCATCAGACCTCCTTAACATGAAGGAAGGAACTACAAATCTAAAGACACTGTAGGGTTAAGTAGGAGATGAGCTATTTGTAAATACCTGCTATTTACTGTTTCACTAAAAAAAAGATGTATGATCTCAAGTCAATTTTATAGTTCCTTAGTTGAAACATTCTGGCTCTACCTTGTCCTGCAGTAGCAGATGTGATTCTTCTGCACCATCTTGCAAGATTTCCTATTTTATTGCTTGGAGACAGATGTGCCCCTTGCCTTCAATCTTGTTTACTGTAGAAACACCTGTGGAAAGGTAAACCCCCAAAGGATTCAGTTTTGATTTAATCCTTCCATTAATATTCTTCTTTTTACCTTACCTTTTACATTTTCCCATTAAAAATTAATGTAGTTTCAGGTGTCATTTTCTCTGATGACACGCAAAGAAAACCCCATGCACGTCTATAGAACCCTACTGCATATAAGTAAAAACAAATATTTAATCCAAAAAAATCATAGCACATCCTTTAAAGCGCTGCAAATGGCAGAAATAACACAAAATATGGCCCCTTCTTTCCCCCCCCCCAAAGTAAGATAAACAATATGAGATATCATTTAAGTTGTGACTCTGCACGGCACTGCATACGTCTCGTAGTACTCTAGAAATAATTAATAGTAGTAGTAAGTAAAGCAAATTTGTACATGAACAATCTTATAAAGATATTGCTTCTGTACATGTTCTGTTATTGAAATTCAATAAAATTTTTCATGAACTTAAAAAAAATAGTAGTAGTAAGTAATATCTTTACTAAGGACATGCAGTCAGCACGCATTTTCCTAAAATATTTAGGCCCTGATTCTATAAACAGCGTCCAACTTCTAGGTGCCGTTCAGTGAGGTAAAAGGTGCCGGGTGGCAGTAGCGATTCACAGAGCTATCTTGCTGCCGGTCTCTCCACTGCGACTTGCCCACTCTGACAACTTCCAGTTTCCACTGGGGTGGACAGCAGTGGAGAGAAGATGCTGGGACTGGCAGCAGGGTAGCTCTGTGAATCGCTACCGCCACCCGGAAACTTTTATGACAAATTGAAGGTAGATGCGGGGGGGGGGGGGGAGAATGGGGAAAATGCTGATTTGTAGGGGGGAAGAAGGTTAAAAATGGAAAGCCTAATAGTTGGGGCAGCCCTTGATCCACCCCCATTTTGGATGGTCGGGGTGGGGGTGGGGGTGGGGCAGCTCATCCTTTGCCTCAAGCAGCGGATTGCCTTGAGCCGCTCCTGTGTGCAGCAATGAGTGCAATTTGTGCCACCTACCACACAAGTGCTCTCTTTACAGCAGCAAGCTGCCAACTGCACAGGTGCTCCACTTCCAGCAACAGGCACTATATGTACCGACTACTGTTCAGGCCCCTGCTCTCCAAGATCATCTGAATATGCTGCTGCGGAATGAGCTAGCTGGGCTACTTCATTTGCATGCAGGGCTAAATCCTGTTACATGCACCTTAGCCTCAACTAGGTCCAAGCAAGGTAAGCGAGATACTGCAGACCGCTGCTCTCAGACTCCTGCACATGTGTTATGTATGCTTAATGAAGGCATTGATAACACACACTTATCACTTGCGTCTATGGCCACATCGTCATTGGGAGGGCAGAGCATATCATCTGACTCTTGACACTCCCCTCGACGGCCTTCACTGCTTCCACATCGATGCTTCCCCCTGAGGTCGCAGCTCTACTTCTAGACATCATAGCATGACCAGACTTCCTGCTAGACACTCCCCTCATTGCTCCCGCCACTGTTCCAGGTCTACAGGGCAATATGACGAGAACTATGATTCTGACTTGTTTCTTCCTGTTTCTAGCAGTCGTTCAGATTCAGCTTTATTGCCTGATCAGGCTCTACCCCTGCCAGTCTGTCCTTTACCAAGTTTATTCAGGCAAATGGGGCATGATCTTCCAATTAAGATGGAGCCTGAAACAGAACCTACTGCAGAATTCAGATAGGCACTTGACTACAAGGAATTGCCCAAACAATGCCTGAAGGTTCCTCTACACAACCTTATGAAGGAGGCCTTGCTCAAAAACTAGGAATCCCCCCCCCCCCCTTTATATACCAGTTGCTCCAAAGAGAATGGATTCCTTTTACAAACTTCAGTCTGCCCCTGGGTTTGAAAAACCACAGCTACCACACCATTCACTAGTAGTGGAATCCTTCATAAAGAAAGCACACAGCTTTAGAATATATGCTAATGCTCCCCCTGGCAGAGAGGGCAGTACGCTGGATAAGTTTGGTCACAGGGTATTCTAGGGCTCCATGCTCTTGAGCTAAATCCTGAATTGCACCTTCTATATGTCCTTCTACTTGAAGTCTCTTGTCCAGAGGATATCCAGTTATGACAAGTTCATGCCCTCGAAACATTGTTCATCTTATCAGCATCTCAGGCATGACTTCCTGGAATCCAGGAAATACATGGCTTGCTCTACTTATGATGCCTATGATGTAGCCTCTCACACCTCAGCGGTGTCCATCTCTATACACAGACAAGCGTGGATCAGAATCTCGATGCCAATGTTCAAACATACCTTTGAAGCAGACATTCTTCTGTCGTTTCACTTCTTTTGCTCATTAATAACCTAAACTGATTACAAAGCCGATTTTCCGGTCATTAACGTGTGATCAATATAAGTCTGCATTTCTTTGTTTTCCAGTTAAAATTCAGGAAGCTCAAATTACAGGAAAACTAAGCAATTGTTTCCTCTTTGCTGCTTTGCAATTGTTATTTGCATCTGAAGGATTTGTTTTCAAGTCATGTTAACCATCATCAATATATAACATCTTATGAAAGAATTAGGAGATATCTATCCATCTATCTATGCTGCCAGCTCAATAGACCAATCTGTAGTCATGAGGGATGTCCTGCCATCCAGATGTCTTATGACAGGAAACTGTGAAGGAAGCATGCCCCAGATGCTTTACATCAGTCATCTAGAATCAGTCAACTATAATGGCAATTAATTGACAGGGCTCAGGCCTGGATGGCCTTCTAGGAGATTCTGAGTGCGTGGTTGAGTGAAGACAGGATACTTTCAGGAAGATGAAAATAGCTGCTTGCCACTTTGTTGAATGTGATCATGCTAAATTAAAGCATTTCTTCTTTTTGTAAAGAATTTCATTTCAGATTGAAAAATACAATTACTATTTTCAGTGCAAAGCGTTACAATGAGGTTTTTTTTTCTTCCCCTATTAACTTTATATCTACTGTAATAAAAAAAAAAAAGGAGGAGAGGATAGGATCTGATATTCTTCCTTTCTGTGGTTACAATTAAAGCATTTATACAGTGAATATGCCAGTATTTTAATTAAGTGCTATTTTATAAAAGACCCACTCAACATATACAACATGCATTTGTAAGGGGAGTTTACATAGGGGTACAGCATGGGACGCAAGGCTCCCACTTATGCACATAACTTAGAGAATACTCTAACCCCCCCCCCTTCTACAAAACTGCGCTAGCAGTTTCTAGCGCAGGGAGCCGCGCTGAATGGCCCGTGCTGCTCCTGACACTCATAGAGTTCATATGAGCGTCGGGAGCAGCGCGGGTCACTCAGCGCTGCTCTCTGCACTAAAAACTGCTAGCGCAGTTTAATAGAAGAGGGGGTAAATTATAGAAACATAGAATATGACGGCAGAAAAGGACCATCGGCCCAATAAGTCTGCCCACTCAAGAACCCTCCCCCTTAAGCACTTCCTCGAATTGAACCCACATGTTTATCCCATCTTTTCTTAAAAATCTAGCACGTTGCTGGCTTCAACTACTTGAAATGGAAGATCATTCCAATGATCAACCACCCTTTCAGTGAAGAAATACTTCCTAATATCACTATGAAATCTCCCACCCTTGATTTTTAACAGATGCCCTTTTGTTACCGTAGGTCCTGTAAGGAAAAAAGATGTATTCTTCCACCTCAATACGGCCAGTAATATATTTGAACATCTCTATCATGTCTCCCCTCTCTCTGCGTTCCTCGAGAGAGTATAGCTGCAACTTACCTAGACGTTCTTCATATGGGAGATCCTTTAGTCCTGAGACCATCCTAGTGGCCATTCGCTGAACCGACTCCATTCTCAGCACATCCTTTTGATAATGTGGCCTCCAAATTGAACACAATATTCCAAATGAGGTCTCACCATGGACCTGTACAACGGCATAACAACTTCGGGCTTCTGGCTGACAAAACTTCTTCGGATGCAACCCAGCATTTGCCTAGCCTTGGATGAAGCTTTCTCTACTTGATTGGCAGTCTTCATATCCTCACTAATGATTACTCCTAGGTCTCGTTCTGCCACAGTTCTTCTTAAGGTCTCACCATTTAGGGTGTAAGTTTTGCATGGGTTTCCACTGCCAAGGTGCATAATCTTACACTTTTTGGCATTAAAACTCAGTTGCCAAATTGTGGACCATTGTTCCAGTAAAAGTAGGTCCTGCGTCATAGCATCAGGCATGGTGCCTTTGCCACATTTAGATGCTCACACTTAACACCAGCTCTATAGCTGCTGTACGCTTTGCACCTAAATGTTAAGCTTATACATATCAGTAATGCTTATATTCTAAAAAGGAAAGAAAATAATCAAATAGGCTTCTACAACGTGTTACAGAATTGACCACTAATTCTATAACAGTGTGCCTATATTTAAGCACTCGATATACTGTATATCAAAACCAAAAAAATGGATATAGACCAAAAATACAATCACCAACAACCAAAGGTCTATTTAATAAGAATGCATGCCACTATATATACTGTATGTATGTATATCATGAGGGTGTCAAAGTCCCTCCTTGAGGGCCGCAATCCAGTCGGGTTTTCAGGATTTCCCCAATGAATATGAATGAGATCTATTAGCATACCATGAAAGCAGTGCATGCAAATAGATGTCATGCATATTCATTAGAGAAATCCTGAAAATCCGACTGGATTGCGGCGGTCGAGGAGGGACTTTGACACCCCTGATGTAAATGGAGGAAAAGGATCTCAGAAATCCAAACCATATGCTGCATTTGCTGTCTATTGGTTATATCTGGATTGAATTTTCTTTCATCGATCCAACCCCCACCCCACAAGAAATCATTTAAACATATATTAGAAGTTAATATGGTAAATTTAAATGTAATGACTATTTTGCTGTATTATATTATTATATATTTATTGCATTTCTTCAATAAAATGTTATAAATTAAACTTAAATTTTAACATTCTTTTAAAAGTGTAAGCAAGTGCTGTCAAATGTATGAGATTGGTACTAGCCTTGATAAAGCCTATTTGGCGAAATGTGACTGGTCGGTCTTTGGAATACTTATCACAGCTACTGACGCTATAACTAGCGAAGTGTGAAAGCTAGTGACGGCGCACATAAGATAAGTGATTTCTTCAAACGAGATCTATGCGCTTCAGATATTATTCAAAGTTTTTCTCAGCTGTGATATATTCTTTATATGAATTTTGTCGCATTTGTTCAGTAGTGACGTTTTCAATTTGGTGCCAGGCCATGCGCTACATTAACCCCCCTCCTTTAAAAAGCCGCGCTAGCGTTTTTAGAGCCGGCTACCACGGTAATAGCTCCAACACTTATGGAATTCCTAGAAGCGTCCGAGCTGTTACTGCCGCGGCTGGCACTAAAAACGCTAGCGCGGCTTTGTCAATGGAGGGCCTAAAGTAATTAGATGTAAAAATAAATCAAAAGGACATTACTAAGAAGAGATATATAAACAAAACACAAAATAATGAAAAAAGAAAAAAAAAATCATTTTTAAAAGAATGTTGAAATGTAACTTTAAATGATTTCTTGGTGTTTTTTTATGGATCAATGAAAGAAAATTAAATCTAGATATAACCAATAGACAGCAAATGTAGTCTATGGTTTGAAGTTCTGGGATCCTTTTCCTCCATATACATACTACACACACATATATATGTGTAGTGGCATGCATTCTCATCAAATAGACCTTTGGTTGTTGGTGCCTATATTTAAACTAAACTCTCTCAATAAAAGTAAGAATCCTTACTGAAACTCCTATAAAGGGCCAACGAATACTGTAAGAAGAGAAAGATGCTCAACTAGAGATGAAGACTTTAATTCTCAAGCGCCCAAAGTTAACCTCCAGAACAAATCTTGATGGTTAATCTCATGAATGGGCTATCATCGATTGTAGTCTTATTTTCTCTGCGAGCTTTATAGGTTTATGTTTTTTTATTTTTTTATATTTTTTAAATTTTTAACAATTATATTGTCAGAAATGAGTTATTTATGCTGTAAAAGTGTGGTACTTAGCTCGGGTTAGAAAATGCGCCCGGCCAGTTCCTCACACTAAGTTCGCCATGTTCGCCATGACGGAAGATCTCCGTTTCGCTCTAATGGGACTGTTAAGAGCTTCTTCAGAACAGCAAGTTATTATAACTTTAATTTTATTATTGCTGGATTTTGGTTTTTTAGTTCACGTTTTTTTCTCCCAACTAGGTTGTTTTCTTAGATAATGTAGTTGGGAGAAAAAACCGTGAACTAAAACACCAAAATCCAGCAATAATAAAATTAAAGTTATAATGACTTGCTGTTCTGAAGAAGCTCTTAACAGTCCCATTAGAGTGAAACGGAGATCTTCCGTCATGGCGAACATGGCGAACTTAGTGTGAGGAACTGGCCGGGCGCATTTTCTAACCCGAGCTAAGTACCACACTTTTACAGCATAAATAACTCATTTCTGACAATATAATTGTTAAAAATTTAAAAAATAAAAAAAAATAAAAAAACATAAACCTATAAAGCTCGCAGAGAAAATAAGACTACAATCGATGATAGCCCATTCATGAGATTAACCATCAAGATTTGTTCTGGAGGTTAACTTTGGGCGCTTGAGAATTAAAGTCTTCATCTCTAGTTGAGCATCTTTCTCTTCTTACAGTATTCGTTGGCCTATATTTAAGCACCAATAATTTATATTGTTGGATATGTAGAAAGGGGGATGATATATGTATTTGTCATAAAATATTATTTGATAGAATTTAAGTGCTGTTAAAGTGTAAAATAACTGTATAATATGTTGTACTTATTTTTTGGCTTTAAAATGAATAAAGATATTTTAAAAATAATAATAATAATAATAAAGTGGGTGTAAGTAGTCCTTTACTAAGGTGCGGTAGCCAATTTAGCATGTGCTAAATGCTAACGCTCGCTAACGCATCCAAAGGATATAATGGACGTGTTGGCACGTGTTAGCATTTAGCGCGCACTAAAACAGCTAGCGCGCCTTAGTAAAAGGACCTATAAGTGCTCATTTCTAAATATCAGAGATACACTTGACTTAGAGTATTCTATAAGTTATGTGGCAATTCTATAAATTAGTGCCTTCAGGGGGGGCCAGGCCTTCAGGGGGGACCAGGCCCTCAGGGGGGACCAGGCCTTTAGGGGGGTGCAGGCCTTTGGGGGAGGTACAGGCCTTCAGGGAGTGCATGCCTTCAGGGGGAGTGCAGCCTTCAGGGGGGACAGGCTTTTGGGGGGCAGGCCTTCGGGGGAGAAGGGCCCTGGTATAGAAGTACACAGAGGGAGGGAGGGAAGGGGGGATCAAAGAGGCGTGCATATACCAGACTGGTGGGGGAAGAAATAATGGGTCTAAAAACAGGAGAGGGAGAAAGATGGTGGACAATGGGATTTAGAGAGGGAAGGAACAGAAAGGGAGAGAAGTTGGACACAAGGGATGGTGTGGAGGGGTGGGATGGGGAAAGAGATACTGGATAGGAGGGTAGTTTGGAAGATAAAGGGAGAGCTGGTGGACCCTGGGGTGGTGGGGAATGAGGGGAGATGCTAGATGAAAGGGTAGTTAAGAAAAGGAGAGATGGTGGATCTGGGGATGATGGGGTCCATTGCTGCAGCTGTGGGGATGGAGACAAAAAAAAGGAAAGATGCCACACCTCTGGGGAGGGGAAGGAAATGGAAGGGGAGGACATAGATGGAAGATGGATGGTTAGCACTGAGAAAGGAGACCTTGGCAAGCAAGTTGTCAGAAGACAACCAGAGTGTGGGATCAACATGATTTGAATAATGACCAGACAACAAAAGCTAGAAAAAATAATTTTATTTTCTGTTTCATGATTACAATATGTCAGATTTGAAATGTATATCCTGCCAGAGCTGGTGTTAAACTGTGAACATGAGCTAGGATTTAACAGAGAGAGGAATAGTCTTTTTTGTTTATTTTGTTTACACCACAGCGCCAGTGTGGGTAGGAGAGGGCAAAGGGGGTTTGTATAAAACACCCAATTGGGCAGGAAAATCAAATTGAATCTAAAAATCAATTAAATAAGCTGAATCGGATTGAATCAAAATTTTTTCCCCTGAATCTGGCAGCACTAGTGCATGTGTGATGGGGAGTGGGGGGAAGAAGCGGGGAGCAGAGAAGAGGAAAAGTGCCAGTGCCCCCACCAAGATGGCACCCAGGGTGGACTGCTCCAGCCTCCCTTTACTACGCCACTGCCTGCTCCTTTTTCATGCAAAAAAAGTTCTTCACCCCCTTAACTGTTCCATTCTCCTTGGGTCTTTGCAGCTCAAATGCATGACCTAACATTTCTTAGCATTAAATCTTAGTATCCAAATTTCAGACAATTCTTCAAGCTTCACTAGGACTTTCCTTGTGTTATTCACACCATCAGGGGTGTCTACTCTAGTGCAGATTTTGGTATCATCCACATCAGCCCTTCAGCAATATCGCTTTCAAAAATGTTAAAAAAAAGAACAGAACCTTGTGGCACACCACTGGTAACATCCCTTTCTTCAGAGAGATGTTCATTGACCACTACCCACTGTTGCCTTCCACTCAACCACTTCCTGACCCACTCTGTCATTTTGGGGCTTATCCCAAGGACACTCAGGTTTTTTTGTTTGTTTGTTTGTTTTTATTAGATGCCTGTGTGGAACACTGTCAAAGGCTTTGCTAAAATCTAAATACACCACATCTAGCACAATCCCTCTAACCAATTCTCTGATGACCCAGTCAAAGAAATTGATCAGATTTGTCTGACAAGACCTGCCTCTACTGAATCCATGTTGTCGCATGTCCTGTAATTCACTGGATTTCAGAAACTGCACTATTCTCTGTTTTAAAAGTGTTTACATTAATTTACTTTACCATAGAAGTCAGACTTATTGGCCTGTACTTCCCTACTTCCTTACTTTCACTTTTGTGGAGAAGGACCACATCTGCCATTCTCCAGTTCTCTGGTACCACTCCCGACTCTAGAGAAGCATTGAAAAAGTCAGTCAGTGGAACCACAAGAACATCCATAAGTTCCTTCTGCACCCTCGGATGTACACCATCCAGCCTCATCGCTTTGTCCACCTTTAATTTAGCTAGCTTTTCACAAACACAACCCTCAGAAAATCGATCAGGTCTACCACTCCTCTATCCCTAATCATGTATGTCGTTTGTAGTCTCGCTCCCAGCACTCTAGCCATGAACACAGAACAGAAATATTTATTAAGCTTGGAAATAGGCATTGCGAGCCGGATTCTGAATAGGACGCCCAGTCTCAGCAGCCACCTAAGCAGCTTTTGCCCGTGTGTCCCGATTGGATGCCCGTGTGTCCCGAATGGATGCTTAGATAGTGATAGGATGCCTACCATCGCCTACAATTGGGATGCCATTTATAGAATTTGCCCACGTCTGTTTATGCTGTTTGGTTTGCCTTAAAACTGAGAAAAACACTAAGCCATGTGCTAGTGGTTTCCTTTTACAGTGGGAAAAAAAGCACCAAGTTTTTTGTGTTTGATATTCTGAGGGTTGTTCTTGTTATGTTTTGCGCCTGAATAATTAGAGCTAAAATTATTGTCTAGACTAAAATATCCTCTGGTATTGAGCTGATGTTTGGCTTTTTGTGCACAATTCAGAACCCAGCATGCCTTACAAGTTGTACTTTTATTGATGTTCTTTCAGTAAAAAATAAATGTTAGAAAAAATCCCACTAGAGGCTTAAAATATTTATTTACAATATCTTAGGCCCATAAAATTGCATAAAATTATCTTTCTGCTTTGAGCGAGGAGATGCGGAGAACAAAATTAAGACAGCAGGGATAGTGAACGGATGGGGTTGAAAAACAAGGGGATGGTGAGGAAGAATGCACGTTACTGCGGGGACGGTGAGGGGATGTGGATGAAAATGTGATAGTGAGGTGACAATGATGAATATTTGTCCTTACGTCACTCGTTAATCCACGGCCTACCCATGCTCTGCCCACATGTACACCCCTCCTTGCAGTTAGGCACTATGGCACTTAGACACTATCTTATAGAACAGCACCTAGGGACAGATTCTATAACTGGGTGCCTAAAAAGATAGGCACCTAAAATTAGGCACCTATTTTTGTAATTCCATTTATGTGGGATTAAGCAAAGAAAACGAAAAATGACTGCAATCGATTCAAAATGATGCAGCTAGATTGATTTTTGGAAAGAAAAAATTTGATCAAGTGTCACCTCTGTTGAGGAAATTACGTTGGCTTCCGTTTCAATTGAGAGTTCAATTTAAATGTGCCTGTATAGTCTTTAAAATTTTCCATGGATCATTTGTTCCTTTAGTTCTAAACATCATGAGATCGTCGGGCATGAGAACAACTCATATGTATAAGCTCTCTTTTCCATCATTAAGAGGAATCGAGTCCATTAGTAAAATTTCACACTCCTTTCCATACTTACTGCGATATGGAATGGACTACCTCCTCAAATTAGATCGTGTTTATCTCTTCAGATCTTTTGCAAAACCTTAAAAACCACTAGATTTCATCTCTTTTTAGGCTATAGTTCCAATGAATGTTAATGGATCTTTCTTTATGATCTAATTATGTAAACCGAATCGAGCTCCTATTTTTAGGAGATGATTTGGTATATAAAACTAATTAGATTAGATTAGAGGTGCCTATTTGGCACCTATCTTTAGGTGCCTATTATAGAATTTCCCTCCTAGTGTACATATGTGCCTAAGGGACAATTAATTACACCTTTGATGCACCTAAGTAAGGACTACCTCGGGACAACACTATAGAATTGTCACCTATTTTATTATTGCTCAACTTCAAATTCATGTAGAGTCTGCCAATGCACTTCATCCATGGCGATCAGGTTTTAGAACTGGTGTTAGTAGAGAAAATGCCCTCACTTCTCTAATAAGTGAATTACACCAGTGCCGATAATCTCATTGGATCTCTCCATAGGATTTGATTTAGTAAACCATACCCTACTGCTTCAACAGCTGGCTTCCCCTGGCGTCTCAGGGACAGCTTTTGGTCTCCTCCTTTCTACATAATTGCACTTTTCACGTAATTCAATCATCATCACCTGTTTGGCCCAATTGACTGTTGGGTGCCTTTCTGCTTTGCTTTTCAATATTTATGTGAGTCCACTAGCATTATTCATTCAGGCCCTCTTTTACTAAGCCACGGAAGAGGTTTCTACTGCGGCCCAGAATGCTAAATGCTCCTGGGCTCATAGGAATTCTATGAGCGTCGGAGCAGCGTGGGAGCATTTACTGCTCTGGGCCACAGTAGAAACCTCTGCCATGGCTTAGTAAAAAAAGGAGGATCAGAGAGATGGAGGGGTATTATTTTAAAAAATCTGTCCAAAAAATAAGCCTTGCTCCCAAACATCCCTAAAAACCCAATCATAAAAAAAGGAGAAAACATCTAGATTTCATGTTTGATTACGGCTGTGGAATGAATGTTTCTGCACTGAAAACATCCAAAAATGATTAGCCATTTTCCAAAGTGAAATGTCCAACTTTTTAATGACAAAACCAAGGAACACGAATGTCTGTCTGGCATCATTTTCAAAAGTATTGCCACACAAATGTAAACCAAGAAGTACAAATTCAAATCCCACTAGAACTCTTTTTTTTTTTTTTTGGGGGGGGGGGGATGTGATCTCTCCAGTACCTGAAAAATACCTACTGTACCTGAATGTACATCATTTCAATAGCTTCATGCTTGCAAGTATCTTATATATTTAGGTACAGTATGCAATTTTCTGTTTCTAGAAGGCTCAGAATTATGCATAAGAAATACGTTAAAGTGGAACTTGAAACAGTTCACCACACTAACCACTAGGCTACTCCTCTGACTTGCTTACTGCTTTGTTCAGAATGTCCATTATACTTGCAGCTGACATAGATCCTGGTGTTCCTTTCCATTTTCTTTTTCAGGCGAGAGGGAAGAGGACTGCAACCACGGGGGGATTCAGGAGGAGTCATGTCTTAATCCCTCCAGGAGTCAGCTGCTCAATTAGAGCAACATTTTGTAACTTGGACATGACTGAAAGAGGTCTAGATAAAAATGTCTTTTTTCAACATGGATGTTTCTTCCCGTTCAAAAATCCTGTTGGAATCCTGCTTTAGAGCCCTCCTTTCACTTCTACCCAGGGTGGGCTGAGAGGGATCTGGGCCTCTGGACAATGAGGCTTCTGGGCCTGGGTTCTACCCCACCCCCACTCCATAAGGCTCCCAGGTAATAAGGCTTTTTTCCCCCTCACCCCTATCTTCCCCCGTCAATCATTTCACTCTGTTCCTTCCTCCTTCACCCCATCCCCGATGCATAAATTCTCTCTTTCTTCTCCTCAACACGGCCATAATTTTTCCTTCTTTCTCTCCCTCCACCCCATCTCCAGTCTACCTTAAATTATATGTTCCTGGAGGTGCCTGGCAGCAGAAGCAATTCAGAGATGCTGCACATGGCCTGCTTGGAGACTCTCTTCTGACACATACCATTGTCACATAAATCGGAGGTTGTGTCAGGGGGCGGTTTGCATCAGAAGTGAGGCTCCAATTAGGCCACCGGCAGCATCTCTGAATTGCTTCTGCCACCAAGCACCTCCAGGAAGATGCTGTTTATGCTGGATCGCAGAAAGGGGAGAAGAGAGTGGGAGACATTAGGCCCCCTGATGCTCTAGGACCTCAGGCACTGCCCAGTTCCCTGAACTATCAGCCTGCCCCTGCTCCTACCCGTTCTACACCAACTCAGGATTTTGTAGACCTCTGTCATATCCCCCTCAGCTGTCTTTTTTCCAAGCTGAAGAGCCCCAACCTCTTTAGCCTTTCCTCATATGAGAGGAGTTCCAGCCCTTTATAATTTTGGTCACTCTTCTTTGAACCTTTTCTAATTCCGCTACAGCTTTTTTGAGATATGATGGCCAGAAGTGAATGCAATACTCAAGGTGAGATCACACCATGGATCACTCCGCAGACTGCAAAAACTTGGGCACATGCCCAGTTTCCATGCTAAATTGCATAAACCATTTAGCTCCGATAATAATCAATTATTGATGATAATTGGCATCAATTAAAGTTGTGTATGTCTTTTTAGGTGCTTGGATCCTTAGATAAATTTTATGTGCAGCTCCAAAAAGGGGGCACGGCCATGGGATGGTCTCGGGTGGATTGGGAGAATTCCCTATAATTTATACATGCTGTTATAGAATAAGGAAGATCTGAGCCTATTTTAGGTGCGAGAATTGACACTGCGTTTTACTATATGGCGGTAGAGGTTTCTATCGCAGGCCGGTGCGTTAAATGCTCCGATGCTCGTAGAATTCCATTTAACTTACTGGCCCGCGATAGAAACCTCTACTGCTGTTTAGTAAAAAGATCCCTTAGCTGGTGTAAATCCTCATGCCCAAAGTTAGGCACAGATCCCAGTACTAAGCACAGTTTATAGAATAGCAATTCACGTTATTCACGTTGTCAAATGTGACTTGGACAAGAGGTCGTGGACTGAAATTGAGGGGCAACAGGCCCAGGACAAATGTCAGAAAGTTCTGTTTCACACAACGAGTGGAATGCTCTCCCGGAGGAGGTTGTGACGGAGACCACCATTCTGGGATTCAAAGGTAAATTGGATGCACACCTTCTTGCAAATCACATTGAGGGATATGGGTTAACAAGGTCTTCATCAGGGAACACCTAGCTTAGCCTCCGCGTATGCGGGTTGCCGATCTAGATGGACCTAAGGTCTGATCCGGTGAAGGCATTTCTTATGTTCTTATCAATGCACAGTGCTAAGATGGGGGAGCTACAGAGGTAATGACAAGACAGACCTTGGTGTTTAGAAGGTGGGTTGGAGTTTGGAATTGAAAGCATCTTCAAAGAAGTGGACTTTGAGTCTGTACTTGAACACTGCCAGAGACAGAGCTTGACGTGCCGAGTCAGGCAGTTTGTTTCAAGAATTTGGTGCAGCAAAGTAGAAGGGACAGAGTCTGGAGAGGAGAAGGGTACATATAAGAGAGGCAGACATCTAGTAGTTTGTGTTGTGCTGCCATGCAAATCAAAGCAAAAAGAGAAGTCTCAGTCAAATAAATGTTCAAATATCTGATTGGTCGCCATACCTTAAGAAGGATATGGCGTTACTCGAGAGGGTTCAGAGGAGAGGTTCTGATAAAAGGTATGGAAAACCTTTCATATGCTGAGAGATGGGAGAAACTGGGACTCTTTTCCCTGGAGAAGAGGAGACTTAGAGGGGATATGATAGAGACTTACAAGATCATGAAGGGCATAGAGAGAGTACAGAGGGACAGATTCTTCAAACTTTCGAAAAATAAAAGAACAAGAGGGCATTCGAAAAAGTTGAAAGGGGACAGATTCAAAACGAATGCTAGGAAGTTCTTTACCCAACGTGTGGTGGACACCTGAAATGCGCTTCCAGAGGGTGTAATAGGGCAGAGCACGGTACTGGGATTCAAGAAAGGATTGGACAATTTCCTGCTGGGGTATAGATAGAGGATTACTATATAGGTCCTGGACCTGTTGGGCCGCCGCGTGAGCAGACTGCTGGGCACAATGGACCTCAGGTCTGACCCAGCGGAGGCATTGCTTATGTTCTTATGATGAACATCAGCGCCTAGAATTGTTTGTATTCATACTGGTAGATGCATATATGGGTTGGCTTAAGGTAGATCTTTTTTTTTTCTCACAGAGATTTACTGCTCTGCACCTTGAAGACCAAAGACTTACAGAGAGTCAGCAGCAGAAGCAAGCCTTGAACTTAGCAGGACTTCTACCTGAATAATATATTACTGTATATTTCAATTACTAATGCATTTTTACTATGTATTGTACTAGGTAGAATCGTAATCCAGACAGCAACTGTAACATTTCCAAGGAGATAAATCAGCCTAGTTAATAATGATTTTACAGCCTTTAGACCTTTTGTTGCAAATATTTTATATGCTTTTTTGGGGTGGGGTGGGGGTTGGGGTGGTGGTAGTGGTAAGAGAATTCAGACTATTCTATATTTTTCAATTAATGAGCCATGAAGTCTCCTAGAGACACGTCTGTACCTGTCCTATAGGATTACAGATTGCATTTAGTTGTGATGCTAACATTTCAACCCAATAAATTTTCTAGAATCACAGTTTTTTCAGGCTTCATTGAGAGGCAAAACAACCTATGAGTACAGAGACAAATAAGAACATTAATTACCTGACCTGCTTCCACTGGCACAGATATAAAAAGTGCATTAAGAGTGTAATCCATATAAAGAAACTAAAGATGTAATGTTTCATGTCTAATCATCAGAGATTTTTAAATTTAAATATTGATGGCCATAAAGCCTATATACTATTTATTTTCTAGCTATACTATCTCAGCAGCTTAGTATATGAAATCCATGTGTAACATAGTAAATGTTAGAACATAAGAACATAAGCAGTGCCTCTGCCGGGTCAGACCACAGGTCCATCCCGCCCAGCAGTCCGCTCCCGCGGCGGCCCAAACAGGTCACGACCTGTCTGTATCACCAGAAGGGGCTCCCTTGCCACCTTGGTTTCTCATTTAAGTCCTGTCTTCCTATCGAGGTCCTAACCCTCCGGTCTTGCACATGCACGACCTGGTTTGGTTTCTATACTCATTACCTGGTTAGCTTTCTATACTTGTGTTACATCCCAGCTCCTCCCTCAGTATCCCACGATCCCTTTATCCTTCAGGAATCCGTCCAATCCCTGTTTGAATCCCTGTACCGTATTCTGCCTGATCACTTCCTCCGGTAGCGCATTCCAAGTGTCCACGACCCTTTGGGTGAAAAAAAACTTCCTTGCGTTTGTTCTGAACCTATCTCCCTTCAGTTTCTCCGAATGCCCCCTCGTACCTGTTGTCCCCTTCAGTCTGAAGAATCTGTCCCTATCCACCCTCTCTATGCCCCTCATGATCTTGAAGGTCTCTATCATATCTCCCCTGAGCCTCCTCTTTTCCAGAGAGAAGAGCCCCAGCCTATCCAACCTCTCGGCGTATGGGCAGTGTTCCAGCCCTTTTACCATTTTCGTTGCTCTCCTTTGGACTCTCTCAAGTACCGCCATGTCCTTCTTGAGGTGCGGCGACCTCTGTTGGCAGATAAAGACCTGCGCGGTTCATTCAGTCGTCCCAACATGATGTTCAGAGTTGTATTTGGAACTGCGTAGGCTCCATTTCTTGATACACACAGGCGTCATAAACAGGGCAGTCAGCAACTTGCCTTGCCAACCTCATATGGGCAGTTATATGATGCAGTCTTGGAACATAATACCACAATATTTTTTTTATAGTTTATTAAAATCATTTGATTGCCCACTATTTTTGTGGACAGGTCATTGCGGATTACAGTTAAAATCGAATAGGTCATTTAAAAGAACAAACAAGAAAGAACTGCAGACAAAAGTACAAGATGCAGGCTGAGTTTATTAAAACAATGTTGCAGTTAGTGTAACCACCTTATTACAAACCAGGGGTTCCGACACGGTCTGTGTTTCGGTTAACATGCCTTCATCAGGGGTCCCTAATTTGGAAGGTGTCAAATTAAACCGCAACTAAAGTACACGTAAGTAGTACGAACAAACGCTGTAGTGCAGTGATTGGGCCGTACGTGCTGAACACTACGAAACACTACGCACTGCCCAGTTACTGCACTACAGCGTTTGTTCGTACTACATACAAGTTTACTTTCCTTTTCTTTTTTTTTTTACACTTATGTAACAATATTTTAGTGATCCAGTAAGAAGATGAAGATTTGAATTCAGTACTATCTGGAGACATCAAGTTTCTTGTGTCTGAGCCACTAACAAAAGAAAATTGCAGTAGTCCAGTCAATCTGTTAACATGAAATGAACCATTAGAACAGAGATAGGAATAAATGATGGGGTAAATCATCCACAGTCTATGGAAACAAGAGCTCACCACCCTAGTGACATGGTATTGGAAAGAGATAGAATTATCAATTGTAAAACCTAAGGCCTTTGCTGATTACACAAAGGGTATACGTATCCTCAGCATAATAAGGGAAGAAGGAAGAGAACAGGTCGCATGTCCAATCACTAAACCCCTAGATATGTCTGGGTTTACTTTTAGCCTGTAGGAATGGAACTGACCATCAGCGTTCAGAGTAAGGGTTTTGATGGGCCGCCGCGTGAGCGGGCTGCTGGGCAAGATGGACCTCAGGTCTGACCCAGCAGAGGCATTGCTTATGTTCTTAACCCCAGAAAACATGGCTAAAATCTGGATATCATCTGCGTAGCCAGAATTTCACATGTACTTTATGTGCTTATAGCTAATGAGTTGTGCAGTGTGATTTTCATCTTTAATAGCTCATTATCTATACATTTGAAAACCACATAAACTTATCCAGGTATTATTCTACCTTGATAGCCATGGACCGATTAGATCCTGATATGCTATGGTGTTATATCATCCACCTAGATCTTTGAGATCAGAGGTGACAATGAGATTGTCATTTGATGCAATACAGCAAATAAAGTGCTGCCTGAGTATATGAATGCTGTCTCAATTATGTATATAAAAGACATTGCTTGTAAAGAGGAGTGTGTATTTATTCTCTTCTAGCATTTACCTCTGATGCAGCCAAAAGGCGAAACGAGCCATGTCAGGTTTTGTTTAAATAAAGCACAGCTTTTCTGGTACTACTGGTCTGCTCCATGTTTTCCACCTGTATAAGCGCTTGTAGATCATTGCCTCTCCTGTGTGTTTAGTATCTGACATTTTGTTGTCTGGTTAGGTATGCAAGCATGGCACTGAATATCGCTGGAGCCCATATAGCTTCTGGGTCCCCCCCTGACTCCCTTATGGAGCATCCTGACTCAAATCCCCTCCTGGCCCATTAATTGGGGTTTAGGTAGGCAGGAGTCTCTTCTGCCTACTTATACACCTTTGAATATCTCCCTTTTATATTTTTATGAGCTTTGAAATCTTTGAAAATAATACATGCTATTGCTTATAGTGCTCACTGTTATTTTAGTGTGAAAAACACCATGTATGAAATTATATTAGCCTCCTGTTCTGGTCATTGTAGTATATAGGCCAACAAGTGCCTTCCTTTCATAGCACCTTAAGCACTGTATATTTATAGTCTAAAGAGCCTGAAATTAAAGAGTAAATTATAAATAAAAATTTGTGCATGTGGCAAATTACCAATACCGATGATGAACACATCACCCCAGCAAGGGTATGAAAAAATACAAAAGTAGTACCTTGGGTGTTTGAGGTTTGGTAATTAAATATACTTGATAGCAGTTTGTTCTCCATTATTGGAAATAGTATTTATTGAACCGATTGATTTTCCTTATTCTGTTCATTGTAGTATAAAGGCCAACAAGGGGATTGGAAAAACTTTTAAAAAACTGTTAAAATGCCATCTCTTTTGTGAAATGAAGTATGATTGTCGGGGGGGTGGGGGGGTGGAGAGATTATTTGTAATTAATATGACTTATGGCCCCATTTATAAGCTTTTGCATCTGATTGTTCTGCTTTAGAATGTTTTATGTATGATTTTATGCATGTTTGGAGTATTTTACTGTATGTTAATTTTGTGCATCGCTTTGTATAAGGCGAATAATAAATAAAGACAATACAAATGGTCCTGAAAGCCATGTACAAGGGACCTTCTGGAACCTTGCAATCAAGGGGATGGAACTCCTCTCGTATGTTGAACGATTAAAACGGTTAGGGCTCTTCAGCTTGGAAAAGACACGGCTGAGGGGAGATATAATTGAAGTCTACAAAATCCTGAGCGGAGTAGAACAGGTACAAATGGTTCGTTTTTTCACTCCGTCAAAAATTACAAAGACTAAGGAACACTTGACGAAGTTACAGGGAAATACTTTTAAAAACTAATAGGAGGAAATATTTTTTCACTCGGAGAATAGTTAAGCTCTGGAACGCGTTGCCAGAGGATGTGGTAAGAGAGGATAGAGTAGCTGATTTTAAGAAAAGTTTGGACAATTTCCTGGAGGAAAAGTCCACAGTCTGTTATTGAGAAAGACATGGGGGAAGCCACTGCTTGCCCTGGATTGGTAGCTTGGAATATTGCTACTCCTTGGGTTTTGGCCAGGTACTAATGACCTGGATTGGCCACCATGAGAACGGGCTACTGGGCTTGATGGATTATTGGTCTGACCCAGTAAAGCTATTCTTATGTTCTGATGTTCTTATTCCGTTGTTAACCTTGAGTGATAACTATTTACCTCCCCAGGGACTATGAATGCTGTTTCTATAGCTCATCATCAACATGCCAATGTACAGCACCATCACTGGATCTGTAGGTCTAATTTTGTCCCATTCAGATGTTAAACTACACATTGGTTTAGGGAAAGCATGATTTATTTCAGAATTTATATACCGCTTATAGCCTAAGCAGTTTGCATTCAGGTATTCAAATATTTCTCCCTATCCGTCCTGGTGGGCTCTCAATTTGACTTGGGGGCAATGGTGTGTTAAGTGATTATATATTTGTATATGCAACTGGCCAAAATGAGTACAAGGAATGATCTGGGCCAGATAAGAATGTGCATTTTTATAGCAGGGACTGGCTGTCTTGAATACCCCAAAGCAAACAAAACAGAAGACTGCAGACCTTGTACACGATGCAGGCAGACTTTATTTATAACAAGTAAATCATTAATTAAAAACCTCTTTCTAGGCAAGGGACCCAACACAGTCCGTGTTTCGTATAATCTTCATCAGGGGTCCTATTAGGTAAAGAGAAAAAGGTATCAAAGAGGTAACCTTGGACAAATAGCGGTAAAAGTGACACGCTGTAGGAACTAAAACCGCTGGTGACACGCTGTGGAAACTGCAACGTTAGTCTTTTCAGCGCGTCACTAACGTCGCAGTTTCCACAGCGTGTCACCAGCGGTTTTAGTTCCTACAGCGTGTCACTTTTACCGCTATTTGTCCAAGGTTACCTCTTTGATACCTTTTTCTCTTTACCTAATAGGACCCCTGATGAAGATTATACGAAACACGGACCGTGTTGGGTCCCTTGCCTAGAAAGAGTTTTTAATTAATGATTTACTTGTTATAAATAAAGTCTGCCTGCATCGTGTACAAGGTCTGCAGTCTTCTGTTTTGTTTGCTTTGGATTGTTTTTTACTGCAGACAGTTGGACCTCTGACTCCTATTTTTGGTTGTCTTGAATACCCCAACTTAGAGCTTTCCAAACCTCTACTGATTGCTTTCACAGATAAATTTGAAGGATAAGAATACTGAGTTTGCATGAAATACATTTACCTATATAGGGGGGGTCTCCAAAATAAGCAAATGCATCTCATGCATAATCATTGCGGACTTTTGAGAACTCAGCTCATTGTGGAGTCATCAAGACAGGTCTGACCCATCAACTGCATCATTTTTTTTTAGATCCCTCAAGATATCAAAGAATGAAACTACAGTAGGTATTTTTTCAGTGTATCCTGTTTCACTTCTTTTTATACAGTGCAATTGCTTATGTGATAGAAGATCTAAATTTTGGAAATTGGGGAGATAAGATTAAAAAAAACAAACAAAAAAAACATTTTAAAATGAAAACACCTATCCTTGTACAGTGTTTTCACTTTCCTGCTCGTAAGTTCAACTTTTGGCTGTGTAACAGGAACAGATTTTTTTTCCCTCTGCCTTGCCATTACCTCTTCCTGCTCCTTTCCAGGTCACTAATTTTTCTGCTTAGAGTTCATTCTGCTTAGACCGATATGCTGTCTTTTTTAATGAGGTTATTTCTGGGTTATTAGCCTTCCTGTTATATGATACCTTATGTGAAGGACCTAATTGATGTAAATCAGAGAGGCTTGCTGAAGGAAATCAAATGATCTTGTCTCAGATATGTTGTAGGTTGGAATGTGTCTCAGGAACTTTGAATTCAGAGCTACATTTTTTAGACAAGAAATGACTAATAACACAAATAAATCTATTTTTAATTCATACATTAGCAGGTTCAAAGAGGTGGAAATTGAAGAAATGCATTGACATTTTGGTTTGCTGAATAAGCTTTAGATTGAAATTGGACTGAAAAGTATTTAGTGGGAGGGGTTTAATCGTACAGTTCAATACACTCAACAGCACATTTTTATTAAACCAGTCTTACATAAGCCGTTAAGCTTTAGGTTAATTTTTACAGATATTCCTCGGTCATGTTTAATAAATGAGAACATAAATGTAGCCAAGAAGAAGTTACTCCATGTTAACACTATTCAAGAAATCTTAACTCGTGCTGCCATTTTTAGAATTATTTTGTTAAAGTCATTGTAACCAAAAGGATAAAGTTATTATATTACAGATACGGAGAGTATTTTGTTTTCACATACAGTAATTTTCTTTGTGGCTAACAGCACTGTCAGAAAAGATTGTGATTTTTACAATGTACATATATTCTAATTATAGTGGGGGCATAAATATAGCTTTGCATATAATCACAAACTTTCACAAGATAAAAATAAACTTACCTTCCCCCCCTTTTACAAAACCAAGATAGCAGTTCTTAGTGCAGGCGGGCACGCCGAGTGCTCTGCGCTACTTCCGATACGCATAGATTTCCTATGAGTGTTGGGAGCAGCGCAGAGCATTCAGGTCACTGGCCTGCACTAAAAACCGCTATCGCAGTTTTGTAAAAAAAGGAGGGGGGTTTAGTATTTAATACATTAATGGCAAGATTTTGCAGTCCTTGCACATGAATTGCCAGCATGCAGCAAATACAAAACCTCTGCATTAAGGGTTCCTTTTACAAAGCCGCGCTAAGTTTCAAGTTTCAAGTTTATTTACATTTGATGGATCGCCTATTACAATATCTAAGCGATGTACATATTAAAAACCAACAGATTTTGGTAATACATTTAATATTATAGGACAAGACATTAGACAGAGGGATTGGACATACATGAATGAGTGGGTAAGAGGGGAAAAAGTTACAATTGTAATGTTTAGTGAAATTACATAAAACGGGAAATACATTAGGTAAGAATGGGATAGAAATGTAAAAAAATTTTAGTTAATTGTTATGGAAATGCAGGAAATTCGAATATATTTGTTATAAATCAAATGCATCTTGAAATAAATATGTTTTTAAAATTTTTTTTAAAGAAGTGATGTCTTTTTCAAGTTTAATAAAATTTGGGAGGGCATTCCACAAGGAAGGTGCTACGACTGAAAACATATCATTTCATCTTGTGCCGATAACCCTCAAAGACGGGATTGAAAGTAGATTCCTTGAAGACGATCGTAGGGAACGAGAAGAATTGTAAGGGACAATCATTTTTGATATGAATAGAGGTTCATTGAAGATTAATGTTTTATAGACCAAAAATATAACTTTAAAGGTGATTCGATGAGAGATAGGGAGCCAGTGTGATTTAATAAAAAGTGGGGTTACATGATCATATTTTTTTGCTTTATGAATTAACTTGATTGCGGTGTTTTGGATTATTTGGAGCCGTCTCTTTTCTTTTTGTGTTATGTTAATCAAAAGAGAGTTACAATAATCTAGTTTTGAGATAATCAGTGAGTGTACTGGTATATTGATTGATTTAGAATCTAGAAAGGAGGAAATAGATCGGAGAAGCCGCAGTCTGTAGAAGCAAGATTTAACTATTTCACTTATATGACTGTGAAATGAAAGATCTGTATCAATTAATATTCCTAGAATTTTCAATTCTAAGGCCTTAACGTGCAGAATAGCGTGCGCTAAATTGCAGCGCGCGCTAGCCGCTACCGCCTCCTTTTCAGCAGGTGGTAGATTTTTAGCCAGCGCGCGCTAATCCGGTGCGTGCACTAAAACCGCTAGTGCGGCTTTGTAAAAGGAGCCCTAACTGTTGGGGGTGTTCCCAGCTGTTCCCCATTCAGTTATTGTGGAGGAACATGAATGCATATTAAAGATTCAATTTTATAAGTGGACTGAGAAATCAGCGCCAACTAAAAAAACATGCTTCAGGGTCTTGCCCAGTTTGTCTGTCTTGGCTTGATTATAAGCTCTTTTGAGCAGTGACTGTCTCTTCTATGTTTTGATGTACAGCGCTGCGTATGTCTAGTAGTGTTATAGAAATGATTAGTAGTAGTAGTGATAGTAGAATGTTTTAGTGGGTTGCATGACAGTTGATTCAGCTCCCTTCTTTGGAGTTATACATTAGGGATAGGTAGGGATACCAGTCGTCCAGATTTCCCCGGACATATCCTCCTTTCGAGGACATGTCCGAGGGTCCGGACGGCTTTTCAAAATCCAGCACTTTGACCGGGTTTTAAAAAGCTGTGTTAGGCAGGGAGGAAGTCTGCACATGCATGGCCAGCACGTGATGACATCACGTGATAATCACGTAGCGTCTGTGCATACGTGGACTTCCTCCCTGCCTGACAAGAGCAGGCAGCAGGGGACGGGGCTAGGGCAGGCTTGGGGGCGGGATTAGGGTGGGGTGGGTGTAAGTAGGCGGGCCTAGGGGCAGGGCTAAGGGGGGTCCGGATTTTCCAAACGGAATATCTGGCAACCCTAGGGATAGACAACTAGAACATTTATGCTTTTGTGTTCCTTTTTTTTTTTTCAGGCGGCACACTATAGAGCAGGGGTAGGGAACTCCGGTCCTCGAGAGCCGTATCCCAGTCAGGTTTTCAGGATTTCCCCAATGAATATGCATGAGATCTATTTGCATGCACTGCGTTCAATGCATATTCATTGGGGAAATCCTGAAAACCTGACTGGAATATGGCTCTCGAGGACCGGAGTTCCCTACCCCTGCTATAGAGTATATTCAAGAAAGCACATCAAAAATTAGGTGCAAAAAATATGGGCGCTAATCAGTAAGTGCCAGATTCTGTAAACGACACCTATGTTAGGTGCCGCTAAGTGCCCTAATTGCAGCTACCTAGTTGTGTGTAATTTTTTTTTTTTTTTTTAATTTGTTCAATCAGCGAGGTAGACTGTGATGGCTTTCAGCTAATCAAAAAATAATTAAATTGTCAATTAAGAGTTTGGCGCTAAACTGTTAGGATGCCTAGCAATACCTAAGTGGAGGCAACCTCTGACACCTAATGATGCCTGCCTGAAAGTAGGTGTGGTTAGAGGTGAGAGTAGGCACGGTTAACTTAGATATCGCTAGGCAGGCACAGGTTTATTAGGCCCAGTAAAATCTGGCCTAATATACAGGCGCCTACCTCTAGGAGGCCTAGCAATACCTAAGCACAGCTAGGCAGGATTCTATAAACAGCACCTAGCGGTTGATTGATTACTGTGCCGAATGGCATCTACAATGTAGGTGCACTTAGGCACCGTTTATAGAATCTGACACATAACATAAGAATTGCCATACTGGGACAGACCAAGGGTCCATCAAGCCCAGTATCCTGTTTCCAACAGTGACCAACCCAGGTCCCAAGTACCTAAGAATATGTCCTACAGGGTCAGACAAATGGTCAATCCAGCCCAGTATCCCGTCTTCACGGAGGTCAATCCAAGTCACAAATACCTGGCAAAAACCTAAATAGTAGCGACATTCCATGCTACCGATCCAGGGCAAGCAATGGCTTCCTCCATGTCTGTCTCAATAACAGACTATGGACTTTTCCTCTAGGAACTTGTCCAAACTTTTTTTTAAAACTAGCTACATTAACCGCTCTTACCACATCCTCTGGCAACGCAATCCAGAGCTTAACTATTTTCTGAGTGAAAAAAATATTTCCTCCTATTGGTTTTAAAAGTATTAGTCTATAACTTCATTGAGTGTGACTTGAAATGGCCTCCGTGAAGACGAGATACTGGACTAGATGGACCATTGGTCTGACCCAGTAAGACTATTCTTATGTTCTTATTATTGGTATTGAAGTCCATACAGTGCCTAATTTAATAATTAAATTTGGTGTGCAACAGGCACTGTTCTATAATCTACATGTTCAAATATGCATGCTATTTGGAAATTTGGGTGCACAGCTGTATAGAATGATGAGGAATGTGCACATAGAGAGGGTTTCAGTAAAGGTCATCCAAAGTTAGGTCCTGGGATGATGCATGCTGAGCACAACTCCATATACAACTGTCTATACAGAATATTAGTTTAGTGCGCATATTGAGCCTGATTCTCAAAAACACGCATCCTGATGGCAGGCAGCGGGAGGCATCCTACTGCCATCTGGCAGCCAATTGGGACGCACATTAAAAAAAAAACACCTTTTGCATGATTTCTAAAACTTGCTGGTAGCTGAGAATTTTCAAGATGATGGATTGCGGTCGCTGGTCACGTGGTTGGCGAGACTATGGAGTACGATGTGCCTGCTCGATCTCGAAGTCCTTTGTACCTTTCATCTTTTGTTATCCCCTACCCTTTGATTACGCATGTACCGGCACAAGATTACCACTTTATTGTTCGATGCACTTCACAAGTGTTAATGCTTGTTAATATTATTTGTTTCTCCTTTGGGAACATTCACATTGTTGATATTGTACCATTTTATTCTACAAAATCAATAAAACTTTTTGAACCAAAAAAAAACACCTCTCCAAGGCTGGATGCTCACATTGTAGGCCTCTGGAACGTGTCTATGTAGATGCATAGTGATGCTTACGAACTCCCAAGGTGTAGGCATGGCTTTACACAAAAGTGACCTTGGACAGGCTTAAGCGGTGCTATGCATCCACATAGACATAGGACAGACACCTTAAATATAGGCCTGCAAAATACTGGCCTACCTCTTTTGATCAACGCTCACTGGCTTCCTATAGAACATCGAATTTCCTATAAAATAATGTTACTAACTTACAAGACCAAAATTTCAGGCCAACCTGATTTCATTAACAGGCTATTAATCCCCCATACCTCCCATCGTACTTTGCGTTCATCTAATCAAAACTTGCTATCCATCCCCTCTTTAAGATACATTAACACTATGCGCACTAGCATTTTTTCTGTCACGGCCCCTACCATCTGGAATTCAGTACCAAATTATATAAGAGAAATTACATCCCTTGTAATTTAAAAGTAATTTGAAAGCTTTTCTTTTTAAAGACGCATATTGTGTATAATAGTCCTTTTAAGGACGGTAATGGAATTCTATTTCTTACCATCTTTTAACCTTCTAGCTTATTTTTACATAATTCTAGACCTTTTATACTTTGTTCCCCTTCCTATTGTTTTGATCCCTCTTCCCCCTCTCTTTCTCTTCATACAAATTGTATTTCTCCCCCTCTCCATCTTGTATCAGTAAGTTTATGTTCGTCAATGGGTTTGATTGTTTGTAACACTGTTTGTAATTTGTTTTTAATGTATGTTTTTACTACACTCTGTTTTTATATTATGTAAAACCGCTTTGAATTTTTAATAAGGCGGTATATCAAATTTTTAATAAACCTGAAACCTAAACCTGATTTCGGGCGTCTGACCTTGACTGTAGATGCGATTCTCAATTGGATGTCAACATGTGATTGACATGTGACAGACAGCTGCTTTTTAGGTGGCCATTGATGTCAGCATCCAAAAGAGAATAAGACCCTTTGTGCCTAACTTTGTGCACAAGCATTTACACTTGCCAAAGTCTTATGTAAATGCTCATGCCCAACTAACAGCAATTAAGCGTAGAAATGCAGGTACTGTATTATATAACCCTGTGCCTAATTTCCAGGCATGCCGTTGATCTGCCTATGTCCTTCCTTTATCCCTGCCAAGTTTGGCGTTGAGCATGATGGAAATTAGACATGAATGTTATAGAGTACAGTGCAACCACATGTAACCACTGATTGGCTCCAATTAATTCTCCTTAAGATCAATTGATTGATCTTTAGCACCACTTACGAGCCAATTAACCTATTACGTTACACACAGAAATTTGCATCTAACTTTGGGTGCCATATATAGAATCCAGGGGAATGTGTGCACTTTTTTAAAAACGTGCATTCAATTTTCACCTAGAAAACACTCTTTGTGAACCATTGTGAACTAGTGTCAATATTGGGCTACCAGGATATTCACCTTGGTGATGCCTGGATTTATGGTTTAAAGTATTAAAATGCAAATGAATGTCAGAGACTAACGACACCTTACAGGTGTGAGCTATTGAGGACAAGAGTTTAGTTCTTCGGATACAATCCCTCCTTTAAATACTTGTCTATCTGCCTTTATTAGAATCTCCATCTCTGTAAGCTGGTTCCAACTTACCATTCTTGAATCACATGTTAGAAGAATTATTGGCCATTGTATAAGACAGACCTGTTCCATATGTTACACCATACACCATCTTCTCTGATATTCAGCCTGCTGCTAAGTATCACAGGTTTCCATATCCAAGATTGTGCAGAGTCATAAGGCCACAAGTATTGAATGATTTATGAAAAGACTCCTTGTATTCTGTATGCCTTATTGCTTTGGTTGGTAGTACTTTTAAATGCAGGTCAACGACTGACAAATATGTTATGCCTTGGTGTTAACATCCTGCAATATTATTTATCCTTGTCCAATTTACTTTGCATTTTATCAACAAGTGCAAGGAAGATACCATATTATCATCCTATTTGTGCTCAGAATGTTAACTCACCTTCTACATATAACATGAACCTCAAGTAGGCCGTCAATCAATTTTGTCTCAAAAGTTCACCACACAGCAACAAGCAAATTTGTCTTTGTTCACATCACTATAAATATTCAAAATTTTGGTTGGATTCTGAAAGCTCAATTAAAGGATTTTGGCTCAATAGCAAAACAAAATTCATCCCTTTTTTATCACTGAATCTATGAATCTTGGCAGAAGAACCTGGCTAGAGGAGAAATTAATTTAGTTATTCTGCCAAGCTAGAAGAAGCCAACCTCTCCTGAGCTGGAAAACACTGTATAGTACTTGAAAAAAAAAAATTGTGAGAAATGACAATCAGGCTAGGTCCAATTTATCTCTACATGTTTGTTATAAAAAGAACTGAGTACTGACATAAGAATTTCCGCTGCTGGGTCAGACCAGTGGTCCATCGTGCCCAGCAGTCTGCTCCCACAGCAGCCCATAGGTCAAAGACCAGTGCCCTAACTGAGTCTAGCCTTACCTGCGTACGCTCTGGTTCAGCAGGAACTTGTCTAACTTTGTCTTGAATCCCTAGAGGGTGTTTTCCCCTATAACAGCCTCTGGAAGAGCGTTCCAGATTTCTACCACTCTCTGGGTGAAGAAGAACTTCCTTAAGTTTGTACGGAATCTATCCCCTTTTAACTTTAGAGTGCCCTCTCGTTCTCTCTACCTTGGAGAGGGTGAACAACCTGTCTTTATATACTAAATCTATTCCCTTCATTATCTTGAATGTTTCGATCATGTCCCCTCAGTCTCTTTTCAAGGGAGAAGAGGCCTTTGTACGCAACTCCTCCAGCCCCTTAACCATTTTAGTCGCTCTGACATGCAGTATACTAAGCCATCTATTTTCTCTTATTATTTTCTTTATTCTTTCCAACCTAACAAAGTTGGAAAGAATTTTATGAAAGGGATTGAGAATGTCTGTTCGTCTGTCTTTCTATTTGAGGGCAAAATATCTTTCCTTAAATTTAATGATATAGGATGAAATTTGGCATGAGGAAAAACAAGTAAAATGAGTTGGAAATGAGCCAAAAAAAAAGCCCTCCCCAAAAATGGCTCTATGGAAGGATTTCCGCCCGTGAAGAGGGAGAGGGAATGGAGAAAGAGGGAGCTCTTGAACTATGGGCAAGGTAAGGAGGGAGAGAAGCCAGATCATGAATCGGAGAATGGAAGGGAGAAGGATGTGGATGAGGGGGTGGTTGCTGGGAGGAGATTCTGCAGCACAATTAATTTCCCTGCTTTTACATAACTGCGCTAATGTTGTCACTGCGGTAATTACCCCAAAGCTCATAGAGATTTAAAGGGTTATGGAGCTTTTGCCGCATGGCAGCTGCTATCACGGCTTTGTAAAGGGGGGATTACCCTTAATTCATATTTTAATCACAACTAATAACAAGCTAATTGTATTTACAGTTTCTATTTAATGTAAACCGCCTAGAAGTCGCAAGATTGCTGGCGGTATATAAGAATAAAGTTATTATTATTATTATTATTAATTGTGGCATAACTAATAACCACGATTAATGGGCAGCCCTCACAATAGCCTGACTTAACAGTAGCCCACATTGATAACTCCTCCCCAGCCCTCCTTATTCCCATGTTAACTACTTGGCACAACATAATAAATTTTTTTATTGTTCATCCTTTTTATTTTTAAATTTAGTTACCAAATAGTATTCCTTCATCCATTTTGTCCCTTGAGTCTGTGCTAATTTTGGTTTGCTTCAATGGTTTGGAAGGCAATGTGGCTCCCTTTTTGGATTTTTCTGATAATTATTCTGAATAATTTTATGTATTTATTATTTTTGCAGATGCCACCACTGTTAACTGTTATCTTTCTCCATTATCTCTGGCTATGTCTGCTGCATTTGGTCCACATTAATGATATATGGACTTACATTTACACAGTTTATTTTATTTATAAATTTGCACAGTATCTTTTATATACCGTTCTCCCAGGGGAGCTCAGAATGGTTTAAATGAATTTATTCAAGTACTCCAGTATTTTTTCCCTGTCTGTCCCGTAGGCTCACAATCGGGGGGATTAAGTGACCTGGGTTACAAGAAGCAGTGTGGGTCACAAAGAGCAGTGTGGGTTTGAACTTGCAACCTCAGAGTGCTGACTGTAGAGAATGATACGGTGACAAAATTTATCACCATTCCTGTAGATAACCGTGGAAACAATCCCATGTCATTCTTTAGTGTCTATTTCAACCTCAGTCCTTCTACACCAACATTCTTCAATACAAGGCTTGAGGGTCAGTGACTGTGCCCAGTCATACTCTGATTCTTATGTGAGCCAAGTATAGGATAATGAAGCTATTGTGACATCACTGATGTGATTGGCTCTTAGGCATTGGTGGAATGAAGCATTATGACATCACAATATCTGCTCTAGATACCAGAGATGGTCTATCTGAACCTCAGTCCTTCTACACCAGCATTCTTCAATACAAGGCTTGAGGGTCAGTGGTTGTGCCTAGTCATACTCTGATTCTTCCCTCTCTCCTTAAAGAATGATATGGCGGTGGTTTCCTGTGGTTATCTGCAGAGATGGGAACGGTGATGAATTTTGTTACCGTGTCATTCTGTACCTGAGGCTGTAGCTTTATACCACTGTGCCATGGAGTAGATCGCCCTATCAGATATTTGGGCATGCCTTGGTGGGCAGGTGAGGTTAATCACATGGGCATATCCAATGCATTATCCATTTCTCTTGAGACTTTATAGCAACAATGTATGCCTTTCTAGGTTGGGATGCTGTGGGATGTTTCAGATCCCTGTGGTGCTTCTCATTAATCATGGGTCCCCTTTAACCTTATGAGCACTGCAGTGTCATGTCATGCTGTCCTGAGTGAGCCTTGCTGCACCATTGCTTGTTTTCTGACCTGGCTATCTAGCCCAACTTCCCATTCCTTAAACCAACTCAAAGCAGTAGCTGGTGTCTCTAGTAACAAGTTTGGTCACCTCAGCAGTTAAAGCTGCTCACTGGAGGTACGAAGAAAAAAAAAAGAAATATTGATGCATAAGTGCTATATGGGATCCTATAAAAGAACAGGTCCTTTTACAAAGCTGTGCTGTCGAGCAGCACATGCTAAGTGCTGATCCATCCAATCTATTCCTATGGGCGACTCAGCATTTATCATGCACTGCTCAGCAGCACAGCTTTTGTAAAACTGCATGCAAAGTCATACTATGCATATGAGGCTGGGGCCACATCAGTTCCCCTTTTCATCCCAGTTCTAAAGAGGAATATCATAACAGTGGAGGAGATCCAAAATCTGTAGGGCAGGGGTAGGCAATTCCGGTCCTCGAGAGCCACAGAATATCCACAGTGAATATGTATGAGATGGATTTCCATGCACTGCCTCCTTGAGATGCAAATCTATCTCGTGCATATTTATTGTGGATATCTTGAAAACCTGACCTGCCTGTGGCTCTTGAGGCCTGGAATTGCCTACCCCTGCTGTAGGGGAATGTTGATATCCCAGGTATGAATCCCCCACTTTGAAGGGAGGTGCACAGTCTTTAGGAAATTATGGACGCAGATTTTGCTCTGCTTGCTAGCAATATATGAAACATTCCCATACAAGTTGAGATTTATTTTACAATTGGCAAACAGCAAATAAACAAAACTATTAGAAAAAAATGCTGCTAAAATAAATACTAGCTTCATGACAAACTTCCTATAATAATGAATAAATAAATTCCTAATTAAACAAAATATCAAAAAGTCTGACATACACTTCACCAAACATAGGAGAATATTTTTGGCTGACACCCTTCCCTTAAGAAGGACAATAAAAATGGCCATATAAGCCTTTTGTCATCCTGTCAATTCCTAGAAGCTCTCCGCAACAAGAGAGCCATATCAATTCTTAAAACCCAAGTTCCAGCTACCCAGTCCTTCAAGGGGCAAGTTGTGTGTCTAGTATACACAAAAAATTAAATCCTGTGAATTTAAAATCCTTTGAAAGTTAAATCCCATGAAACTTGGTGGCGTTCCCTGTAAGGCAATACAAGATATTTCTGCTATCGGGGATTTGGGCATATCTGTGGAATACAGGTTTCAAGAAAAAAAATAGGGCAAAAGCCAGCAGTGAAAGCCAAGACAAGGAAAAGGTCCAATAAAGAGCAAATGATAAAAGAGAGAGCAAATGTTCTGTCTCCCTGCAGACGATTATTAGATTTTCAGTTATCAGTGCCGTGTGAAGTTCATGGCTATGTCTGATTGGATGGATCAAAGCTCACTGATGTTACATAGCAGAACCAATCAGACCATTTTTTTATCATGTGGATGTTACATGTACAGCATCTTCAGCGTATAGAACATGTAGAGACAGAATACAGTGCACAAAATAGAGAGAATGTAGCTGAGCAATGCTGAAGTTCCAAAGCTGGTTGAAAATAACGTTGTTGCTTTAAAGGGAACTACACTTCTCCCTCCGTATTCGTGGTTTCTGTACCTGCGGTTTCGCTTATTCGTGATTTTTTGGCCGCTGACTCCGCCCCCCCCCAAAAAAAAAAACAAAAACCCATCATCACTAAAGTTTTTTTCTTTTACTTTTCTGGACAGTACTGATAAAAAAAGGTTTATCACTTACCATTACGGTACTGTAACTTTGAAGATCGCTGCTGCCATGCTTTCTCCCACAAATTCGCTGCTTCCATGTTTCCCAATGTGCACTGAGAAAAACGCTGCTTCCCAGCATCCCTAGAGAGAAAGGCTTCTTCCCAGCATGCTTGAAATCGCTGCTTGCTTGCCTGCCCTGAAATCACTGAGAATTTCTATAGTAGTAATAGTGGCAGCTTAATTCAAAAACCGCAAATAACAGTTGATACGTTATTCGCTGTTTCAATAGTAAAATCGATGTCACTTTCCAAAAACCGTGAATACCATATAAAAAAGTTATTTGCGGGTTTTTTTTTCATATTTGCGCCTATTGCCAGAACGCATCCACCGCAAATACGGATGGAGAAGTAGAGAGAGAGAGAAAGAGTGTGTGTTCTGGGTAGTGGGAGGGCACAGTCAGGGTGTTTTACCTAACTCTATGGAAAGCCAGTAATGTTTAGCCATTATCTATGGATGGTGTTGGACAAGTAATATATTACTAAGTAATAGCTTATGGTTTATTGTTTATTATAATTTAATATACCATCTGTCCTGAGGAGATAACAAAGCAGTGAATAGACAATAAGGGCCTGATTCTATAAACCATGCCTAATGGTGCCTAACTTGTAGGCACCGGAACACGCTGTGGTCAATCAACTACTTGGGGTCCTTTAGAGAATCACTCCTAGTAGAGCTTAAGCATCCTTAGGCGTTGCTAGGTGTCATTGAGGTAGACCATGCTTATTCTCCGCCCTTAACCACACCTACTTTTTGGGTAGGCATCATTAGGCATCAAAGGGCACCATGACTTACGTGTTGCTAGGTGCTGCATGGGTTTTTAATGTTGTGGTCAATTCTCACACCATTTAATCCATTAACAAACAATTAAGTCGAATGTGGATTCAATCCCCCCCCCCTTTTACAAAACTGCGCAAGAAGCTTTTAGCGCCAGCCAACATGCTGAATGCTCTGCGCTGATCCGATGGGCACAGAGTTCCTATGAGCATTGGAGCAGTGCAGAGCATTCAGCATGCCAGCCAGCACTAAAAACCTCTTGCGTAGTTTTATAAAAGTGTGTGTGTGTGTGTGTGGGGGGGTAAGTTAGGTATCGCTAGGCATCCATGATTAGGGCGACTAACGGCACCTAACCTAGACACCATTTATAGAATCAGGCCCTAAATCTAAATCTGAGAGGAAAGAATGCAAATTGACATAGAAAAGGAGTTAAATTGAAGGAACGTGTAAGAAAAGTAATAGTACCAGTAATATATTACTAGCAACATATCACTGGTAATATATTACTTTTAAAAAGTAGCAAGTAACCAATGTTTGGCAAGTTACTTTTCAAAATTAATATAAAACATTCACTAGTTTCATTAGGAAACAGGAATATGTTACAATTACTAGTCTAGGTATGTTACTGTGAAAAACAATGCATTGGTTGTAAAAGTAATATATTACTGAAAATATACTTTGTGGAAGGGAATTTTTGATAGGATGCCTGTCTGAGTTTGGACATTTTTAGAAAAATATCTAAAATCCAGTAGAAAAAAATGACCATTTTTGAAACAGCAAAACTTTCTTTCATTTTCAAAAATGACCATTTCTAGTTGCATTCACCCTTAGGGCCAGATTCTGTATAGGACACCCAGTCTCAGCAGCCACCTAAGCGGCTTTTGAGAATTGCACATGGGTGGCCTATATAGACTTGTGTCTGTCCTGATGGACAGATGTCTAATCCTGCCTAACCACCCCAGCTGGAGGGAATAAGCATCCCTCTGGCTGGCCTGCAAGAAATAAGTACAGGGGAGGAATCCGGGTGGGCTTGGGGATGTCAGGTGGGGCATGATTTCAAAGGGGGTTTCCGGCAGGAGGGACTGGGCAACCCTGCTGCCTATGATCTTCGAGGGGTGGTGGCACTCCTCCTGCTGTATACATTTGGGGTTCCAGCAGGAAGGAGTTGGCATCCCTCCTGCTGGCCAACTTCGCTGGGGGGATGGGTTCTCTGCCATGGCCGCTAAACTGTTCGCAGCAGGGAGATTCCCTTGCTGTGATTGGCTTAGTGGCCGCATCTATTTGAAATGTAGACCAGCATTTTGTTGGCCTACATTTCAGGCGCCTATCATAGCCCTAGGGAGATGCCTAGGGCTGCCTAAGCTTACTTAAGGCTACTTCTGGGTAAAACCATGCCCACTCCTAGCCTTGGGTGAGCTTATATGGCCCAACACATCTCCCTAGGCTCGCGAAAATGCCTACAATGTAGGCTGCCTACCTCTGGGTTGTTTTTTTTAACGTGTGTCCCAATTGGCTGGTTAGACAGCGGTAGGATGCCTACCGCTGCCTACAATTGGTCCGCTGTTTATAGAATTTGCCCTTTAGTGTGTTTATCTTTTCTGACCATTTTTGAAAAAAAAGTCCAAAGAAAAAACGCACACAGGAAGTACAAACAGCCAGCTAAAATAGCAAACTGGATAAAGACATCTGAGCAGAGCAGAGGTGAACGCTAGGGGGTACTGCAGTGAATGTCACATTAAATAGTCCCAGGTACATATCTCACCATAAACTGCTTATTTTGTATGGTGAGCCATAAAAAAACACCCAAAACTTACTATACCCACCTGTACACCACAACAATAGCCCTTATGCCTGCAGGTATCATCTTTATTTAGGTACAGAAGTAAGCTGTTCTATATAAGAAGGGTATAGGAAATGAGAAGTTTATGGTGTTAGGTAGCAAAAGTGTAAGGTGAATAGGGTTGCAAAGTAAACTAACCCCTTTTTCCCACAGGATCATTGATTTCATATTTATGTTTTCAGTATTGGGGGTTTCTAGGAACCTAATTCCAGTAAATAGCTGTTTATATGATCCTACTTTCTGGTTAAAGTTAACCAACTAGGCCTTGAATAACACTATTATCTGGTAAATCGTTGGCCATGCCCTTGCTGCTCTCAGCCTTGTGGATAGATTTTAATTGGACAGCAAACTGGTTAAAATGTTCCTATTCATAGGCCCCGAAACTAGAGCTGCAACGATTTATGCAGCTAAGTCCAACATTAAGCACATAAATCATTCTGAATATCATCCTCATTAATGGCAAATATGAAAGATAGTAGCAGATACCTAAAGCAATGTTTTGGAAGTCCATATTTTCACAAGAGGAAATTGTGCTCCTTCTGGGTCAAATACACTCAAAAGTTTACCAATTTGGCCTATAAATATAAAACAATTTTCCTTTAGACTCAATAGATATGACACACTGAGGCTTCTCTTTCCTCTTAGGCCTTTCTTTTGTGATTTTATAAACTCTGTTTTATATTGGTAAACCAGATCATTCTCTAATAGGTGGTATATGAAATAAATATGAAATTTGATTCATTAGGATTATCTCCTTTTAATTTCAGTTCTGGGTTGTTGGGGTTTTTTTTTTAACCAAGATAAATAGACTTTTAGCCAGGTGGCTATATGTTTTTCCAGGTAAAATATCCTAATTAAAGAGAAACCTTTTCAAAAGTAGTAAATAAGTACACAGAGCTCCATAATGATCCTAATTTTAGCCATGGAAAAAAGAGGTGTTCCTATAGGCATATTTTGGTTGGGAGCAAAAAAGTAGCACATGCACATTTGATTTCCAAGGGTACTTAATTTCATTTAATTGAAAACATATTTTCTGCCTTTCTGCTTCGATAGAAATGTACAAAGTGCAAGGCATATTACAAACACAAATAAATCTTAGAAGATTTCATGAAAATACTATCCTTGACTTCCCAGCCCATCCCTTAATCTCCACAGTCTGCCTCACATTCCTTAAAAAGCCATGTTTTAAAGGCTTTATGAAAGTCTAAATAATTGGTCATCTCCTTTAACTCTTGAGCGAGCATAGTCCATTATGCAGGGTCTGAAAAAGTTTCCCTCTGATTTTTTTTTTCATCCAAACACTCAGGGGGGGGGGGGAATTCAAAAACTGAGTTAATGGAATCATTAATAAGCTTTAACAAGCTCATAATAACACATAAAATTAAGGTTAGTTGGGTGATAGGCACCTACACCCAGGAGCCTGATAGCATGTAGGAGTGGGTAGATTTGGATTGGGGGCATTTTTTTAAGCTAGGCACTGGCTGGCCTACATTGGAGACGCCTATAGAATGAGGTTATTGGAGACTGGGTCACTGGAGGTTAAGTGACTTCTCAGAGTCACATGGAACAAGCTGTGATTGAACTCATAACCTCAGGGTAATGAGGCTTAACCACTAGGCCCCATGTGTTAGGGACACCTAACACATGACTGACATGTCTAGGCGTCTAGATTGTAGGCGTTTACAAATTTACAGAATCTAGCCCTCAGGGTCCAAAAATTATCATATTATGTAGTTGACAACAGTGTACATTATGATGATGCTCCTGTTTCTGTATTATGTCTTAAAAATATCAAGGATCCATACTGTGATAGGCCTTGAAATGCCAGATGAAGAATTCTAGTTTTAATCTGACGCACTGACAATTCGTCCCCAGAGGGACTTTACTTTTCTGCCACTATTCCGGAAAATTATACAAGGCATTCTCATCTTTGTTCTTTGTACCCCTGAGGCAGGCTTTGATGCTGAAACACGGACCGTGTCGGGTCTGTGACTAAAATTGGACTCAGTACTTGATGAAAGACTCTGTAATCAATAAATACTTGTTTATTCATTTTATCTCCGGTTGATATGCACAGTTCTATTCCCACTCTTTTACTATTTGTTAGTTCCGTGTTTTTTTTCCTTGTTCTTTGTTGTGTACTTTGCCAGTTCTATAATCTCCAGCTTTACATAAATATCCCTATAGCATAATTGTATCATGAGGACCAATACACCATTTCATCTTCATCAGTCCAATTTTATTTTATTTTTATGAATCATCAAATAATATATTAGTCGTATTTCCTATTCTCAATGAAAAATTTCACTTTCTCAATCAAAAACATTTAACTTATCTCAAAATATCTTTCAGGGGATTCTTCACTGACACAAATTCATGTTTTTCAAATTCCTGTTTCAAGGTTCAATCCCCCCCTATAAATTTGCCAGTGTATATTGGCATTGCTGCACCCATATTTAGAAATGTCCTCTTATGTCATGTCCATAAGCTGGCACCAAATGATGAGTGAATTTTACAGCATTCTGTAAACTACTCTTATATCCAGGAGATACTTCCAAGACCCAACTATGATATTTAGGAGCTTGAGAGCACTAATTCCTAAATGCCATAGTACCTAACTGAAAGGGGGGCCTGCACTTAGGCTGAGACTTTTCTCTGTTATCACTTTTGTGAAAGAGGACCACATTTACTCTTCTTGAGTCCAATGGGACCACTTCTGCTTCCAAGGATTTATTAAACAAAGGGTTGATATTCAAAGTGATTTTATCGGCCAGCAATGGATCCTGGCCAGTTAAATCACTTATTCAGGGCTAACCAATCGTATTCAGTGGCATTTAACTGGATAGCACTGCTAAAAGTCAGGATTTTAGGAGTGATCCTAGATGAAAATTTAACTTATCACAACCACATTAGCTATGTGGTCAAAACTACTTTTTACAGGTTACGTCAAATCCGTTCTATATCAAAATTCCTCTGTCCCAAATCTTTAAATATACTGATCCACTCATTGATCATCTCAAAAATTGACTACTGTAATGCTTTATTCAAAGGAATGGCCCAAAAAGAAATCAGAAGACTACAGATCATCCAAAATACATCTATTAAATTAATTATGGGGGCCAAAAAGTTTGATCATGTCACCCCTCTACTGCAAAAAGCTCATTGGCTCCCAGTTGCACACCGAATATTGTATAAATTAGTTTTACTCACCTTTAAATCGTTGCTATACAAAACTCCATCATTTATTTATAAAGACTTAATTCCATACTCTTCTCAAAAAACTTTACGATCTAATGAACAGCTGTTATTGGTTATTCCCACTCTTAAATTTATAAATACCCGTAGACAATATATCTTCACCGTTACTGCACCACAAACATGGAATTCTCTCCCGCTATATTTAAGGGTAGAGAAAAATCTTGATAAATTCAAAACCCAACTTAAGAGCTTTCTTTTTAAAGACGCTTTCAATACTTAATTGAAATGCTAATTGCTCTTTATTACTACCATTCATACCAGCCATCTGAAGATATTATTTCCAAATTTATTTTGTTTTTCCCCTTCCTTTTGTAATTTACCCTCAATGTTCTCTCCTTTCCTATTATAAATTGTATTTCTTTCCCCTCTATCCTAGTGTTTCCTGTAGTAATTTGTCAAGTATCTAAATGATTTTTATATTTTTATTTATATTATTGTTATTGTTTTATCCTGTATTTTTTGTATTTGTAAATCGCTTAGTAATTATGATAGGCGATCAATCAAATGATGAATAAACTTGAAACTTGAAAAGTGTCCAGCTTGAACCAGGCTATTTTGGGAGCATTTCAGGGGCAGAGACAGCACTTGGCTGGTCGTGCCAGTATTCAGTACTTAACCGGAAATGTGAACTGTGTAAATAGGATTGAGTAAAAGTCAATCCTATCTTTATGTGGTTCACCATAGCCGTTGAACAAAAGACCCAGTATGGATGACTAAAATAGTGAAGGAAGCGATAGGCAATAAGAAAAATTCATTCAGGGAATGGAAAAAGGACAAAACTGAAGGGAACCAGAAGGAGCACAGGAAGTATCAAAAAGAATGTCACCGTGTGGTTCGAAAAGCCAAAAGAGAGTATGAAGAGAGGCTAGCCAGGGAGGCACGAAATTTCAAACCGTTCTTCAGATATGTTAAAGGGAAACAGCCAGCTAGGGAGGAGGTAGGACCGCTGGACGAAGGAGACAGGAAGGGAGCGGTGAAGGAGGAGAAAGAAGTCGCAGAAAGACTCAACATGTTCTTCTCGTCTGTATTTACAAACGAAGACACAACCAACATACCGGAACCTGAACAAATATTCAATGGAAATCAAGCAGAAAAATTAACATCCATGGAAGTGAGCCTTGATGATGTACACAGGCAGATAGAAAAACTTAAAACTGACAAATCCCCGGGTCCGGACGGAATCCATCCCAGGGTTCTGAAGGAATTAAAGGAGGAGATAGCGGAACTACTGCAGCAAATTTGCAACCTATCCTTGAAAACAGGCATGATCCCGGAGGATTGGAACATAGCCAATGTCACGCCCATCTTTAAAAAGGGATCAAGAGGTGACCCGGGAAACTACAGACCAGTGAGTTTGACTTCGGTTCCGGGGAAACTGACGGAAGCACTGATTAAAGAACACATCGATGAACATCTGGAAAGAAACGAACTTTTGAAAACAACCCAACATGGTTTCTGCAGGGGGAGATCGTGCCTAACGAACTTATTGCACTTCTTCGAAGGAATTAACAAACGGATGGACAGAGGAGACCCCATAGACATCATATACCTTGATTTCCAAAAAGCCTTTGACAAGGTGCCTCACGAACGTCTACTCCGGAAACTGAAGAACCATGGAGTGGACGGAGACGTACATAGATGGATCAGAAACTGGTTGGCGGGTAGGAAACAGAGGGTAGGGGTGAAGGGCCACTACTCGGACTGGATGGGGGTCACGAGTGGTGTTCCGCAGGGCTCGGTGCTCGGGCCGCTGCTATTTAATATATTCATAAATGATCTAGAAACAGGCACGAAGTGTGAGATAATAAAATTTGCGGACGATACAAAACTATTTAGTGGAGCTGGGACTAAAGAGGAATGCGAAGAATTGCAAAGGGACTTGAACAAATTGGGGGAATGGGCGGCGAGATGGCAGATGAAGTTCAACGTTGAGAAATGTAAAGTATTGCATGTTGGAAACAGAAACCCGAGGTACAACTATACGATGGGAGGGATATTATTGAATGAGAGCAACCAAGAAAGGGACTTGGGGGTAATGGTGGACATGACAATGAAGCCGACGGCACAGTGCGCAACAGCCGCTAAGAAAGCAAATAGAATGCTAGGCATAATCAAGAAGGGTATTACAACAAGGACAAAAGAAGTTATCCTGCCATTGTATCGGGCGATGGTGCGCCCGCATCTGGAATACTGCGTCCAATATTGGTCTCCGTACCTTAGGAAGGATATGGCGTTACTCGAGAGGGTTCAGAGGAGAGCGACACGCTTGATAAAAGGGATGGAAAACCTCTCATACGCTGAGAGATTGGAGAAACTGGGTCTCTTTTCCCTGGAGAAGAGGAGACTTAGAGGGGATATGATAGAGACTTATAAGATCATGAAGGGCATAGAGAGAGTAGAGAAGGACAGATTCTTCAAACTTTCGAAAAATAAAAGAACAAGAGGACACTTGGAAAAGTTGAAAGGGGACAGATTTAAAACGAATGCTAGGAAGTTCTTCTTTACCCAACGAGTGGTGGACACCTGGAATGCGCTTCCAGAGGGAGTAATAGGGCAGAGTACAGTACAGGGGTTTAAGAAAGGATTGGACAATTTCCTGCTGGAAAAGGGGATAGAGGGGTATAAATAGAGGATTACTGCACAGGTCCTGGACCTGTTGGGCCGCCGCGTGAGCGGACTGCTGGGCATGATGGACCTCAGGTCTGACCCAGCAGAGGCATTGCTTATGTTCTTATGTTCTTATGAACTGCTGAATATCACACTGAGGTAACCAGCTATGTTTTTTTGACAGCTGCCTAACCTGGAAATTCAATGCTGGAGCCCAGACATGGTCCAACATTGAATTTCTGGGGATAATGCTAGAAGACTAGCTTTATGGTTAATGTAGCAGACTAAGATCCTGGGGAGCTGCACTTGTTTCCCTACTGCAACCCTCCATTGACTCATGTACAAAAACACACCTTAGATTGTGAGCCTGCTAGGGAAAAAGAAAGTACTTGCATATATATACTAGCCTTATAGCCCGTTACATTAACGGGTGCTAGAATATATGTGTGTGTGTCTGTCTTTATCTCTTTCTCTCTCTCTCTCCTTAGCTGCTTTCTTTGGCAACGTTTTTTTTTAGACTTCCCTTAAGTTAAGAGGCAGCTGCTTTAAGGCTAACGGCTCCCTTAGTTATTTTGAGAATTTTATTTTTTAGTTCAAACCCGTCTTCGCGGCTCCTCTCTTGATCTCCGCCTGTGTCGGAAGCCTTCTCCGATGCAAGTGCGGCTCGAGAGAGGAGCCTCCGCTGCAGCGGCTTTGTATATTGGAAAATGTTCCGCTCTGCAAAAATCAGAAATGTGCGGTGGGTATGGAATAAGATATCGGTCAAGGAAAGAGGGAGTGTTGGTTTGTTTACTTTTGAAAACTTAGAAGGAGGGTCTTGAATCTGTGAGTTATGGGAAGCCAATGTGAGGCTTGTAGCAGAGGAGTGATGTGATCAAATTTAAATGCTCCTGCATTGGAGACATTAGGTACTGATATTTTGCTGTGTAAATAGAACTACTTTTGATTTGAAGCATTAAGGGATAATTTATTTTTGCTGAGCCACAATGTTATAAAGGTGAGAGACTGATTTATGTTCTGAATTTCTGTGGCATAGTAGGGTCTATGGGGCAGAGTAAAAAAAGGAATGAATCCTAAAATTTGAGCAAGTCTTGGAAGAGGTGCAGGGAAAATTTTTGAAAATATTGGAATGAAAATTTAGCCCAAGCTGGGCGGAATTTAGCCGAAGCCAGGCAGATAATAATGCGCATGTACCTCATGACTCCGTGCCTCCATGTATGAACAGCAAATTATTTGGCAGCGGGAGCAGCTGAGAGGGAGCATTAGACGGGGATCGCCGGCCGCCAGCGCTCAGCCGCACCGTGGGAGAGCCTCCTCTCGCGTCTGCCCTCCGCCGACAGCCGCCTCAAGCCACCGTGGCCTGCAGATGCCGCCAGCTGCCTCGCCTGGAAGCCCTTCTCCCAGCAGCCGCCTGAAGCCGAGCCGCGAGTGTGGGGCCGTTTCTGCTCAAAGTTTATTTTTAATTTCGAAGGTGCCATGGCAGCTCCCCTCACTGCAGCGGCGCGAGGTGGAGAGCAGGGAGGCTTGTCTGGCGCGCATGCGCACTCCTTCCGGCCGCAGCCCGACAGATCAGATCTCAGAGAACACGTCAGTAAGAGTGCGTATGCGCACTTAGCATTTTATTATTTTATATATATATATATATATATATACATTCACACAGATATAGATATAGATAGATAAATATATATAGAGAGAGAGTTAGATATTGTAGATCAGTGATCTCAAACTCAAATCCTCTGCAGGGCCACATTTTTAGGTATTTGGAGGGCCTCAGAAAAAATAGCTAATGCCTTATTAAAGAAATGACAATTTTGCATGAGGTAAAACTCTATAGTTTATAAATCTTTCCTTTTGACTAAAGGCTCCTTTTACTAAGCTGTGCTAGTGGTTTTAGCACGCTGCATTGCCGCGCACGCTAGATGCTAATGCCGCCATTGAGCTGGCATTAGTTTTTACGCGTAGCACGGGGGCAGCGCGTGCTAATCTAAAAACGCTAGCGCACCTTAGTAAAAGGAGCCTTAAGTCTTAATAATAATATTGTAATTTATAGCTAGAGAGACATATGATCAAGAAACTGTTTTATTTTACTTTTGTGATTATGATATACATACCAAGGGCCTCAAAATAGTACCTGGCATTTCTGTACCAAGACAGGGGAGCCAACCTTGAATTAGCTGAAATGATAATTGTAAAAACCCATTTCTAAACTGCCTAATGCAACCCCTGAGACATAATGACGAGCCAAGGATGACTTACTATTGAATGTTCATGTCAAACTGTCTATTGTAACTTCCTGGGTAACTAACCCAATCTTTTGTAATGTATGAAAAACTGGAAAAATTATGAAAAACTATGAAAAATTATGAAAAACTGAAAAAATTGGGATCAGCTGAATTATAATATTTGGTGGAATTCGTTATGCCAAATCTTTAAAATGGAGCGGGCAATAGCCATACAGCAGGGGCATTTTAAGAAATTTAGGGATATTTGGGAGCCATTAACAAAATACTGTATAGAATGAATATTATTTTTTCCCTTTTGTTCATACACGTCCAGGGGAGGGGGGTGTTATACTTTGATAGTATATTAAGTGATGTTAAAGTATAAAATGATTGTATCTTATGTTACACTTATTGAAAGTTTTAAAAATGAATAAAGACTTTAAAAAAATAGTTTTACTGATCTACCTTTATTAGCAACCCTAGACCTTGAACTGAATAGGTAAAGGTAGAATAGAAACCCTAAAATAACATATCTTGGTCAGCCAAGTGAAGTCCTTCTCCGGGATTTTATTTCATGATCACAGAACATAAGTATTTGTTCATCACTTTCCACATAGTGATTCTCAGCATCTTTCAGTCTCATAATTCCATTTCTAGCCTTCCTCCTTTCTCCAACACACCTGATAAGTTTTGTCACTTCTGTTTATATTTCCAGCCATATTTTCTGCTGCCCATGCCTTTGTGGGTGGGAGGGAGATGTATGCTGGGAATGTGTGTGCAGGAAGAGTAAAGGAGGCACATTTTTCCTCCCATTTCACTCCACCCTCTCACCATTCCCCTCCCCTTATCTTGTAGCCTGCTCCCCCTTCCTTTATTTATTCTCAGCCTTTCTCCTCCTCCCTTATGTTCTCCAGTTTCTCCTTCCTACACTGAATTTGAAATGTTCCTGTATTTCCCTCTGCTCTGCCCGTCTCTTTTCCTGAGCTCTATCCTGTTGCTACTACCACTGTTTCCATTGGCTCTTCTCAGGGGGTGATGCTAAGCCTTCTTGCCGCCTTACAGTTTCAACCACACCTGGCCATTGGCTCCTCCATTCATCTGGTGGTAGGTCCTGGCATCCTGCTGTACTGCCCCTGTTGTCCCAATGTTTTCTCTTTACACCTATGTTCATTCGCACATGTGCACGCAAATCGGTACAGATGAACAGACAAACATATGAACTGAGTCTAGACAAGAGGTGCACTCTCTTGGTAATAAAATGTGACTAAAAGGTGTACTGGATTCAGTCAGACCCAGTGCTAAAGGAAGCAATTCACTGCAGTTTCTAAAAGAATCCGGATCAATGACCTGGCAGAAAATCAGCACCATAATAGGGCCAAAATGGAATAAAAACACTCTAAAAACCTCTTCGTGCCTACGGAAAAGAAGCTTCGTAGCACTACCTCTGCCCCTCTCAGAGGTATCTGAAGATACTGCACTCCATTAGATTGCAATGTTAGATAGAGTCTAGCAGCTGCATGTAAAAGCTCTCTTTTCTTGTTCATTCTCTCACAGTACTGCAAAGAAGAAATCATCTCCATAGATCTGAAAGAGTAAGCGGATTGCCAAATTCTAAATATGCTCATGCTTGATGTGGCCATGCCATGCTCTAAAATACCACAAATGAGCAGTCTGAAAGATATTACTGACTGCAGTGGATAGCCACCCTGAGCCCTCATAAAGCAGAGCAATGAGGCACGATCAGATGAATCATTAAAGGAGACCAGTGTGTTCGGTTGCATAGACTTGTGGTGGCGTATGAGACGCTCTTTGAAAAAAAAAAAAAAAAAAAGCCTTATGAACTGCACTACGTTCACCGTATTGTGAGACCTAGGATCAAATACACTAAGGGGTTTCTCTCATACTACAAAGGGATTCTATAAGCTGGTGCCTTAGGCGTCAACAGTGCACCCACTTTATAGATTAGTAGGGCTCATGTGGGTAATAGGTGGCAATAATTGTCAGTTCTGCACATATTGTAAGTGCCGGGTGTTAATTTATAAACAGTGCACCTAAATCGCTTAGTGACAGATTCAGTAGATGACACCAAATTTAGGTGCCAGAAACTTGTATTTTCTAAATCAGTGGTTCCCAGCCAGTCAGGTTTTCAAGATATCCCTAATGAATATGCACGAGAGAGATTTGCATATAATGGAAGTGACAGGCATGTTTTGTGTGGGCTTAGGACATTGAGGTTCTGCAGGCATAATCAAACTGTTAACAAAATGTCCAGGGCTTTTTTTTTTACGTTTGGAGCTAGACCTGTTTTAAAAGCGTCTAAATGCTGTACAGGTGCTCAAACAGACCAGATGACCACTGGTGGGATTAAGGCATGACCCTCCCCCCCCCACCAGCCAAAGGTGGGAAAAAAGAGCAGTACATTCTAGCCTGTTTTAGGAAGGGGTGCTGATAGTTCTCAGTCCAACCAACCAACTTCTTAAATTCTGAGCATTATTTTCTTATTTTATTTCATTAAGTGCCAATTTGCAGAAATGAAATTCAGTGTTTTGACATTCTTTCATGCCATTAATTGAACCATAACCATGTCATTCTCTTGGTTGGACTGAGAACTTTTCAGCACCCCTCTTACAGCTTCAGATGGCCTTACAGACACATAAGCTTAGAGAGCAGAGGGGCACTCATAGGGAGTACTACAGTGAATGTCACATTTAAAAGTCCCAGGTAGACAATCATGTCACTATAACCTATCCAAAACTTACTATACCTACATAAAGATGATACCGGCACGCATAAGGACTATTGTTGTGGTGTACAGGTGGGTACAATAAGTTTTGGGTGGGTTTTGGAGGGCTTACCATCCTATATAATAAAACCCTAGCCACGCATGCGCACTCATACCTGCGTGTTGCATTTTCCCTGTTCCGTGAGATGTAGGTCTGTGGTGGCAGAAGTGCGCATGCGCGGGTCCCCAGCCTTACAGCACCTAATTACACTCGCCAGCAGGACTGGCTGCCAGCGCTGGACTCCCTGCTCTGGTAAAAGTAAGTTCTTCGCCTTGCCGCCCCCCCTCCCTTCCCTTCCCGCGGTCCCGACTCCAAACCTACCGACTCCAGCAGCGTCTGCATCACTCTACTGTACAGTGCTGCAGACGCTGCTGGAGTCGGCAGGTTTGGAGTCGGGACCGCGGAAAGGGAAGGGGGGGGCCGGCGGCAAGGGACTACGAGAGCCGACCAGACTTCTAGCACCTGTTAATGTAACGGGCTAAAATACTAGTACAATATAAGCAGGTTAAAATGACAGGTGTACGTGGGACTTTTAAATGTGACATTCACTGCCATAACCCCTAGAGTGCCCCCTGCTCTGCTCAGATGTCTGTGTGACCAGTTTGCTAAGAACGCTGGCTGCTAGGATATCCATAAAGCTGGATTTTGTGTATTTTCCATGTGGATGCCTTTAAATTAGAGAACAGCCCCAAAAGATAGATGTACTAAGGACCAAAACACCTAGCTAAGTCATTTAAAAAAGACGTCTTGCAGTTTTGAGAATGGACATTTTCTCTACTGGATTTCTGGACATCTTTCCCAAGAGGTCCAAACTCAGACTTAGACATCCTATCGAAAATGCCCCTCTATAGAGACGCCTCTTGTAGGTCAAACACACTTAGGGGCCAATTACAAAATCGTGCTTAGCAGAACCTCACATAAAATGTAGGTGCCTATAACGTAAGCCAGAGTTTTACAAGCCTACAATATAGGCACCTAAGTCTTTAAAAAAAAAATTGCACCTAGCAGCACCTAAATCACTCTCTACCCCTAAACACGCCTACTTTGGTATTAGGTGCCCCTACTAAGGGCTCCTTTTATCAAGGCGTGCTAAGGGGGTTAGCGCATCGGACACTTCATCACGCGCTAACCCCCGCGGCAGCCTAAAATCCTAATGCCTCGTATTCTGTGTGTTAAACCACTACCGCGCCTTTGTAAAAGGACCCCTACATGGCTTAGAATTTGAAATATCCAAATAAAGCTTAGTGGATGATAGAATCACTAATATACCGTAGTATGAGTAACTTTTAGGAAGAATGAAGTGTTCCTAAAAGTATGAAAATATTAAAGATAAAGAGAGATACTGGTGTAAAAAGTTCTATGCGTAGAGATCAAGATCTTGAATTTAATGTGAATGTATCAGAACAATATGTTACAGACGTAGAATTATGGGGTCCTTTTACTAAACTGCATTAGGAAATGGGATTAGTGTGTTGTTTTTTTTTAAGTTCAAAGCTTTATTGATTTTATAATATTATAAATAGCAAAACATATTTAATGCACAACTTTTCTATGGGCAAAGCCCATTTCAAATATGGCAGAATTTAAGACATTTAAAAAAAATGCAGGTCATGCCCTAATGTTTGCATTAGGACATGTTCTCTAAATAAAAGGTTAACAAAGAAGCAGTCTGCATTTGTGCATATTTTCAACTTTGAAAATTCTGCAGTCTGCAGAGTGAAAAATATGCACAGACTTGTCATCAACATGAGTAGTTATAAAATTTCCCCCCAAAGTCATTGTGTTTGTCATTATGATACACACACACACATGAAACTACCTGCAATGGACTTCTGCTTGATTGACTATTCCTTCTTTTCCCAAGTGTGGTTCGACGAACTTTCAAGCAAGCAGTCAAATGTCCATCCAGTCAAAGGATGCAGAATACTGAAAAGGTCAAAGTAGTTACGGTTTACTGTTATAACTCACAGAACATTTGAGAAATTAAAACTCAGATGCCTCATTTTCATAGCAATTATCAGAACGAGAACAAAATCAGCTCAAGTTGTGACAAAGACTACAAGAGATATACTTTGTGGTGCTGCCATTGTCCATATAGATATATAGATAATATTTATGAAGGACGATCTTTTTACTTCCCATAGTGCAAAACACCCACTGCCACCAAGATGATTTTTAAACACAAACTACTTGCAGGATTTTCTTTGAAAATCCCACTGCTGGCTGATTTCATGGAAATTCTTTACTCCCAAATACTTTGCAGGTGCAAACCAGATAAAGTAAACAATATACAGCAATTTAATAATAGCTTCCTGATGGTAGCTTACAAGGGAAACCAAAAGACACCGTGGAGTGACAATATTCCTGAAATGGACTTTATTGAAAATGTAAAAGTTCCAAAAGTCAACATGAACACTCCAAATAAAAGTAAAATAATTCACATAAAAACCTAGTCCGCTGAGAGTGTAGGACCCAACACGGTCTGTGTTCCGATAAGATAGTCTTTTTCAAGGGTCCCTGATAGTAAATTTATTTATTCCGGGTTTTTTTACCATTCTCCTAGGGGCTCAGAATGGTTTACATGAACTTATTCAGGTACTCAAGCATTTTTCCCTCTCTATCCCGGTGGGCTCACAATCTATCTAATGTACCTGGGGCTATGGGGGGATTAAGTGACTTGCCCAGGGTCACAAGGAGCAGCATGGGTTTGAACCCACAACCTCAGGGTGCTGAAGCTGTAGCTTTAACCACTGCGCCACACTCTCCCCATAGAAATGCACAAAGACAGTGCTGCATAAACCAAAAAGTTATTGATTAGTTATCCCACGTATCTACTACCATAGGACTATCAGGGAGCCCTGAAGAAGACTATCTTGTCAAAACACGAACCGTGTTGGGTCCTACGCTCTCAGCAGACTAGGTCCTTAAGGTTTTATGTGGATTTTTTTTATTTTTATGTGGATTTTTTACCTTGACTTTTGGAACTTTTAAATTTTCAATACAGTCCATTTCAGGAACATTGTCATTTCACAGTTCTCTAGGATTTTCTTCTCCGTGGATCTCCCAGGGTCGATTTCTTTGTTTTGGTAGCTTATAAGGTCCATCCCAACCTCATTCATTCACTATATGTGGAGATAGAATGTTCAAAGGGGGGGGGGGGACATAAGTTGCATTTGCAGACTGGACTTTTGTCCTCAAAGATTATGACTAGAATTGTGCATGGGGACAATCGGATACCCATCCCCACCTATTCCCAGTCAATTCTTTCCTGAGAATCGTCCAACAGTGATTGAGTTGCTATCATTAGTGAATCTAGCCCTAAAGAGGTTAGGGCTCTTCAGCTTGGAAAGTAGATGGCTGAGGGGAGATATGATTGAAGTCTACAAAATCCTGAGTGGTGTAGAATGGGTACAATTTTTTACTGCATCAAGATTTACAAAGACTAGGGGACATTTAAAGTTACAGAGTAATACTTTTTAAACCAATAGGAGGAAATATTTTTTATACTCAGAGAATAGTTAAGCTCTGGAACATGTTGCCAGAAGATGTGGTAAAAGTGGTTAATGTAGCTAGTTTGGTTTGGACAAGTTCCTGGAGGAAAAGTCAATAGTCTACTGTTGAGACAGAAAAAAGAGAAGCTCCTTTTTCTGCCAGGTACTTGTGATTTGGATTGGCCTCCGTGAAGATGGGATACTGGGCTGAATGGACCATTGGTCTGACCAAGTAAGGCTATTATTATGTTCTTATGTCCCCTCACCATCCTCATAATTTTCTTTCTCACCCTCAAACCCAATCCATATTTAAAAGATCTTGTAAATTAAAACAAAACATAAAAGGTTAAATTCTGTAAATGGGTGACAAAAGTGAGTGCTAAGCAACATTCTATAAACAGCACTTAAAGTTGAGTGCCATTTATACAATAGCACTTAGTGCCAGGATCACTCAATTTTGGTTAACAGATTTACACCAGCTAAAACCTGGTCTAAATCCTTATGTCTAAATTAGATGCGGATGTGCTGAATTCTATAACACTGTGTGAAAATTCTAGGACTGCCCCTGACCCTCCCATGCTCCTCCCCTGGCCACACCCCCTTTTCAGACCCATGCGTAAAAAAATGAGTGTTATAAATGTACTCCAAGCCACCACAATTACTTTTTTATTAGATTAGGTATGAATACTGATTTGATTCTGGTTTATAGGGAGGACTCTTAAAACAGCAATGGGCGAAACATGTCAAAAATTAAAAAAGTAATTGTGGTGGCTTGGAGTACATTTATAACATTTAAACTGATTTTTGGACTCTAAGCACAATACAGCATCATAAAATTGTTGAGATTAGTGTATCTGGAAGAAGCTGAATTTGGGGGCTAAAAAAATGAGTGAGCATCGTTATAGAATTCTGACTACAAAGATGTATACATAAATTTTAATTGTTAACAATTGATGCTAATAATTGATTGTTAGCATTCAATTATCAGTGCTAATTGGCTCATTATTCAATTAAATTGTGCATGCAAATTGAGCAAGTATGCAATTTTGAGCACCATATATAGAATTAGTGGGGAAAATGTGTCCTATGTAATTACAATTTAACACAAAAAGCAAATAGGCACCACTTTGTTAAATACGGCAGGCATAGCTCTGGCCATCTTGTTGAGCAGATTGGATGGATCATGTGGGTCTTTATCTGCCATCATTTACTGTGTAACTGTACAAGGCTTTGATTTTTTTTTTTTTTCTTTTTATCTGAAGTATTTGTGTTTTAAGTTTCTGAGTCGAGGTGTGCATGAGGACATAATCTGATCCCTATCCGCTCCTGTTCCCATTCACTTTGGATCCATCGCCTCCCATTCCTACAGCATTAATGACAGTATGTCACTGGATTTCTGACGGTTTCCCATCAACCATATCCCTGTGCATATTTCTGGTCATGAATCATATTGACCAAAGAGACGAACAGAGAAAACCTCACCTTGTAATAGGAACAGTACAGAAGAAAAGGCAAGGAGATGTCCTTCCAGCCAAACAAAATCTTTATTTCTTTAGAAACATAGTCCCAACAGGGATCTAAGTTTTGGCATATCTAAGGGGTCCTTTTACTAAGGTGCGCTAACCGTTTTAGCGTGCACTTAATGCCTTGAAAGAGACCTGGGAGTGATGGTAGACACAACATTGAAGGCGTCGGCACAGTGCGCCACAGCCTCAAGGAAAGCGAACAGAATGTTGGGTATCATTAAGAAAGGTATCACGACCAGGAAGAAGGAAGTCATCCTGCCACTGTATCGTGCATTGATGCGCCCACACCTGGAGTACTGTGTCCAGTACTGGTCGCCGTACCTCAAGAAGGACATGGCGGTACTTGAGAGAGTCCAGAGAAGAGCAACTAAGCTAATAAAGGGTATGGGGGACCTCTCATACACTGACAGACTGAAAAAGCTGGGGCTTTTCTCGCTGGAAAAGCGACGACTCAGAGGAGACATGATAGAAACCTTCAAGATCATGAAGGGCATAGAAAAAGTGGGCAGGGACAGATTTTTCAAATTATGGGGAACCACAAGTACAAGGGGGCACTCAGAGAAATTGAGAGGGGAAAGGTTTAGAACAAATGTCAGGAAGTTCTTTTTCACCCAGAGGGTGGTGGATACATGGAACGTGCTACCGGAGGATGTGATAGGCAGAAGCACGCTACAGGGCTTCAAGGAGGGTCTGGACAGGTACCTGGAGGACAAAGGGATTGAGGGGTACAGATAAGAGTAGAGGTAAGGTTAGAGGGATAGGATTAGAGGTAATTTGTAAAATTAGTCAGAGACCACTGTTCAGACAGTGGGCCTGATGGGCCGCCACGAGAGCGGACCGCTGGGCGAGATGGACCTCTGGTCTGCCTCAGCGGAGGCAACTTCTTATGTTCTTACGTTCTTATGTTCTTAACACGTCCATTATATTCTATGGGCGCGTTAGTGTTTAGCGCTCATAATATTTAGCATGCGCGCTAAAGCAGCTAGCGCACCTTAATAAAAGGATCCCTAAATGCCTTTTTCAGGGGGGCACATTGGCCATTTCAAACAAAGACAGCACTGTTTTTTGGTTCCAATTCTGCAGAAGTTCGTCAGTTTTTCCAAGTTCTTAAAACAATCAGTTATTTGATCCAGTGTCCCCTGAAGAAGACATTTAGATATGCTGAAACTTGGATCCTTCTTGGGACAATGCTTCTAAAAGGAATAAAGATTTTGTTGGGCTGGAAGGACGTCTCCTTTGCCTTTTCTTCTGTGCGTGAATCATATTATACAAGGCATCTCTAGCCTCTGTGTCTTTTGTTTTCTGCTGTATACTAACACACGTACGTCTCTGTAAGTTATACATTAGCACACTAATGATCGTTTGTTTATATTACTAAACCTGAGGGCCTTTAACGAAGGTGCGCTAGGGCTTTTAGCGCATGCACAAAATTACCGCGTTGAACAGTGCTTAAGGCGGTGCCTAATATTTGGGCGCTTCTTATAGAATTTGCCCTGAAGTCTGTTTGTTCACGATTTGAGATATATAAGCTAATATATGTAGGCCCAGTATTTATGTTTAGTGCAATGATTGAGAATTCAAGCCGTGTTACCGTATTTTCACGCATATAACCGCAACCGTGTAAAACGCGCACACGGGTATAGCGTGCGGGAAACCTAAATATATAAACAAATTTTTATATAGCACGCACATGCGTTTACCGCGCATGCTGCTCCATGAATTTAAATCTCCTTCTGCCGTCCCGACTCTCCTCTTGCCGCCCTGCCCTCTGCCCCGAGTCTCCTCTGGTCCCGACTCTCCTTTCGCCGCCCTGTCCCGAGTCTCCTCTGGTCCTGACTCTCCTTTCGCCGCCCTGCCCCGAGTCTCCTCTGGTCCCAACTCTCCTTTCGCCGCCCTGCCCTCTGCCCCGAGTCTTCTCTGGTCCCGACTCTCCTTTCGCCGTGTAAGCTGCAGCCACTTTGACCGCTCACACCCCCCCAGCCCCCCCCCCGCACGGAGAAGCTGCCTACCGTTGTTTCCCGATGCCAGTGAGCCCTGCTGCTTCCTCTGCCGGCGGTCCCGCCCCTTCTCTGAGCCCTGCGCTGCGCTGCTTCCTCTGCCGTGGTCTCGCCCCTTCTCTGACATCAGAGAAAGGGCGGGACCGCCGGCAGAGGAAGCAGTGCTAGCAGTCCTTCGGGGTGGGGGTGCGAGCGGTCCTTCGGGGTGATGAATCGGACGTCGGGGGGGGGAACTATGTAAAAAAAAATTTGTACAACGCGCTCACGCATATAACGCGCATGGTTATACTCGGTTTGTAAAATCGTGTATAACGCGCGTGTTATATGCGTAAAAATACGGCAGTAGTAGGCAAGTTTTGCTTACCCAGCGGTCTCAAACGCAACAACGGTTCTCTGAGCACTAAGCTATTACTGTAAAGGTGTTGAAGTGTGGTATATACCGGAGTGTGTGCAAAGTTATATCTGTCATCAATATCAGACAAGCAGGCTGAAACTTGGGACTGGATGCCTGGTAAAATTTCAGGTGTGGAATCTTAGAATAGTAGAGGCAAAATAGTTCAAAAAGGGAGCCAACTTCAGGAAGACAAATAGTCCTGGGGGTGGTTTATTTGTGACTTGAGCGGGGAGTAAATCTCACCCATCATGCCCTCCTACAAGACCCAAATAACAAATCAGTTAAGGATTATACAAGGCAGGCCATGGAAAAGGAGCCCCGCCTCTGGCAATAGTATGACAAGATGAACGAGGAAGTGGATTGCTTTTATTCACTTACCCACAAGGTAAAACAGACGGTGAAAGTGGTCCCCGTTCACATTACAACAGACTGTGAAAGCGGTCCTACAATCGCTGTTCTAGGGATAACACCATCTTTCTGGCATCGGTATTAGAGGTGTCCTACTTTTCCGTGGCCCACCCTTTACATGACTTTGAGTAAGTGTAAATGCTTATGGGTAGAAATACTAAGATATGCATGCATTGCTATTATACAGAATCCAAAGGCTGCCCAAAACACACTCAGACCATGGATAGCACTCTGCCTGTTGCCTTGTATACATAGAAGTAACACCTTTCCTAAAACCTCCACATATATGTAGATGCTGATTTATACATATGTGCCAGTTTCATACATGTGACAAAGCTGATTTTAACTCCTAACCCCTACTCACTTGTATATTACCCATGCCCGAGAAACTCCCTAACTCCCTACTTGTCCTGTTTGCTCGATTAGATTGCAAGCTCTACTGAGCAGGGACTGTCTCTTGAATATTTTAATGTATAGTTCTGTGTCTAGCAGCACTATAGAAATTATAAGTAGTAGTAATAGTAGTGGATAGCATCTAGGATTTAAAAAATGACCTTCTATATTTGACCTTATCCTAAAATGATTATTATTATTTTTTTTTTTCCATTTTATGCTTATGGGAGAAACATCAACTTTTAAGAAACACATCTCATTAAGATAAGCACTTAATACAAAAATGTGGCAGCCTCCGTTGTCATTGGGGATAGGCTGCGCCAGTCCTGGGTTTATCCTGTTGCATGACTTGCTGTTTTGTTTTCCTTAAAAGAAATCTTAATATCAATAGAAAGAGCCAAACCTTGTGCCACCCTCAGAATAGCAAAGAATAGCAAAAGCTGCAGATCATTCAGAACATGGCTTGAAAAAAACATTTTGATCATGTAACTAAATTATATCAGAAGCTACATTGGCTCCCAATTGAGGCAAGAATATTATTCAAGTTAGGTTGTACCTGTTACAAGACATTATTTGACCTTATACCTGATTATCCTCCCCCTCCCCTTTTACTAAACTACAATAGCGTGTTTTTTTTAGCACAGGGACCCGCGCTGAATGCTGTGCACTACTCCCGACGCTCACAGGAACTCTATGAGCATTGGGAGCAGCGCGGAGCATTCGGCACGGCTCCCTGCGCTATAAAACGCTATTGCGGTTTAGTAAAAGGGGGTTATATTATTGATCACTTTAAATTTACTGACAGAAAATGTTTTTCTCGGCATTTTAGATTTGCATTTCCTACAGTAAAAAAATTACATAAACATATTTTTCCATAGAATTTTATCTTTTCAAGCTGGATCATGGGATAAACCCTTTTCTGTCTTGATAACAAACTCTTACTCCTATCTTTCCTTTTTGAAAAATGCAAAAGACCTACTTACTTGAAAAATTCTTCGGAATGTGATTATAATACACTGGGCTTGTACAGTCTCTTGATTGTTGTTAACTGCGTTGAACTGAGAGGTTACTGCAGTATAAGTGAATTTGTTAGTTATGTTATAACCCATGAAGAAGGGGGTTGCAGTTAATCATGTTTTTTCATTACCATTTTCTTTTCTGTGGTGCTGTTGTACTGAAAGTTTAGAAATCAAATCTTACATTTGCAATTTTTTTTTTTTTTTTTTTTAGGACTGTCATGTTTTGTCATAGCAGCCAGCTGGGATGAAATAAATGTGCGAGTGGAACAGATAGCGTTTTAGGATTCAAAGCATTTATTTACAAAATTCTTTCAGGACAGCCTTTCACAGACTTTGCAAACAAGCAAACATAAATAGAATCTTTACTGCAGCTGAAATGCATAATAGTAGAACTAAAGTCCATTATCAAATTCCCCTAACAAAACCCATCCTCCTTGCTCTCTGCTAGTTAATCAAAACCCCAGTACATTCCTAGAGACCCAGTGAAACGGAGGTAGTGCATGCAGATCTATCATATACATTTTCATTGTGGATATCCTGAAAACCTGCTAGTTGGGACACCCCTCCCCCCGACCAAATTTGGTTTAGTCCTTAACGCTGCTCCTTGCACGTTACACCTGCCCCTTTTGTCACTAGAGATTCTCTGTATTTATCTCACTGTTTTTAGGCATATTTCGCTTGTGATATTGTCCATTGAAGAGCACTCATCCATTGCCTATCTGTCTGTCCATAAATGCATACATATAAGTTTATTTGCAGTTACTACTTCTACTTATCACTTATATAGCGCTGAAAGGCTTATGCAGCGATGTACATTTTGACATTTATAGATGGTCACTGCTTGGAAGAATTTACAATCTAACTTGGACAGACATGACATGACATAGAGGGTAGGGGATGCAAATTTGCAGTTGTGAAAATTTATGCATTCTAATAAAAGGTGGAATAGCCCAGAGTTGCCAGCAGTGTGGTAGTGAAGTCAAATGCCACTACCAAAAAAGAAGCTGGTGCAGACTATATAAGTTATATGATCTTTATCTGCCTTCATTTTTCTCTGTTTCTATAATATGTTTCAACCCTCGTAGCACAAACACAAGAGGGGATTGGTACCAACAAGGACTCCAACTCTAACTGGAAGAAGGAAAGGAAACAGCTATGGCGAGGTGATTACATTTGCAGATGACACTAAACTGTTCAAACTTGTTAAAATGCATGCGGACTGTGAAAATCTGCAGGATGACCTTAGGAAATTGGAAGACTGGGCATCCAAATGGCAGATTAGTGTCATCTGCAAATTTAATCACCCCACTCATCGTTCTAATTTCCAGATCATTTATAAATAAGTTAAATAGCACCGGTCCCAGGACAGATCCCTGCGGCACACCACTATTTACCCTCCTCCACTGAAAAGAATGGCCATTCAACCTTACCCTCTGTTTTCTGTCTAATAACCAGTTCTTAATCCACAATTGAACATTGCTTCCTATCCCATGACTCTTTAATTTTCGCAGGAGCCTCTCATGAGGAGCTTTGTTAAAAGTCTTCTGGAAATCTAGATACACTACATCAACCGGCTTACCTTTATCCACATGTTTATTCACACCTTCAAAGAAGATATTCCGTGCAAAACTGTAATTGTTTTTTTTTTTTGTGGTTGTTGTTTTTAATCAGTTTTTAACGGAGTGGTCACTTATCATGCCAATTAAACCAATTAAAAGCAATTAAGTTTTGTATGGAATTCATTTAGGCATCACTAGGTGTCCCCAATTATTGCACCTAGTGGTGACTACTACTACTACGCTGAAAGCGTACGCAACGCTGTACATTTTGACATTTATAAATGGTCCCTGCTCAGAAGAGCTTAAAATCTAACTTGGACAGGCAGACATGACATATATGGTTGGGGATGCAGAACCCAAGGTGAGAGGAGTTAGGAGTCAAAAGTGCTCTCAAAGAGGTGGGCTTTTAACAGGGCCTTGAACACTGCCGGAGATGGAGCCTGCCATAGGGATTTGGGCAGCTTGTTCCAAGCATACAGTACAGCAAGGCAGAAGGTATGGATTTTGGAGTTGGCAATTGAAGAGAAGGGCACAGATAGGAGAGATTTACCAGCTGAGTGGAGCTCAAGGGGGGGGGGGGGGAGGGACACAGGGGGAGATAAGCAAAGAGAGATAGTGAGGGACAGCTGAGTGAGTGCATTTGTAGGTCAGTAAGAGGAGTTTGAATTGCATTTGGAATTGGATGGGAAGCCAATGAATTGGCTTTAGGAGAGGGGTAACATGAGTAACGCAGCTCTCCTGGAATATGAGTCATGCAACCGAATTCTGGACAGATTGAAGGGGAGCGAGATGGCTTAGCGGAAGGCCTGAGAGGAGTAAGTTGCAGTAGTCTAAGTGCAAGGTGATAAGGACTTGGATAAGTGATTTGGTAGCGTGCTCAGAGAGGAAATGTCGAATTTTGGTAATATTATAGAGGAAGAAATGGCAGGTTTTAACGATATGTTGTATCGGGGCGGTGAAGGAGAGAGAGGAGTCAAAGATGACCCCGAGATTACGAGCAGTCAAAACAGAAAGGATGAGAGAGTTGTCCACAGAGACGGAGAACGAGGGAAGCGGAGAGGTGGGTATAGGCAGGAAGATGAGCAGCTCTGTTTCAGCCATATTCAATTTTAGATGGTGGTGAGACATCCAGGCGGCAATGTCGGACAGGCAGACTGAGACTCTGGTCTGGGTTTCAGTAGACTAACCTAGGCACCATTTATAGAATTTACCCCATACAGTCTAGATTCAAATAGGCAGTAATTTACAGTGTCTGCCAAAAAAACTGTAAAAAATAAAATATACATCTCTTTCCCTGTTACAAAGCTGCGCTACTGGCTGCCATGCGGCAAAAGCCCCGAAGCCCTTTAAATCCCTATGGGCTTCACAGTGCAGTTACTTCAGCTTTGTAAAAGGGGAGGGGATAATGACTTGCAAGGCATTTGCAAAGAAATATAAACCCCTCAGTAAAAGTTGCTTAAAACAAAACTATTTATCTGAAAGCAAAAGGCATTTAATCAATTTACATGAGGGATTTCAAAATTAGGCAGACTGTAATGAACTATGAAATTCTGATTAATGCAGTTTTGCAGTGCTTGATGAGAAATGTTAACATGCATCCTCAGTAAAATTTTGCATGTGCAGACAATCTGTATAGTTTGTTTCTTTGTCAGCATCAAATGGTGCAAAGATGTCTATGTTCAAAGTCTATCAACAGTAGCCTCTGTTGTATTTTATGTAGTATTATTATTATACAATATTCAATATAAATCTGAGCTTAGCCCCAGACATACAAATTGTGCCCCAGATATATTCTTAAATTTTTGATTATGGCAGAAAAATGTCCAGGTCATAAATCTGCCCTAGTCCGGCCCAGACCGCGTCTCTAACACGTTCCCTTGAGCTTTAGACGAACTACTGATCAACAGCATAGATATCTATCTAGAATATAGGTTTTGAAAATAGCGAATTGGAAAGATTTGGCAAGAATCGTTCTGTCCCTTTATACCACATTTTGGACATTTTTCTTTTTTGAAAATGAGACCCATAGAATAATAGTTTTAAAAAGAAGAAATATTTATTTAAAAATTGTATTACTCTCTACATCCTACTGAGCAAGTCATACTATAAAACATAATATTGTCCACACAAATAATAATAATAATAATAATTTTATTTCTTATATACCGCCAAAGCCATAGTAGTTCGAGGCGGTTTACAATGAAGAAGGGCTGGACAATCAGCGAAAATGGTACAATGTTACAATCAGAGAAAAATAGGTGGCAGAGAAAAAATGGTACAACAGAGAGAAAAAATGGTACAAACAGAAAGAAAGATGGGTACAATTATGGCAATGAAATGGTACAGGGAAGAAGGTCAAGACAATCTGCGTAAAGGACATAGAGAGATAGAAGGGGCCAGGGTGGGCATAGGGTCTTAGCCTTCTCTGGCTGACACAACCATCCACAAAGTTAAAAGTAGTTCAATGGTCAGCAATGGGGTCCTTTTACTAAGGCGCGCTAGTGCGTCTTAGTGTGTGCTAAATGCTAATGCATGTCAACGTGTCCATAGAATATAATGAATGCGTTGCCACGCATTAGCATTTAGTGAGCTAATATTTAGCTCATATTAAGACGCACTGAAAAGGACCTCTATGTGACCGTTCTCATGCTGCAAGATACAAAACTTTATCAGCCAAAATATCTCAAAATAAAATAGTTTTCACCTGCTTTCTAAACTGAACCAGATCATTAACATTTCGCACATCAACTGGAAGAGCATTCCATAGTATCGCTCCCTGCACTGCTAACATCAACTGACAAGAATGTAATGTAATGTAATGTAATTTATTTCTTATATACCGCTACATCCGTTAGGTTCTAAGCGGTTTACAGAAAATATACATTAAGATTAGAAATAAGAAAGGTACTTGAAAAATTCCCTTACTGTCCCAAAGGCTCACAATCTAACTAAAGTACCTGGAGGGTAATAGAGAAGTGAAAAGTAGAGTTAGAGGAAAAATAAAAATAAAATAAACATTTTAACAAGACAGCATTGATCTACCGTATTTTCACGCATATAACGTGCGCGTTATACGCGTTTTTACCTACCGCGCATACCCCTCGCGCGTTATATGCGTGAGCGTGGTATACAAAAGTTTTAAAACATAGTTCCCACCCCGCCCGACGCCCGATTCACCCCCCCAGCAGGACCGCTCGCACCCCCACCCCGAACGACCGCTCGCACGCGATCCCACCCGCACCCGCATCCACGATCGGAGCAAGAGGGAGCCCAAGCCCTCTTGCCCGGTCGACTCCCCGATGTCCGATACATCCCCCCCCCCCCCGGCAGGACCGCCGACTTCCCGACAATATCGGGCCAGAAGGGAGCCCAAACCCTCCTGGCCACGGCGACCCCCTAACCCCACCCCGCACTACATTACGGGCAGGAGGGATCCCAGGCCCTCCTGCCCTCGACGCAAACCCCCCTCCCCCCCAACGACCGCCCCCTCCAAGAACCTCCGACCGCCCCCCAGCCGACCCGCGATCCCCCTGGCGACCCCCACGACCCCCCCACCCCCCTTCCCCGTACCTTTGGTAGTTGGCCGGACAGACGGGAGCCAAACCCGCCTGTCCGGCAGGCAGCCAACGAAGGAATGAGGCCGGATTGGCCCATCCATCCTAAAGCTCCGCCTACTGGTGGGGCCTAAGGCGCGTGGGCCAATCAGAATAGGCCCTGGAGCCTTAGGTCCCACCTGGGGGCGCGGCCTGAGGCACATGGTCGGGGTTGGGCCCATGTGCCTCAGGCCGCGCCCCCAGGTGGGACCTAAGGCTCCAGGGCCTATTCTGATTGGCCCACGCGCCTTAGGCCCCACCAGTAGGCGGAGCTTTAGGATGGATGGGCCAATCCGGCCTCATTCCTTCGTTGGCTGCCTGCCGGACAGGCGGGTTTGGCTCCCGTCTGTCCGGCCAACTACCAAAGGTACGGGGAAGGGGGGTGGGGGGGTCGTGGGGGTCGCCAGGGGGGTCACGGGTCGGCTGGGGGGGCGGTCGGAGGTTCTTGGGGGGGGGCGGTCGTTGGGGGGGAGGGGGGTTTGCGTCGAGGGCAGGAGGGCCTGGGATCCCTCCTGCCCGTAATGTAGTGCGGGGTGGGGTTAGGGGGTCGCCGTGGCCAGGAGGGTTTGGCTCCCTTCTGGCCCAACTACCAAAGGTACGGGGAAGGGGGTGGGGGGGTCGCCAGGGGGGTCGCGGGTCGGCTGGGGGTCGGTCGGAGGTTCTTGGGGGGGGCGGTCGTTGGGGGGAGGGGGGTTTGCGTCGAGGGCAGGAGGGCCTGGGATCCCTCCTGCCCGTAATGTAGTGCGGGGTGGGGTTAGGGGGTCGCCGTGGCCAGGAGGATTTGGGCTCCCTCCTGGCCCGATATTGTTGGGGAGTCGGCGGTCCTTCGGGGGGGAGGGATGTATCGCACGTCGGGGGGGGGGGCATCAGGCTTTCAGGATGGGGACAGACCTTCAAGGGGGGACAGTGCACGGAAGTCAGGGGGGGTGAACGGAGAGTCGGGACAGCGCACGGAAAGTCAGGGCGGGCGAAAGGAGCGTCGGGCAGCATGCGCGGTATACCCGTGAGCGCGGTATACCAAAGTTTTTGTACATATCATCGTGATTTCTGCGCGCTATACCCGTGTGCGCGTTTTATACGGGTGCGCGTTATTTGCGTGAAAATACGGTAAATACTTTGGAAGGGAGAAGAGAGGAGAGAAAGGAATAGAAGCAGAAGGGGGAGCCGTTGAACAGTAGAATTCTGGAGAAATTTAAATGATAGAAATAGAACAAAACAAAGACAAAAGGCAAAACAATAGATAAGATTAAAGATAAATCATAAGCTGGAAAGAAAAATAAAATAAAACTTTGTCTTCAAGAACTTGCTAACCTCACATTTTTTACAGATGGCACCTCCAGGCACAAAGTATTCTCAGAATGTAAAGACCTAACTGGTTAATGTATTTGAAACAAAGATCTAACCAAGGAGGGATCAGCATCCTTGAGGGCCTTAAAGATCATACAAAGAATTTTAAATTTGATCCTGCTAGTGATACGTAGCCAGTGGAGCTCGTTCAACATAGGTTTAACATGTTCAAATTTAGAAGCATGCATAATCATATGAGCAGTAGCATTTTGTGCCGATTACGGTAATGACCGAATCATACAAATAAAAGGAATTGCAGTAGTCAAAATAGGGAGTCACTACCGCAGCAAGAACAGAATGAAAGTTTGTCACTGAGAGGCGGTCCTGCAGTCTACGAAGAAGACAAAGTTTAAAAAAACACTTTTGATACAGTTGCTTTAATTTTGGATTTAAAGGATAAAGTACAATCCAAAATAGCTCCCAAATATTTACAGTGACTAATAAAGAAAAGAAAAACAGAGAAAAGTAGAGATCCCATATTCAGTCAGCAGTGGTGAGCATTTTGCTCACAGTCAGCGGAATTATTCCCAGATATTCAATGCCTGGACCTGTATGGGTTTTGGCTTTGAATATCAAGTTATTTTTAAACTGGTTTACACATAGCTGTTTAAGTCAATATTCAGTACTTAACTGGTCACAGGCTATTGCATAAAAATAAGAGACTTTTTTGTGGTCCCATTTATGCACTAAGGACTCCTTTTACTAAGCTGCGGTAGCGTTTTTAGCGCACGCTTAAGATTAGCACGTGCTAACCCCCATGCTATGCGGAAAAACTAACGCCAGTTCAATGGAGGTGTTAGCGTCTAGCGCACGCGGCATTGTAGTGCGCACTAAGCGCGCACTAAAACTGCTAGTGCAGCTTATTAAAAGGAGCCCTATATCTGGTCATGTATGGCTAAATATCAACCCTTAAGCATCTAAGTGCTTATTCCACTCCCAGAATGCCCTCAGAACACCCCCCCCCCCAAATTCCCCCAACATAACCAGCTTCGAGTTAGGTGCTGAGAATTTCAGTGGTACTTACTCACTTAAGTGCCCTGGAATCTAGCAGCTAGCCCCCGCCAAGCAATTTAACCAATTAGCAGCTGGCTAAATTGCTTTGAATATTGGCCCCTAGATTGTTAGAGCTTGTGCATAAAGTTTGTTCTGAAACTTGTCCCTATTAGAGGTATGCAGGCAAAAATAATTCCATGTTATTTCATTTCATGTGTCATTTGCATTTTTTACATTTTGTTTAGTTTTTTTAAGTTTTTGTTTCAAGGCCCCAAAGGGAAAATTTTAAAAAAAGCTAGTGGTAAAACACTCTAACACCGATGACAACCAATACTCCCTAAGAGTATCAACCAACCTCCCTGACACCAGTAATTAGCAGCCAAACTGTCCTGGCATAGGGAAAGAGAAAGAAAAGGAGGTGGATCTTGATAAGTGCTAAACGCATGGCCGCTATTGATTGGCATGTATTTGATTGACATGTGACTGGCACCAGAGCTTGATTGACATGTCACTGGCACCGGTTTTGGAGCTGCAGAATCTGACCTCAAATGAATTTGAAATAGAAAAATCAAAATCCGTAAACCAGGTGTGATTTTAAATTGAAATCAGTCAACCTATGATTTCAAATTGAAAACTGGCAGAGCCAGGTACTGCTCTTAAATCTAATTGTCACGGGACAGCACAATAGACTAATTTATCTATATTGATATGGATGGACATGGGAATTTTTAAATCCATATATGGCAAGAATTAATATATTAATTGGGTGTTATGGACCAACATAGGCGGTGTTATGGACCATCACAGTATAAATCAATACCCAATAGCAAATTATTTTTTGATTTTATAACCAAAAAAGATACAAAATCACTTGAATATGTGATTTCAAATCTACAATCAAAATCATGGTAATAATAATAACAGTTTATATATCGCAGGACTGAAGTTCTATGTGGTTTACAATGATTAAAAGTTAAGAACATAAGCCGTGCCTCTGCTGGGTCAGACCTGAGGTTACAGATTGAATAGTACTAACAGAGTTAAAATTTAGCGGTCAGTTATTGTGGGGTAAAGAAGTGATTTAAAAAAAAATCATACAAAAAGATTTTATAACATTATTTCAATTTGCTTGATTTAAAATCAAACCCAACACTGGTTATGGACTTGCCCTTTTTTGTGTTCAGCAGAACCTTTTCTAAAACTATCAGTGAACATGGAGTTTGGAAGCCCTACCTAGAAACCTTATGTAAAATTGGGCTTCACATATTTTCAGCATGTTTTGTATGTGAGTGGAGGAGAAGGCTACTAGTTAGTGCTGTGGACTGCAATCCTGGAACTGAGTTCAAGTACCCCTGCAGCTCCTTATGACCCTGGGTAAGTCATTTAACCCTCCATTTCTCAGGTACAAAATTTAGATTGTGAACCCAGAAGGGGCAGAGAAAGGACCTGTATATAATGTGTTCACTGCTGCATACATCCAGTAGAGCTATAGAAAATGATTAGTAGCAGTCATCGTACTTGCAATTAAGATCTTTTTATGCACCATACAAATAAGAATGTCAATGTTCTTTTAGTATGACTTGGTTTTCTTTTCACTGGTCAAAGCTAGATTAGTGCAGTTATTAAGAACTGTGTTTTCAAGCTCAGGATGATTAGATCCTTAGCAAACATTCTTGACCCTCAATCTCTGAACATTCTAATTCACTCCCTTATTCCCAAACTCGACTATTGTAATTCCTTATATAAAGGTGTCTGTCAAAAAGACATCCGACGTCTACAATTAATACAAAACACGGCCATAAAACTTATAACGAACAAGAAGAAATTTGATCACATTACCCCCTTGTTAAAGAGATATGAAAAAATGAATGCTGATAGTTTGGGGCACAGTAATTTATTTAAATTGGTTTGGGGCCCATTGACATCACTATAGTAGGTCATTGATTTGGAATCAGTTGTTTATTTTGGTACACATCCTGGGTAGGGTGGGAGGGGTATTTTTGTCCTAATTTTGATCATAGAGAATTTATATTTGGGGTGGATGGGAGGATGGAAGGGCATTATTAATTAATATAGGATAAGGTTATTGGAAACTCTGTTTATGTGTTGTGTTAAATATTCACTGGGTGGGTGGATGTGAGAATTGTTTGGTTATGAATATTTGTTAGTTGAACTCTACCCCCTGTTCTCCTCCTTCCTTACAAATCCCCCCTCAAAGTCTTTCCCTCTCCATAATTCTTTCTCTTCAAAGTCTCAACCATGTAAACAGCTCCCCAAACTGTAAATTTCCTGGAATTGTCCAGTCATCTTTTTGTAACCCAAAACCCTAAATTGTAATTTTCCTGGAAATATCCAGTTAGTTTCTTTTGTAATCCACCTAGAACTGCAAGGTACGGGCGGAATAGAAGTCATTAATGTAATGTAATGAATGTGCTTTTGCTGGTTAATTATATGTAATTTATTTGTATATTGCACTATTGTAGTTTGGAAAATCAATAAAGAATTTAAAAAATAAAGAGTGCTCACTGGTTACCAATCCCTCATCAAATTACATATAAAATTGCTTTAATTTCCTTTAAAACCATGAATACCAAAGAACCTGCCTTCATTCATAAGCTCCTCATCCCTCACGATCCCTCGATCAGCATCTCAGCACCTTCTTCACGTCCCATCTTTAAAAATAATTGGTACCCGTAGGACTTCTTCATTTGCAACTATAGCCCCTACAATTTGGAACTCGTTACCTGCCCATTTAAGGTCTGAGAAAAATTTAGATAAATTTAAGGGAAACCTTAAAAGTTTCCTCTTCAAAGACACATATGAATGCTAAATGATCTCTGGGTCCATCCTACCAAATTCTGTAGTAATCACATTCAACATTGATATGATTTCTCCCATTGCCCTCTTGTTTTTTACCTTAATTGTCCTCTTTTCTTTTAAAAAATTGTATTTCCCCCTACTATACTTTTGTTTTCTTGTAAGTTACATCTTGTCATTAACATGTTAATTGTTCCCCATTTTAATTTTTTAAATTATTAAACGCGTGGAATTTTGATTAGCGTTTCATCAAATTTTAATAAACTTGAAACTTGAATTCCACAAGCTATTTCACTCGCTGCAAACATCCATTCAGATCTACTACTATTTATTGTTTCCGTAGTGCTACCAGATACACGCAGCGCTGTATATTAAGAGATGGTCCCTGCTCAAAAGAGCTTACAATCTAATCATGGAAGACACACTGGACAGAAATGGTGAACCAATATATGCTGCTCATGTAGGGAATATAAGGGAAGAAGAGGTAGAGAGGGCAGAGGGCTGCAGATGGAATGACAAGCAAATGCACTTTACAAATTGATAGGGTTAAGATCTAGTATCTAGCAGGAATGCATAAATCATATATTTAAATAATGCTATACTATACGTCTATCAGAACATATTTTTCTACAGTAGATATTTTTTTCCAGCCAGAGGTAGCAGAGAGGTTTGCTTTAAAGCCACACTAATGAAGCTGAACAAAATTTACTATCTAATATAAATATTTTCTTCCAACCTCTCCTTATATTTAAGTGACAAATTCAGGGTTTACAAGCTGAGACCACTGGAGGTTCAAAACAGTCCATTCATCTACTAGCTAAGTAAAGTACAATAAGCGCACTGTGGGATTCCCTCACTGCGCTGAGACCAGCAAAAATAATGTAACTAATAGAAAAGTGGTTTTCTTTGTACAAAACTCATTCTAAAATAAAAAAGTTCATCAACGTCAAGAGGTCCAGCTACTCACACACTAAATCACAGAGATGGATCTCTGTTAAATACTCTCCTGTCACACTAGATCTCAATAACACTTTGCTCAGGTACCCTCCTCCATAATCGGTGGCATAGTAAGGGGTAGCAGGGGACGGTCCGCCATGGGCTCCTGTCCTCCTCTCTGCCCCCCTGCTCATTCCCGCTCAGCTTCCCTTCCCCCGTACCTCTGTAACATTCCTGGTGCAAGCAGCAACCCCCAACCTGCTGTCACACCAGCATTGGCTCTTCCTCTGACATCACTTCCTGGACTCGCATCTAGGAAGTGATGTCAGAGGAAGAGTCGACGCTGGCACAATAGCAGCTTGGGAAGGGAAGCAGCACACATGTGGCAGGAAGGGGCGGGGAAGGAGCATGTGGAGGTGGGGGGACAGAGAAGAAGGTGGAGGAGGGGTGCCTCTGCCCTGGGCGTCTGTCACCCTCACTACATCACTGTCCATAATGACTGCTCAAGATCCAGCAGTTTGAGTGCGCACAGAGTCTAAGCCTACTATACCAAAATTTTTAGTAGCCCTGTCTCCCTTAGCTGTTTATGTCCAAAACTGAAAACATAATATTGAAGCACCATCCCTCACTGTCAGCAATATAGTTGGCGAACTCCTGGTCAGTTCCGAGGGAACATTTATCAACAGACAGGAGGAAGATGGACCTATCATGGTCTGATACAATTTGAATAGCGGTAAACACAGATTCATAGGAAACCAGAGGCCATGGTCATTTTTTTTTTTTTTTTTTTGCAGTTTCACCAACAATTATAATTGCTTTAAATTCCATCCTTTAATTTCTGGTACATATTCTCAGTTCAAATTTTTGAAATGTTGTCAAATACAAATTATTATTTTATGAAAAATAACAATTAAAATGCTATTTTTTTGTTATAGCAGAGAACCACGATGATTTAGCATGGCAGTGGAATAGATGTAAACAGTTAATAGTAATTTATTTGTACACTCTGTTGTTGGTATGCATTATTAATGGATGAATAAATTGTATAATAGTTATGCATGTGCAAATAATAAACATATATATATGATATTACACCAAAATTAGGAAGGCATTGTCAGGGATTTAGCAACACAGATTTTATTTATTTGCAAGTGTTTTAGAACAAAACTTATTGTTAACTGTTTTAGAACTATGCAATAGCACAAAATTTCATTTTTAACTTAGGTGTTTTTTTTGTTTATTTTTTCAAGTGGGCCAGTCCATGCAAAATCCTATCCTTTGATCTAAACAAATCTGAAATCTCCATTTGGCTTAGCTCAGTTTGCTTTGGAAGTTTAGTTGAGGCCTGCAACCAGTAAAAACAATCCTCCTTCCTACTAATTGGAGATTATGTTTAAGAATCATATAAGCAAGGTCCTTGATGATACCTAACTTACTCCCTCCTTTACATAGAAACATAGAAAGATGACGGCAGAAAAGGGCTATAGCCCATCAAGTCTGCCCACTCTACTGTCCCACCCCATTAAGTCAGAGTGCTGCTCGACCCACGTAGAGATCCCACTGGATGTCCCATTTATTCTTAAAGTCGAGCACGCTGGTGGCCTTGATCACTTGCACCGGTAGTTTGTTCCAGTGATCCACCACCCTTTCTGTAAAGAAATACTTCCTGGTGTCACTACCAAATCTCCCTCCTCTGAGTTTGAGGGGTTCCCCCTTGTGACTGAAGGTCCCTTAGGAAAGAATATGTCGTTTTCCACCTCGACACGACCTGTGACGTACTTAAATGTCTCAATCATGTCACCCCTCTCCCTGCGCTCCTCTAGAGAGTAGAGCTGCAACTTGCCCAGTCTTTCCTCGTATGAGTCCGGAGACCATCCTAGTGGCCATTCGCTGGACTGACTCAGCTCGAAGTACATCTTTACGGTAATGTGGCCTCCAGAATTGCACACAGTACTCCAGATGAGGTCTCACCATGGTTCTGTACAGTGGCATTATGACTTCAGGTTTACGGCTGACGAAGCTTCTATTTATACATCCCATCATCCGCCTTGCCTTGGATGAGGCCTTCTCTACTTGTTTGGCAGCCTTCAGGTCTGCACTGATAATTACTCCCAAGTCCCGTTCTTCTGAGGTCGTAGCTAGTATTTCTCCATTCAAGGTGTATGTTCTGCATGGATTTCTGCTGCCGAGATGCATCACCTTACACTTCTTTGCGTTGAAGCCCAGCTGCCATGTTGAAGACCAGTTTTCCAACTTGATCAGATCCTGCGCCATACCATCCGTGAGATCGCTTTCACCTACTATATTACACAGTTTGGCATCATCGGCAAACAGCACTACTTTACCCTGAAGCCCTCGGGTCAAGTCCCTTATGAATATGCTAAAAAGGGATGGTCCCAGGACTGAGCCCTGTGGCACTCCGCTAGTCACCTCCGATGTCTTAGAGAGGGTGCCATTGACCACCACCCTCTGAAGTTTTCCACTCAGCCAATCATTGACCCATGCCGTTAGTTTCTCACCTAACCCCATCGATTTCATCTTGTTTAATAGTCTACGGTGTGGGACACTGTCAAACGCTTTACTGAAATCCAAGTACACTATGTCCAGAGACTCTCCCGAGTCTAGCTTTCCTGTCACCCAGTCAAAGAAGCTGATAAGATTGGATTGGCATGACCTGCCCCTAGTGAATCCATGTTGACAGGGATCCCTCAGATTCCCCTCATCCAATATCGTGTCTAATTTCCCTTTAAGTAGAGTTTCCATGAGTTTACACACTATTGATGTGAGACTTACTGGTCTGTAATTCACAGCCTCCGCTCTGCAACCCTTTTTGTGCAGAGGAACAACATTGGCAGTTTTCCAGTCCAGGGGGACTCTCCCCGTACTTAGGGAGAGATTGAAGAGCATGGCTAACGGTTCCGCCAAAACATCGCATAGCTCTCTGAGCACTCTTGGGTGCAGATTTTCCGGTCCCATGGCTTTGTTCACCTTAAGTCTTGACAGTTCTCTGTAAACATCAGCTGGTGTGAACTCAAACTTCTGAAATGGGTCTTCCATGCTTTGCTTTGCATCCAGTCGAGGCCCGTGCCCTGGTGCCTCGCAGGTAAAGACTGAACAGAAGTAATCATTCAGTAGTTTGGCTTTATCGGAGTCAGTTTCCACATAATTCCCGTCTGGCGTTCTAAGGCGTACTATCCCGTTTGTGTTCTATTTCCTGTCGCTAATGTATCTGAAGAAGGATTTATCCCCTTTCTTGATGTTCTTCGCTAGAGTTTCTTCCACATAGGGCCTCTTTTATCAAAACTGCGCTAGCAGTTTGTAGCGCAGTGAGCTGTGCTGAATGGCCCGCGCTGCTCCTGACATTCAGAGTTCCTATGAGCATCGGGAGCAGCATGGGCCATTCAGCGTGTCTCTCTGCGCTAAAAACTGCTAGCGCAGTTTGATAGAAGAGGCCCAAAGAAAGAAATTGGCAGGAGGGATGCCTCCTTTCTCCTGCAACCAGATTCTCCCCCCGCTCCCCTCTGAACCTCCCCCATACCTGTCTCAGAAGTTAATAGCAGGAGGGATATCTGGTCTCTCCTGTTCTGAGGCCCGCAACTCCATAATGGTGGGCCTTCCCCTTCCTGGTGCATCATATGATGCACAGGGAGGGGCCTAAGGCCCTGATTTGCTCAGATGACTAAGGCTTTAGGCACCTGAGCCAGTCAGGCCTTAGGCTCCTCCTTCTGTATCCCGGGATACAGAGAGAGGGACCTAAGGCCATGATTGGCTTGGCTTCCCTTTCCCCATACCTCTGTAATGTTCTGACATCAGTTCCTAGGAGCAGGTCCAGGAAGTGACATAAGAGGAAGAGCCGACACTGGCACAACAGCAGGTTGGGGGTTGGTGCTCGTGCCAGGAACGTTATAGAGGTACGGGGGAAGGGAAGCGGCACGCATGCATGACAAAGGGGGTGCGGGGAAGAAGCAGGGGGTGGAGAGGAGGATGGGTGCCTCGAAACATTTAAGTACCTCACGGGACGTGTCGAAGTGGAAAATGATATTTTCTTTCTCAAGAGACCCTCGGCCACAGGAGGGCACCTGCTCGGACTCGGGGGCGGGAGATTTCATGGCGGCACCAGAGAGTATTTCTTCACAGAGAGAGTGGTTGATCATTGGAACAAGCTTCCAGTGCAGGTGATCAAGGCAGACAGCGTGCCAGACTTTAAGAATAAATGGGATACCCATGTGGGATCCCTACGAGGGTCAAGATAAGGAAATTGGGTCATTAGGGCATAGACAGGGGGTGAGTAAGCAGAGTGGGCAGACTTGATGGGCTGTAGCCCTTTTCTGCCGTCATCTTCTATGTTTCTTTGTTCTATGTTTCTATGTTTCTACCCTCACCAAGATGGCACCCAGGGAGGACCGTCCCCCCTCTCTCTTTCTATGCCACTGATTGGACACCCCATCAATTAAGGATGGCCCTGCATGATTTTTAGCTAGAAAAAATATCAGTGAACATAAACACAATAACTTTAGAGACCCAAAAAGTAAATCTTATGGGTTCAAACCCATTCACTACCGTAAATGACTTCAGTATCCTCTACTGCAGTCTACTCAAAGTATATCCCGTATCTCAGCACTCTTTCCTGCATTCTCTAGCGCCTGTGGAGGATAAAGGTCACCTAAAGGTCTATTTCCAGACTATTTTAAAAAAGTACATGTTCTTATGCTTCTTTATAAAATACTAGGGGCAAAGTAGCAGAAATCGTGGCTAAACAGAAGCCATGGACATGCCTGCTTAAGATCGATTAGAAAGGTTGGGAGTTATGACACCAACAAAGTTACAATGACATTAGCACAAAAAGAGAGACTCAAATCCATTAAAAAAAGATATAATCAAATATTCAAAAAAAAAAGGGTCTGGCATGCTCATTACTTATTCATGCTAATTCAAGTATATTAAGAAATCTAAACAGTGTTAGCACTCAATCATTCACAAACAAAATGAGTTTTTACATTTATCAGCCTCCAGTCTCTGAGACCTAACACTAGCTGAACAAAGCGTTGATATGACATAACTAGAGATATTTATATTAGCTACCACAGGCTGAAAGATACAGAAGGATTTATTAAAATGAGTAATGATTTTACATTCAGCACAGTACTAAAAGTAGTAGCTGTGCAAAGTCATTCCTGTAGACTGTAAGAATTACTTTTCTAATCTCCTATTGTCACCATCTGCAAGGAAGTCGAGACTTTATTAAAATATTTGAGTTCCACTTTTATCCTTTGAATTGCAGGCACAAAATAGTGAGATGGTCTTTTAGGATCTATGCCCCAGGTGCTCTGCATTGTATCTTAACAGTGGCTTGGACCATGGCATGGTGAAAAGAAAGTGTAAGGCAAGGACTAACGTTTTGGGGTCCTCTCCAACCCCTTCTCAGCGCCCGATTGACAAGTTTTTGTTTCAAGGCACTGGACCAGGTGAGTTTTTCAGCTGAAGCAATGCAATCTGCCACTCATATCTGGGAGATCTCTCTGAGACTAGAGTATCCATATTTTCTGTATTCACCTGAGATGGAGAAGATGAGACCCCTTACTCACTCCTCCAACTCTATTGTTATCTTGCAATAAGCCATAATGGAAGGAGGGAAAACTTCTATGCTGGAGCTGGAGGAAGATATTCTTCACCTGGAGTGCTGGGAAGCTGGTTGATTCCACTGTTGTGAGTACAATTGTGATAATTCTGATAGATTTGGAACACTGTGTCAAAGTTTGAGTATTATAGGCTCTCTCAGGAGCCTGCTAACAATATAAGAATTGTCATACTGGGACAGACCAAAGGTCAATCAAGCCCAGTATCCTCTTTCCAATAGTAGCCAACCCAGGTCCCAGGTACCTAGCTAGATCCCAAGTAATAAAACAGAGATTTTATGCTGCTTATCCTAGGAATAAGCAGTGGATTTCCCAAAGCCATCTCAATAACGGCCTATGGACTTCTCCTTTAGGAAATTATCCAAGTTTTTTTTTTTTTTTTTTAACCCTGCTAAGCTAACTGATTTCACCACATTCTCCGGCAACAAATTCCAGAGTTTAATTGCATGTTATGTGAAGAAGTATTTTCTACGGTTTGAGAAGTAACATAGTAAATGACAGTACATAAAGGCCTGAATGGTCCATCCAGTCTGCCCAACAGTCGCACTCTTTATACAGTATATTCATGGTTAAATTGTCTTTTCTTCAATATTTCTGGGCAATGGACCATAGAAGTCCGCCCGGTACTGTCTTTAGGTTTCCACTGCTACAGTTTCCATTGAAGCCCATTCCAGCCTATCCTAACCATCCTGTCACTGGAGTTTCTATCGAAGCCCTCCCCAGCTCATCCTAAACCAAATCACCATATACAGGATGCCCAGTACTGGCCTTAGAGATCCTTTGTGCTTATCCCATGCTTTTTTAAATTCCATCATCATTTTCATCTCAACCACCTCCCTTGGAAAAGCATTCCTGGCATTTATCACCTTCCCTGTAAAAAATAATTTCCTAACATTGCTCCTAAGCCTTCCACCCCACAACCTCAATTCATGCCCTCCAGTTTTACCCAATATTTAGTGTTTTGCCCAATACTCAAAAGTAGTTAATTGAAAGCTGTATTTGATTATACCCCATGAGAATGCTTAATTTTTCCTGGTCCATGACAATTAAATTGTCTATTCCTCATGTTTTTCGATAGAGATTTTCCCTTGTTTGCCTCAAATACTTGTGCAATCAATGTTTAATCAACATGGTTACTGTGTTCACTTAAGCACTGGCACTAGTGCTTAAATTCTAATATATATTCAGCACTGCTATCCAGTCCCATACCAAAAGCTGTACAAGCAGTGCAACCTCACAGACCGCAAATATGGCAGGCTGCAAAAATTGTTCCCAGCCCACCATCTCTTCTCATTAGCATGAAGAAGTGGGTGGGGCAAGGGGGTGTCAGGGACAGAATTACACAGGGCATATCTGACGGGCTGCCGTCATAGTCTGCTCTATTGCGTGGGCATGCTTTTACTAAAATTGGCATCACTGATGCTGTTCTCATGTTCAAAAAAGACTAGGGACTTTGTAGACTGCCTTTTTGCTGCTTTGACATTTCAAAGCTGACATTGAAAGTTTTGGGCACTGGAGGATTAAGTGATTTGCCCAGGGTCACAAGGAGCAGTTCTGGGGTTTGATCGCACAACCTGGGAGTGCAGAGGCGGCAGCCCAGCCAGTGAGCCACAGCCCTTCCTGTCAAAACGTTCAAAGATCCAAGATTTGCAGCTTTGAATGTTAGTGGTACTGTGGTGTAAATCTCGAAACTATTGCCTAAGTTATTCATTTCGATGAACTTTTAAATCAATAATTTTCAGATCAATAGCTTTAGAACTCGTAGCACTCAACAAGTTATTATAAATGCTGGCCATGGCATTTAAATCTATATATTTAAGGGCTTCTTTTGCAAAACCGCACTAGCGGTTTTATCGCACGCACCTGATTAGCGCGCGCTATAGTGCACGCTAGCCGGAAATCTACCGCCTGCTCTAAAGGAGTTGGTAGCGGCTAGCGCGTGCGGCAATTTAGCACGTGCTATTCCGCATGTTAAGGCCCTAGTGCGGCTTTGAAAAAGGAGCCCTAAATTCTATATAATAAAACTCTAAGCGCGCATGCGCACTTAGAGTTTTGTCATTCCTGGCTCCGTGAGGTGTGACTCCATGCCAAATTTGATTTTCGAATATAGAGGCAGGCCAGAACACGGAGCAACTCCCCCCTCACCGTCACTCACCACCAGAGTGCCGCACCACTGCTGCCGCTGATTCGGAGGGGGGGGCACAGGCGCATCTGTCAGCATCTTCTTCTCACCCTCCTCCCTCTTGCCTGCTCACCCGCCCGCCGTGGCTCCTCTCTCAAACGGACCGGGGACCGCAGCCAGCCGCCGATCGCCTCCATGAGCGAAGTGAGGAGCTGGCCCGGGCGGCACAAGGTCCATGCCCAACCCCGGCTCTGCCTAGCGCTGGCTGCACGGACGAGCTGCTGCCGTTGCTGCTCCACGCAACCCCGGCCTCATCCTCCTCCCGCAGATGTGTACGCACGAAGCTTCCCCGGGGCGGTGAGGGGGGGAACGGCAAGCGACGGCGAGGAGGGAGTGGGAGCAGGCCGCAGAGGCTGTCGGTGCCTGCAGGCCGCAGTGGCTTCAGGCGGATGTTGGTGGAGGGCAGACAAAAATGAACGGAGGTAAGGGTTGCTGCTGGACATGGGAAGAGGTGCTGATGGACAGGGGGGGGGCAAAAAAAGGAAGGGAGGCCTACTGCTGGACAGGGGGAGTAGAAAAGAGGTGCTGCTGGACAAGAGGGGCAGAAAAAGGAAGGGAGGCCTACTGCTGGACAGGGGGAGTAGAAAAGAGGTGCTGCTGGACAAGAGGGGCAGAAAAAGGAAGGGAGGCCTACTGCTGGACAGGGGGAACAGAAAAGAGGTACTGCTGGACAGGGGAAGAGGTGCTGCTGGACAGGGGGAGTTAAAACAAAGAGAGAAGGGCTGCTGCTGGATAAGAGGAGCAGTGAAGGGGTGGTGGTGAACACAGAGGAAGAAAAAGGAAGGGAGAATTGACAGGGGGAGCAGGCAAGGGGTGGTGGTGGACAGCCGAGGAAAAAGAAAGAAAGAAATACAGAAATACAGAAACAGGCTAAGGAGAGAGAGAGAGAAAGAAAGAAATACAGACACACAAACATATTCTAGCACCCGTTAATGTAACGGGCTTAAAGACTAGTGTCAAATAAAGTAGACTTGAAATAGTTATCTTCTTGCCCTCTCATCTTTCAAATTCATATATCTGTTGAATAGTGGCCCATTTGTTTTTATGTTTGCGTGTAGCAAAGTGGTGAAAGTTACAGCCTCAGCACCCTGAAGTTGTGGGTTCAAAATCCATGTTGCTCCTTGTGACCCTGAGCAAGTCACTTAGGGCTCCTTTTACTACAGTGCGTTAGGGCCTTAACACGCAGAATAGCATGTGCTAAATTGCCGTGCACGCTAGCATTGAGCTGGCGTTATTCTAGAAGTGTGCGGTGATTTTGTGCATGTGCTAAAAACAGTAGCACACCTTAGCAAAAGAATCCCTTTGTCCCCCCATTACCCCAGGAACATTAGACAGACAAAGAAAAATGCTTGAGCACCTGAATAAATTCATGTAAATCATTCAGAGCTCCCGTGGGAGAACAGTATAGAAAATTAAATAAACATGTGCATGCCTTTATTTACCTTGTCATCTTTCTTGTTAGCAAAGATTTGGGGAACGAGGCAAGATATGTATTCCATCACTAACCCCCTCTTTTACAAAAGTGCACTATGCTTTTTAGCGTGCGGTAAATATTATCGCGCGATAAACACACGCAGAATGCCAACACGTGCATGTTATCCTATGGATGCATTAGCGGTTAGCACACGCATTGATTCAGAGCGCACTAAATCTGTGCTAAAACGCTTAGCGCGCCTTTGTAAAAGAGGCCCTAAGTATGCTCCAACCGCCTCTGCCTGTACTAAAGTCAGGTCTCACCAATCAGTGCATGTCAAAGCGGCTCCTGATTGGTGAGGCCCGACTTGAGTACAGGAAGAGGCGGTCAGAGCATACCGCGAGTGATTTCCTTCACTCGCCAGCGCTCCGGCTGACTTCTCCTGCCTGGTTATTCACAGTCAGAAAATACCACGAATGACCGTGACCGCAAATCGCGGACCGTGAATTTGCGGGGGAGCACTGTACTTTGATACGGCTGTGTGCCGTCTGTATTTTTTCACTGAAAAATTTGAGGCCTTTTTCCTTCACTTTTGATATTAGCTTGAGGCTTTCCGTTTTTCTTTATTAGCAGAAGAGAGTTGCCATTATTTCTTTTGTTGTTGTTTTAGTGGGTTTCCAACTCTTTGCTGTGGATTAAAGTTCCATCAGTTTTAATATTAACCATCTTTACAGAATTGTTTTGTGCAATGTTAAGGATCAGATGCTCTAACCTTTGCATCGCACCATTGGGACATATGTGTACATACTTAAGCTTGGTCTGAGGGGCTTCTTTTTAAACTACTGCAGCAACAATTTTCTGAGAAAACCAACTGCTCCTTTAATTAAGAGCTCATTTTATTAATACGTTTTTGGCTAATATTGTTCATGCAATCACCTTCTAGCTGAAGCAAAAAAAAATAGATTTTTGTGGTATTCTAGTTTTCCATAAATTATTCATTCAAGACAGTAATGCTGGGTTTCTGTGCATCTTCCAAATTGCTATTAGTGAGACCCAATTAAGAACTATTTTACCACAGGGGGTAACACCATTACCATAATACCCACATAACACCAACACACTATTGCTATCTGAATTGCAACATGCATCTCGTTTTATTTAAATACAGTATGTGTCACCTTTTGATCAGCTTTCCATTTGAGCATAAATTGTACTGAATCTCTCTTTCTGACTTTGAGGAAGATATTTCTACCGTATGAAGAGGGTCGATAGTCAAAGTGCTTTAAAAGACCAGAAATAGCTCCTGGCCATTTAAATTGATTGTCTGGGGCTAACTGGGCAATTGCAGGATTGGCGTCTAAAAAAGACAGGCGCCTAAAGTTAGGTGCCTATTACATATCAATCACGCTCATTACAAAATCGCGCCTCACTTTTAAAACTTAGATACCTGTAATGTAGACCAGGGTTTTAAAGGCCTGCGTTATAGGTGCCTAACTCCTTTAAAGAATGGTGCCTGGTGGTGCCTACATCTTTCTCTACCCCTAAACATGCCTACTTCTGTGTTAGTTGGACGCTGATAGTCGCCATGTGATAGGCGCCTTTCTTTTGTAGAATCACGCCTAAGAAAATAGGCCTAAGAAGATGAATTCAATTTCATTTTTTCAATTATGAACTTGTTAAAGCTCATTAAATTAGGCGCCTATTTAGGCGTCTAACTTTAGGACCCTAACTTTAGGCGCCATTTATAGAATTCCTCAGTTAGTGCCTAAGCGGTAACCAGGTATTGTGTGGGCAGACCAGGGGCAGAATCTGCACTTAAGTGGCAATATTCAGCATTTAAGTGCCTAAGGTGACCACATAAAACACAAGACTATCTTTATGCAGTTCACCTTACATTACATTAATGGCTTATATTCCGCCTGTACCTTGCAGTTCTAAGCGGATTACATCAAAAAGATAACTGGACATTTCCAGGAAGAGAAATGCTGAATATTGCACTTATGTGCATCAGTTTTATCTGGCCACATATGTCCGTATATCTAAGCAAAAGGAAACATAATTTGAGGATTACAATGCCACATAAAAAGTAATGAAATGGATAGAATAAATAAAATAATACATACATCACTATTATATGGATAAAACAAGATAAAATAATTCTCGTAATTTCCACAGAACCAAACAGGATATTAAAGGGCATGACATAGCTGTGAATATTACCAAAATTTTACGGGTCTTCCATCATATTTGTTCAAGCTTCTTGTGACTGCCATGCTTTCATCATGATTATTAAGACAAACTCAATTTAAGTAGAATCAATTTTTGATTTTGGACTCTGGGCTAAGCACTTCACATTTTATTTGGGACATTAATATTTTAAGAATTAGAGATTATTAGTAGCACAGCAGAATACAGTGCTGGAGCAAGCAGGGCTATAAGTTGAGCCCAACCTTTGCTCGAAGAGCATTTGAGCACTTATAACTGAGGACTCTAGCCTTATTATTCTTGAGTGGTTATTGAATGCGCCATAACACTGGTCAACAATCATTTTGCTACTGGAGTTCTGTCACCTGTACCTTAACAAGAGCCACATGTTGACTCTAAATCTGAAAACAGTTTTTGTCTATCACATCCTGTTTTTAAGTTATGCGTCGGTTTGTGTTTATATCATTTTTGTCATAACCCTACCGTGAAACATCGGTATTTTACATTCCATTACATTAGTGATTTCTATTCCGCCATTACCTTGCGGTTCAAGGCGGATTACATAAGAATTGTTATGACATTAAGAAGTACATAAGGAATAATCTGAACATTTTCTAATTTGCTAAGGAGTAGATAGTATTGCAGGTGAAGCTTGGGACATGTGTTATATTGGTTTTATGTATTTTTTGAAGAGTAGGGTTTTTACTGTTTCTGTAGCACAATATTGCATTTTAGGACAGCTCATTGATCACATATACCAGTAATTTGAAAATTTATACTAAAATGTGACTGTGCTGATTTTTCTACAAGTGAATTTTTATTTTATATTTGTTTTTGTCTAAGATATTATAATTATTATGAACAGACGAGGTTGTGTTAACCATCCTGATAATTTCTGTTTTGTCTGCGGATAATTTACTGCACATGATCAGCAAAATAATCTGCCCAGCAGTCTTCAAAGTGCATACAAGCATTATTTTGGCTGTAAAGTTGGTGACCAGATAAAGCATGTGCACCTCATGTGTGCTGCACTCTCTGTTATTCTGGTTTAACACAGTAGCTGAATAGAAAACAGAAGATGATGCCTTTCGCTGTACCCATGGTATGGCGTGAACCAACAAATCATCACTCAGACTGTTGGATTCACAAAGAAGAATAAATTAAAAAAATTGTGTATCCTGATTGCCCATCAGCAATTAAACCTCATGACTTGGAGAATCCAGTTCCAATTCCTCCTTCCACATCTGCAGCACAATGTGCCGAAAGGTCAGATGAAGAATGCGCCTCTGCTGCTGTGAAGGAGTTGTATGAACCTGAAAAACAACCTCACCTGCTAACTCAAGAAGATCGTAATGATCTGGTTAGAGACTTGTCACTGTCAAAGGAGAAAGCAGAATTGCTAGGTTCAAGGCTGAAGCAATGGAATCTTTGAAGGCAGGATACCAAAATATCTTTTTTCCATGATCGTCACACTATCCTGGCTTCCTTTTACCAAATGGAAGGGAACATTTGTTTCTGTACTGATATTAACGGTCTCATGCGTGAACTGGGATATGAGCACGTTTCTGACGAATGGAGACTATTCATTGATTCAAGCAAAGCAAGCCTTAAAATGGTACTTTTACACAATGGAAATCAGAAGCCATCTGTTCCTTTTGCTCATGCGGTTGGGTTAAAGGAAACGTACAAGTCGATAGAGACACCAGTGGAACTTCTGTGATGATCTCAAAGTTCTGTCACGCCTTCTGGGTCTGCAACTGGTGTACACCAAATACATGTGCTTTTTGTGTCTTTGGAGCCGTCAAGATGATGCCAACCACTACAGGAAGAAACAATGGCCAACCCGAAATTAATCTGTACCTGGCAGATACATTGTGAAGCACCTGCCATTAGTACATTGTGAGAAAATCTATCTTCCAGCACTTCACATAAAACTGGGTCTGCTGAAAAATTTTGTCAAAGTGATGGACAGAAATGTTGATGCATTTCATTACCTAAGAAGTACGTTTGGTTTCGAGAAATGTGAAGCCAAAATTAAAGAAGGTGTTTTTGTTAGACCCAAAATTCATGAACTGATCCTTGATGATGCATTCAAACAAAAGCTGAACCCAGCTGAATCAGCAGCATGGGAAGCATTCATGCTGGTTGTTCAGAATTTTCTTGGTAATCACAGATCAGAAAATTATGCTGAGCTTGTGGAGAACATGCTGATAGCATATCAACTAATTGGTGCTAGAATGTCACTTAAAATGCACTTCTTACATTCTCACCTTTGACTTTTTACATTCTTATCTCGACTTCTTCCCACCCAATCTTGTGTGAGAAGAGAGGTGTAAATATATGATGTAACATGTCTCCTTATTGTCTTTGTGTTTGTTTTCAGAGTAAACTCTTTAACACAAATTTGGTGGGACACAGTTCATACTTTCAATATTGTGCCGATATGGCAAACTGTCTAAACAAATCAGTAACTTGTATCTCAGAAACCTGAATTTCAGTTACAGATCTGAAATCAGCGTCATTAAATTAACTAAGAACACTTCTTAAATTATCAGTAGCAAAGAAAAACTTTTTTTTATCGCTGCAGGATAACTAAGTTTGGTCAGCCCACCTCCGGCCCTAACCACTCCTCAAAAAATGCCCCTTTTCACTCTAGGCGCAGAGCGGTAGTCAGAAGCCTAAAATGCCTCTAGATAAGTCTAAAAACCTGTTTTGATTATCTGCACTTGAATGACCTGTCTTAGGTCGTCCAAGTGCTGATTTGGGCAGGTTTTTAGACATATTTCTGTTTCGATTATGAACCTTTTATTAAACTACAAACTGGTACATCCGATCTTTCATTCCACAATTTTTTTTTTGTTTTGCTATTATCAATAGCAGTCACCCAAGCTTGCAAAGAACCCATGAGTAAAAGGACCCCTAAATTTTGTTGAGCGTTCTTGTTTTAAGAATGGCCATTTTCTAAAATGTTTCTTCATGAATTGAGATATTACCTTTAAGAGAATGGGGCCTGTATACTAAAATGCAGTAATGCTTTACAGTTACCATGCATCGTTTGCAAAAAAATAATAATAAACTAAATGCAAATTCTGGCTGGTAACTGTTGGGGGCATTATATCTGCTTATACACTGTTACTACACAGTGCAGACCTCATTGTAGTAAGGGGTTAGTGCAGCTAGAACACCCTTCAACCCTCCAGTCTCTCCTGACTTCCATTCTCTAATCCTGCCTCCAGACTCACCTTCCATCTGGCACATCTCCTAGTTCTTACTGGGGGACATTGATGCCTAGTGAGGAGTAGATATAATTCCTACATACTCTACTTTTTACAATTTCCCTTCAGGTATTTGATCACATATAAGGAAACTACCAGATACATATTTTTGGATCCTTCATATTTGGAAAATTTCCTTAAGGAAAAAGTGGTTTCACGAATGCTTAGTGTTATTAAGAACTGATTGAAAGATAGTAAACAGAGTAGGTTTAAATGGTCAATATTTTCAATGGAGAGGGGTAAATAGTGGGGATCTCCAGGGGGTCTGTGCTAGGACTGCTGTTTTTTTAACATTATCAATTATCTAGAGATGGAAATAACTAGTGAAATAATCAAATTTGCTGATGACACAAATTTTTCAAAGATGTTAAGATGGAAGAGGATTGCAAAAATTGCAAGAGGATCTTGTGAGCGTGGAAGACTGGGCATCAAAATGGAAGATGATGTTTAATGTGAGCAAGTGCAAAGTGATGCATGTGGGAAAGAGGAGCCCGAACTATAGCTCTGTGATGCTGGGTTCTGTGTTAGGAGTCACTGCCTAGGAAAAGGATCTAGGTGTCATTGTTGATGATACTTTGAAACCCTCAGCTCAATGTGCGGCAGTGGTTAAGAAAGCAAATAGAATGTTAAAAATTACCAGTAAAGGAATGGAAAACAAAGGTAAAAATGTTATAATGCCTTTGTATTGCTCTATGTACGGCCGCACTTCAATTACTGTGTGCAATTCTGGTCATCGTATCTCAAAAAAAGATATAGCAGAATTAGAAAAGGTACAGAAAAGGATACCAAAAATGATAAAAGGGATGGGACAGCTTCCATATGTGGAAAGGCTAAAGCAGCTAGGGCTCTTCAGCTTGAATAAGAAACAGCTCAAGGGATATATGCTAGAGGTCTATAAAATACTGAGTGGAGTGGAAAGGGTAGATGTGAATCTCTTGTTTATTATTTCTAAAAATACTAGGACTAGGGGGTATGCTATGAAGTTACTAAGTAGTAGATTTAAAACAAACCAGAGAAAAATATTTTTTCATACAATTTTCATTCAATTAAACTCTGAAAATCATTGACAGAGAAGGTGGTGAAATCAGCGTTAGGGTTTAAAAAAGGTTTGGATAATTTCCTAAAAGAGAAGTCCATAAGCCATTATTGAGAAGGCTTGGGGAAAATCCACTGCTTATTCCTAGGATAAACAGCATAAAATCTGCTTTACTCCTTGATCTTTCCAGGTACTGAAAAGTATTTGAGGGATAGAAGACATCAATGAAATGTAATGTAATGTACTTCTGGATTGGCCACTGTTGGAAATAAGATACTGGGCTTGATGGTATCTATCCCAGTATGGCAATTCCTATATTCTTATATTTCTCAAGTTGTGGTTATCTCAAGTTGTGGTTAGTATAGAGGGTTCATAAAATTAATGGCTTGTAATTCACTCATTTATTTTTAGATATTATGTTTACTGTATTTACAATATATATATATATATATATTTTTTTTTACTAAGGGGCTTCCCCATGTGAACTTGATGCTTTGTAGTGATGAAGAAATTATTTGTTTGTTTTTATTCCTACATTTTCTTTCAATATATCTTTTTTATGTAATTATGATAATTATTATAAAACAAAACCAAACAAACAATTCCCAGTCACTATTATCCTGGCATGAAACTAGAATGAAATGACTCCTCTGACCTCTGGTGGTAGTCTCATAGTACTACAGTTAGGTGTCAAACTGCTAAATAAAGGAGTACTTTTATTTATCAGCTTGACCCCTAGTGGTTGTACTACAAAGCTACTGCTTAGGTATCAGAAGTGCCATTTTAATCCTGGGTCATTGAAAGAGGTAGTTGCAAGGGATTCCCAGAGAGAGCCAAGGACGTGTCAGGGGGTGGGGGTTCTAGAGGGCAGTGATATCATAAAATGGATGGAGGGTCTAGTATGGGGGATTTTCTAAAGGGTGTACCTTGATAACTCTCTCCTTAATACTTTACTTAAGGGCTTTTACTTACCTGGGGCCTTTTTTATCCTTCTCCAATGATTCTAGTTCAAAGCCCTAGCTGTTATAACACACACACTAGCCAATATCAGCCCCACCCCTCTTAACATTTAGGGCCCCTTTCTTAAATCCGCAGTAGCAATGCTGCTGCAGTAAATGCACCAAATCCCATTCAATTCCTATGGGCTTTGGTGCATTTACCACAGCAGAATCGCTACTACGGCTTCGTAAAAGGGGTCGTTAATGAGTGGTAAAACCACTAGGGGTCAAGCTGATAAATAAAAGTACTCCTTTATTTAACGCATCCTAGTAAAATAGCCCCCCCCCCCCAGTTTATTTTCTTAACCATCTTTCATTAAAAAAAAAAAAAAAAATACTAACTTTTTTTTATACCTATTTGGATCCTCTAGGAGCACTAAGAAGTAATAGGATATTGGTCAATCTGACAAACCTAGAAGAGAAAATATCATTGAACACATAGCCTAGGCAAGTTAATAGAAAACTACAAATCTACCATTACTGTTCACTTGTTCCCTCCTGGTTCTCACTAGAGCCATCAACAATATGTAAGATCCTTACGTTTTACATACACAATGATGTGGGCGAATATATATACAGAAAGGGTGAATCACCGCCATAGCGAATAAGACTCCTAATGTGAAATAATGAACATCCTTGTAATAAGTTTTTACCACATAATAACAAAATGACATTAGAAAGGTCAGCTTTTAAAGAATTATTGCTTCATTATAAAAGGTGATTGCATACTTGTTAATGCCATCAGTCCTCGGAAATAAAGAAAAAAACAATAACTAAAATTTGCAAAAGAATAGTTGTTCTTAAATTGTTCAGTGGTATAAATTAAATTTAATTGAAGCAAATTCACTTATCCTCTTGGAGGAGAGATACTGTAAGAATGTACTTTTTAGATATATCAAGCCCTTCCCTGTAGTTAGGGATGTACAAAATACTTAATATTTCAATTGCCTCTAACAGACAATAATCCAATGACTTTTTAAGAAGTATTTTTCTTGGACAATCAGAGGGAGCTGTACTAGTTCAGTAGAATTGTAGCTGAAACATTATGGGCTTCTTTTACTAAGGTGCGCTAGTGGTTTTAGTGCGCGCTTAGTGCACGCTACAATGCCGTGCGTGCTAAACGCTAACGCCTCCATAGAGCTTGCATTAGTATTTTTCATTTAGCGTGTGGTTTGCACACACTAAGGGCTCCTTTTATCAAGGCGCACTACGGGGGTTAGCGCGTCGGACATTTCATCATGCGCTAACCCCCGCGGCAGCCTAAAATCCTAATGCCTCGTCAATGGAGGCGTTAGGTACTAGCGCGGCAGGCGGTTTAACGTGCGGTATTTCACAAATTAAACCGCTACCGCGCCTTTGTAAAAGGACCCCTAAAAACATTAAGCGCACCTTAGTAAAAGGAGCCCTATGACCCATATCGACATCATTCCAAATCTGGAAGAAGGCATGTTTTGGGCATGGTTTGACTAGACCTTTGACGTATTTGTGTTTCACCTACTGGGCCAATATTGACTTGTAGTGGTTAGTGTAGACTTTGGCTCAGAAATATATTCAATGCTGGGCTTAGTTTGGGCAACAGCATTCAATATCCAGGTTTAGCCAGTAACTGGGTATTATCTGGGTGCTGGCCAAAATTCAGGCCAGTGCCTTCTGGCTCTCCTAATGTTGCCTAGGAAGATTGAAGATCGCTGCAAGCTGGGTGAGTCCTGGCTCTGCCCTGCCTCTGCCACCTCGTACCACCCTGGCACTAACCAGATAATGTTGCAATGGTCTGTACTGATATTCCGCTTCCCTTTTTGTACCTCATTGTTTAATCGGTGTCCTTGTCCAAGTCTTTGTCCACCAAAATTGTCCTTCCCTTTTTTAAAAAATTGCACTTCGCTTACAAATTTTGATAATGCGATGTAATCAAATTTTAATTAAACTTGAAACTTGCACTGTTTGGAAGATGAATTTAATCAGGCAGGAAATTTGCTACCCAGTTAAATCTTCTTAGATGTCTACCCCTATATTGATGTAGACCACTTTGGATGGCTGGGTACTAGGAAGATGGCATATGCATGTTTATAAATATATAAATATACATATAGTTCAAAACCTTTAGCATCATTCTCGGTAAATTCTCTGAGTCATACCTATGTCAGCTAACTGCCTTTTGGACCTGTGATTTAGACGTGTGGCGGGACACAGAATTGTGCAAACATTTCCAATACTGAAAACCACCTTGAACATACACTGAAAAAATAAAGTTGTGGCACTTTGGCCCAGATTCTATAAATGGCGCTGAAAGTTAGGAGCCTAGATCGGTACGCCGAGCTTACCCAGATGCCTAACTTATTATACCGTACTAGTCTTATAGCCCGTTACATTAACGGGTGCTAGAATATATGTGTGTGTGTCTCTCTTTATTTCTTTTTCTCTCTCTCCTTAGCCGCTTTCTTTCTTTCTGTCTTTCTTTTTCCTTGGCTGTCCATCACCACCCCTTGCCTGCTCCCCCTGTCCATTCTCCCTTCCTTTTACCTCCCCTGTGTCCACCACCACCCCTTCACAGCTCTCCTTATGCAGCAGCAGCCCTTCTCCCCTTGTTTTACCTCCCCCCTGTCCAGCAGCACCTTCCTTCTCCCCCTGTCCAACATTAGGCCTCCGTTCCTTTTTCTTCACCCACCCCCTGTCCATCAGCACCTCTTTCCTTCTCCCCCTGTCCAGCAGTAGGCGTCCCTTCCTTTTCCTCCCCCCCCCTCCTCCTTCTTATCCCTATGATACAGTTACCTTGCTCTGCCCCTGATCAGAGGTTCCCGACAGCCGCCCAGTTGCACTCATTGGAAAAGTTTCCTCTGCGGCATCCCGCACCCCTCCTGACGCGACTCCCGCTGTCTTTCTTTCTGTCTGTCTCTGTCCCTGGCCCCCTTTGTCCGTTTGTCTTTCTGTATATCTCCCTGCACCTGTGTCTTTCTTCTTGTCTTTCTGTCTCCCTTCCTTCCTCTGTCTGTCTGTCCAAAGCAGCATTCCCTCCATTTCCCTCCCCCTCCATTTCCCTCCCCCCATACCAGTTCCCTGTGCACCTGCCCCTGTGTCTTTCTTCTTGTCTTCTGTCTCCCTTCCTCCCTCTGTCTGTGTGTCCAAAGCAGCATTCCCTTCCCCACCATTTCCCTCCCCCCACACCAGTTCCCTGTGCAGCAGCATTATTGTTTCCTCTACCCCCTTTCCCTTCCCACAGTCGTGACTACAAATGCGGGCCCGAGTCCTTTGCCGGTGCCCCCCCCTTCTCTTCCCTTCCCGCGGGTCCGAGTACACATGGTGATTCAAGCAGCGTGTCCAGCAGTCTTCACACGCTGCTTCGGGTCCTTCTACTGGCCTGATTTACTCTGGCACGTCCGGAGCAAATCAGGGTAGTAGAAGGGCCCGAAGCAGCGTGTGAAGACTGCTGGACACGCTACTTAAATCGCCAGTCGGGGCCGCGGTAAGGGAAGGGGGGGGCGGCGGATATCTTCTTCTACCATGCCTCTCCTCCACCGTCGGGAGTCAGCGCCAGGAGCTTTAACAGCTGGTGTTTCCGCTTGAAACAATCCCGCGCCTCTTTGAAAACTGTGACACCGCTGGAGCCGGGAGATGACGGAGAGGGCAGGGGGTGAGCCGCGCATGCGCACTTCCTAGCTACAGCTCACAGAAAACGGACCCACGCTTAGGAAGTGCGCATGCGCGGCTTACCGTTTTATTACATTAGATATATATATATTTTTTTAATTGGCTTAATCAGTGCTGGTAATTGAAAGCACCATTAAAAACCAATTAATTTTTTTTTTTAATTACTTTGCCGGTACGCATCTAACTTGCAAGGTGCCTACCACTGAGATAGGCTTCTACACCGAGGCACCTGCGGGAAAGTAGGCGTGGTTAGGGGGCAGATTCAGAGTGGAGCTTGGACATAGATTGACTTAGGCGCAGGCTGGCATCTGTGTTAGGCACCGGTAAATTAGGCCATGAAAACCGTTGCCTAAATGGCAATGTATCTAAGGATTTTACGCCTACTGGCACCCAAGAATACTTAGGCATGATTCTATAAACGGTGCCTAACGAATTATTGACAGCTACACTGAATGGCGTTTAGGAGTTAGAAGCCTGTTTATAGAATCAAGGCCTTTGTTCCTTAATTGGCTCTCCTTCATGTGTAGTTTTGCAGAATCTACTCCTTGTAATTGATGGCACTAATCTATACAAAGGCCCAAGTGATGCTCTCCTTTTTTGGAATTTATTTTTTGTAAAATGACTGGTCCTGCTGCTAAACACAGGACCCTTTAACTAAAGGGCATTATGACCTTAACATGCAGCTAGTGCATGTGAAACCTGCTGTAGAAACATGCTAAGGTAGTTTGCGGGATATTCTATAAATGTCGCCATCACTTAGATGTCAATAGGTGCCCTACCGGCACCTAAGTTAATTGAGAAATGCCATTTAAAATGGCAAAAAAACAGTAAAAATAAAGCACCTATCGGTGCCTAAATAAAAGGCACTTTACGGCACTTAGGCCCAAATTCTGTAACTGGCACCTAATGTTAGGCACCTATTTCAGAGGCGCCCATCTAGATAGGCGCCTATCTAAATCGAGTAGCAAGCTCAATTAAGCTTTTTGATCAGCAATAATTGAAACGTAGGTGCCTATCAAGAAAGCGCGATTCTGCATCAAGGCGCCTCTAAAAATTTAGGCGGCCTTCAAAAAAATAGGCGCTGTGCACGTTAGGTGTGGGCGTGGCTACAGGTTAGGCACCTTGTTGCAGAATCGCTGCTCCTAAGCGTGCTTAAGTGCTCAGCTAGGCACCTAACTTTTAGTTGTGCATAGAGCTGGCCTATTTCTTGGGCGCCTCCATAAGAACATAAGAACTGCTATCTCCGGATCAGACCTTCGGTCCATCAAGTCCGGCGATCTGCACACGCGGAGGCCCAGCCAGGTGTACACCTGGCGTAATTTTAGCCACCCATATCCCTCTATGCCTCTCGTAAGGAGATGTGCAAATAGGAGATGTGGAAATAGGTTCCGCTCAGCGTGATTCATTAAACAGCACCAATTTTACTTGAATCGCGCTGAACAGTGCCTAATGAGGCACCTAAATTTTGGGCACTTCTTATAGAATTTGCCCTTTAATGCCACTATGGGTGTGGCTAATGCCAGAAGTGGTGTTAGGTATCATAAAGCACCTATATAGGTGTGATTTGCGGCATTGAAAACCCCGGCCTACATTTCCAACGCATATCTGTCCCGGACGTGCAATTCTATCTACAGTGCCATCACATAATTGACACATGATCGGCAGATGCCAATATCGAATCCATAAAGAGAATTCGAGCCTTTGGGGATATTCTATAAGTGGTGCCATTACTTTGGTGCTGGTAGGCGCCCTACCTGCGCCTATATTAATTGAGAAATGCTGTTTAAAATGGTGAAAAATGGTACAAATAAAGTGCCTTCCAGCATCTAAATAAAAGGTACTGGACTCGCAACTATGTAGGCAGTTTGTGGCGATTAACACTACTATGGGCGTGGCTAACACTGGAAGTGGCATTAGGTGTGATTCTCAACATAGATAGGCACCGGAAATGTAGGCGTGGAAAACCCTGGTCTGCATTTCCTGGATGTGCGATTTTCTCTTCAGCACTGTCACATGATTGGCACGTGATCGGTTGCTGTTTTTTAGGCAGCCGCCAATATCGGTGCCGTATAGAGATTCTAGCCCTTTGTGATATCTAGCCTTTTTACATGTGCTAATCTTCATATTGCCTATTTTCTAAAAATATTTTTGGATGGGGTGTTTCTTTTTAGTAGTAAAAGACAGGCGAGCTCTACAGTACTCTAGGGAGCATGTCTGTCCCTAGTGATTGAAAACATAATATTAAAGCATCGCCCCCCCCCCCCCACTGGCAGCAATGCAGTGGAGGACTCCCAGTCACCTAAAAGGGAACAATGCTGTTAACCTCTGAATCACATAACTGAACACTGTTTTTGTACAATATTGAACATAATGCATCCAATTGTCACTAAGGAAGTCCAATTCCAAGACATGATAAAATACTTAGGGAACAGAAGGACTTCCTGTAAATAATGTAAAGGGGAAACCTTGAACACCAGAGTAACGGGCATTGCTCCCGGTCTGACCCGTTACATTTGTCAATTACGTTTATGTAATTCCATATTTTTCAGGAAACAAAGCCGAAGGTCAGGAATGTAACATGGTAGAAGAAGAAAAAAAAGAATCAGAAATCAAATCAAAACACTGCCAGCATCGTGACCGATAAAAACACAAAGCAGAAAAATGAAAATCTGGCTCCAAAACTGGAACAAACACGTAGCCTGCAGATCTCTAATAGAACCTTACTTGCATTCCCATCACAGAAAAAAAAACCAAAGAAAGTAATGCAAAATTTAAAAAAGACAGATTTAATGCCATTCTCTTTATTACTTAATTTCCAAGGTATCTCAGCATGATCTAAGTAAATTATGCTGACAATACAACAGTATAAATGATAAATCAAGAAAACAATTTTAGTGATATATAGCATGAAATGTAAATAATAACCAGGAATGCTAATTGGCTTGCTACCTTGCAACAAATCAGTAAAGTGAGCTATTTCACTGGTAATGCTTCACTTGTGTACCACCCTAATCATTAAGCATTTCTGGCTTACAGGCTGTTCTGTTTTGTGCAGGGAAGTGTCTGGTAGTAAAAGGATTCAGCGATGATCAGCTCATGTGTGTATCACGGAAAGGAAACATTCTCTGACCACAATGCATTTTTGTCTAGCAAAAAAAAGTGTCGGTACTCAAACGGGGTGCTCACTGAATGACCCACACCACAATACCCAAGTCCCCGGAATGTGTGAAAAGACAGCACTGGTGTGCAGATCCTGGGTTCTTTCATGAATGTTTGGAGACCATCAGTCAATTTTAGCGGACAATGGAAAAGGTGTGCATATTCAGTAGTTGAGTAAACTCTGAAAAAAAAAGAAAAAAAAAAAACCCTGACCGATCAAAGGATCCTGCTGCAATCTCAAAGAAGCCTTTTGCAGTAATGACACCCTAAAAGATTAAAAAGACATTTTGTACAATGTTGCTGAGAGGACTTGAATGAATGGCTGAGATTTTTCATCTACATTGATGATTCCATAACATGGAATCTATAACACTGTGCAATAGAGGTTTCGAGGCATGAATTGTAGTGGGTGGACTATAATGATTTGGGGGTTGCTGAATTCAAACTGACCTTAATTTTTCAGTATAACCCTCTGATTTTTGGCAAAAGAGTATTATAATGCAAAAATTAACATTTTCACTATATTTTCTAATGCTTGGAGTAAATGTTATAACAATCTATAGGATTAGGTGACACATTGATGCAAGGCGGAAGTCATTATGCCATTGTATAGATCCATGGTGAGGCCCCACCTGGAATACTGTGTGCAATTCTGGAGGCCGCATTATCGCAAGGATGTGCTGAGACTGGAGTCGGTGCAGAGAATGGCCACCCGGATGGTCTCGGGACTCAAGGATCTCCCATACGAAGAACGGCTTGACAAATTACAGCTATACTCGCTCGAGGAGCGCAGAGAGAGGGGAGACATGATCGAGACGTTCAAGTATCTTACGGGCCGCATCGAGGCGGAGGAAGATATCTTCTTTTTCAAGGGTCCCACGACAACAAGAGGGCATCCGTGGAAAATCAGGGGCGGGAAACTACGAGGTGACACCAGGAAATTATTTTTCACTGAAAGGGTGGTTGATCGCTGGAATAGTCTTCCACTACAGGTGATTAGGCCAGCAGCATGCCTGATTTTAAGGCCAAATGGGATCGGCACATGGGATCTATTCACAGGGCAAAGGTAGGGGAGGGACATTAGGGTGGGCAGACTAGATGGGCCGTGGCCCTTATCTGCCGTCTATTTCTATGTTTCTAATCTTAAATGTTTCTATGTTTCTAATATTAAAACAGTTTGCCTCAAATCTCAAATGTTTCTATGTTTCTAATATTAAAACAGTTTGCCTCAAATTCGATTTCTTTCCCTGATAATCTTGGTAGTGTTAGTGATGAGCACGGGGAAAGGTTTCACCAGGACATTGCTACAATGGAGAAAAGATATCAGGGCAGATGGAATTCATCAATGCTGGCTGACTATCTTTGGACCTTAATTAGAGATGCTCCTAATCTCGTTTATAAACGCACTTCAACAGAAAATAATATTTATAGGAACTCTTAAATCGGCGCAATGCGTTACATTATGACTTCTCATGCTATAAATATTTGTGATTTGCTCAAAAACTATACTGATAGGAGAAAACTGTGGCTATTTTCATACACAGGAGGTCAAATTCTATGAAGTAAACCTCATTTGTTGCATATTGTAATAGAACATGGTCAGCATTCCTTGTCAAAGCATAACAGACTGTATCCAAGTACTTAGGCAGGGCGATTTTATAACACAATACCTAGGCAGAGAAGGCACATTTGTGGTACCTATTTTAGGGGTCCTTTACTAAGGTGTACTGATGAATTTAGCACGGCCCATTATCTCCCAGATACTATGTATGGCATCCAAAGCTGAATGCCCAACTTTGGGCATGCTGCCAGGTTAAACACACAAATAAAGTGGATAATGAGCTCTGAACCATCAATAATTGGGTGCTAATAATCAATTATGGATGTTAATTGGCACTCGTTAAAATCTGCATGCACATCTGGCTGCATGTTATTCCATAAGGCATCAAATTCCTATGGTGAGTTTCTCAAAAGGAAACGTGGCCATGGCCACATCAGGGGCATTCTGAAAAGTTGCATGAAGAATTACAGAATAATTACTAAGCGCACCTGGTTAGCCCTGAATAGGTGATTTAACCAGCCATGAGCTGTTTCTGGCTGGTTAAATTGCATTGATATCAACTTCTCTATCTCCATTTGTGAGTACTATTCTTTACTGGTGGGTTCTATCACTAGTTGTCTTATGGTCAAATCTTTACTCTCGATGATCAAAATCACTATTTGTACTATGCTAGCACCATCGGGTACCAGCTCGGCATCAGAGCAATCCAATTTGGCTAGAGTCCCCCCAAACCTCCTCCCATATTTACAATTCTAGAAGTTTTTTGCTTTTTTTTCACAAGGAGGGTGGGATTAAGGTTACCAGATGTCAAAATTTCCCCAGGCATGTCCTTTTGAGGACATGTCCAGGGATCCAGACAGCTTTTCAAAACCCAGCACTTTGTCTGGGTTTTGAAAAGCCTCCTCAAATCGCGCCAGGCAGGCAGCGGTAGGCGGGGCTAGGGCGGGACTGGGGGTGAGTGGAACCTGGCGGACTTGGGGGCGGGTCTAGAGGGTCCAGATTATCTGATTGGAAAATCTGGCAACTCTATGTGGGATGCCCTCTAAAGACACCACTGCAGATATTGCTGCTACTACTGTATTTATTATTTCTATAGGGCTGTTAGACATGTTTATTAGTATACCATTCTTCATTAAAACATCAGTGTGGTTTACAAAAATTTAAATAGGAAAAGAACGCCAAAATTTAAAGAACAGATAAGAGAAAAAAAAGGTAATAGTCTGTTTAGTAACAGCGTAGTCTGTTACCCAAAAATTAAGAAATGTAAGATTAAAAAATCACTTAGAGGAGTTAGGAGTTGAAAGCAGTCTCAAAGAGGTGGCTTTTAACTTAGACTTGAACACTGCCATAGGGATTCGGGCAGTTTGTTCCAGGCATATGACTCAGCAAGATAGAATGGATGGAGTCTGGAGTTGGCAGAGGAGGAGAAGGGCAAAGATAGGAGGGACTTATCAGCTGAGCAGAGCTCACAGTGGGGGAACAAAGGGGGAGATAAGTGAAGAGAGATAGTGAGGGGCAGCCGAGTGAATACATTTGTAGGTCAGTAAGAGGAGTTTGAATTGTATTCAGAAAAGGATGAGAAGCCAATGAAGTGACTTTTGGAGCGGGGTAACGTGAGTTTAGCAGCTCTCATGGAATATGAGTCGTGCAACTGAATTCTAGACAGGTTGAAGGGGAGAAAGATGGCAGAGCATTAAGAAGGCTTCAAGGTATTTCTGAAACTGGGAAGTTCTTGCAGAAAAATTTCAGGATTCCCTCACTAATTTCTCCCAGCTCACTTGACTCTTAATTGTTTGCTTGGGCACAATGTTCCGGTTCATGGCACTTGACTCTGTAACCCAATCCAATCCAATCTTTTAGTTTATATACCGAATCATCCTCCACACTCGACTCGGTTTATACAATAAGAGGTTGTAATAGTTTCTTCAAATAGAATTACTTATGCAACAATTTTTTGAAAAATAAGTCTTCAGATATTTTCTAAAGACAAAAAGTAGATCTAATCTCAACTGGTAGTTCATTCCAAATAGAAGTAAAAATGTATATAAAGGAGTGAGAGACATAACCTAATGCCTTTATTTCCCTTAATTGAAGGGAACAAAAGTTTATACAGTTGAGAGGTCTTCAGTCTTATAGTTCGTAAAGAATTAAGAGAAATAAGAACCAAAGGCATAAATATTCCATTCAAAATTTTGAACACTATGGTAGCATACTTGAACTTGAACTAAGATGAACTGGCAACCAATGAAGAGCCTTCAACAAAGGAGATACATGATCGTACTTCTTTTTCCTATAAATCAATTTAGTTGCTGTATTTTGGATCAACTGCAACCTCTTCAAACTGTCTTTAGTTAGGAAAGCGTACAGACAGTTGCAATAATCCCGTTGTGCCAGTACAATACACTGGGCCAAAATAGCAAAATGTTGTTGATGAAACAAATTACGGACTTTCCTTAACATTCAAAGATTTAGAAAACATTTTCTTGAAAGGTTATTAACCCGACTCTGAAACGAAAGTGAAGAATCCAACATGAAACCCAGTATCCTTGATGAGAATTCAATAGTCAACAAGTCACCAATCTTCAAAATCACCGATGAAAGTAAAAGATCCAATTTAGGGCCAAACCACAAACGTTTAGTCTGTGCGGAGTTGAGTTTCAAATGGACTGTAGAGGCCCAAGTTTGAAGTCTAGTGATACAGAAAATAATACCCAATGTTAAGTTAATCAGTGATGGGTCAACCTCCAACAATATAAAAATGTCATCTGCAATAGGTGAAGATTGATTAAAATCTTGTCAGCTTAAGGTTTCTTAATGTAGTCATAAATATTAAAAAGAAGTGGGGACAAGGGAGAACCCTGAGGAACACCACATAATGATCTCCAAACAAATGATGAATTACCTTCAACATGAACTTGGTAAGATCGCATAGTTAGAAATCCTCTAAACAAATTTAACACATTGTAGCCCAGCCCAATACTTGATAGCAGATAAAGTAGGATATCATGGTTGACTACATCAAAGACTGCTGAAAGATCGAATTGTAAGAGTACAGCATATCAATTCTGAGATAACAAACTTTGAGTTTTAGAGACCAGAAAAATCAGCATGGTCTCTGTACTAAAATTAGGGTGAAAACTATGCTGAAAAGGAAGAAGTAGTGAAATTTTTTTCTAAGTAATCAGAAAGCTGTTTTGATATAATTGATTCAATCACTTTTGGCAGTAGTGATATAATAATGCCTGGCTTCACCCACGTCTCCAACTGCTAAAACAGTGGGCAAGGGATGGGGAGGCAGAAATTTTTCATTTCATGTTGTTTCTGGGAATGTTTATTTTGGTTAGTTTCATAACCATATTTTTTTTATTACAGAAACAATTTTGTTGGGTGTGCACTCTTGGCAAATAGTCACACTCTTACATAGTAACATAGTAACATAGTAGATGACGGCAGATAAAGACCCAAATGGTCCATCCAGTCTGCCCAACCTGATTCAATTTAAATTTTATTTTATTTTTTTTCTTCTTATCTATTTCGGGGCAAGAATCCAAAGCTTTACCCGGTACTGTGCTTGGGTTCCAGCTGCCGAAATCTCTGTTAAGACTTACTCCAGCCCATCTACACCCTCCCAGCCATTGAAGCCCTCCCCTGCCCATCCTCCTCCAAACGGCCATATACAGACACAGACCGTGCAAGTCTGCCCAGTAACTGGCCTAGTTCAATCTTTAATATTATTTTCTGATTCTAAATCTTCTGTGTTCATCCCACGATTCTTTGAACTCAGTCACAGTTTTACTCTCCACCACCTCTCTCGGGAGCGCATTCCAGGCATCCAGTACCCTCTCCGTAAAGTAGAATTTCCTAACATTGCCCCTGAATCTACCACCCCTCAACCTCAAATTATGTCCTCTGGTTTTACCATTTTCCTTTCTCTGGAAAAGATTTTGTTCTACGTTAATACCCTTCAAGTATTTGAACGTCTGAATCATATCTCCACTGTCTCTCCTTTCCTCTAGGGTATACATATTCAGGGCTTCCAGTCTCTCCTCATACGTCTTCTGGCGCAAGCCTCCTATCATTTTCGTCGCCCTCCTCTGGACCGCCTCAAGTCTTCTTACGTCTTTCGCCAGATACGGTCTCCAAAACTGAACACAATACTCCAAGTGGGGCCTCACCAATGACCTGTACAGGGGCATCAACACCTTCTTCCTTCTACTGACTACGCCTCTCTTTATACAGCCCAGCATCCTTCTGGCAGCAGCCACTGCCTTATGGAAAGAGGGCAAACAGCACTCACTCTTTTTCTTTTATTTATTTATTTATTTCAGTGTTTATCCTGTTCTCCAAAGAGCTCAGGATGGGTTGCCTGTTCAAATATTTTATTGGTTTTATAATATAAATAAACAAAGCATACAAATATTAACTTGGACATGAAACAATCCAGCTGTACAGAGCATGAATGGTATACAAGAAAAGAGTAATGAGTAGGAGACAATACAACCAGATATCTCATGTCAAACATACATGGCAAGGCCAGTACATACATTTTCAGCAGAAGATATGCACACTAAGCATGGAAGAGGATTCCCAACGACGGGTTACAATTGACATTCACCGTAAATTGCAGGACAAAGGCATACGTAGTAGAGACAGGTGAAGTTAAAGCATTGAGAGGGAAGTGGGGAGAAAGGGAGCACGGAAAGGGAAGAGGGCAGAGATTAAAGTGGAGTGGGAGTGTCCTGGGCCCTCTCCTCTTTTCCCTATATACCCGCTCTCTTGGTATGTTGATCTCTTCTCGTGGTTTTCAATATCATCTCTATGCTGACGACTCCCAGATCTACCTCCCCATGCCAGATATCTCTGCAGGAGTTCAGGTCCGAATTTCAGCCTGCCTGTCCGACATTGCCGCATGAATGGCTCACCAACATTTCAAACTGAATATGGCTAAAACGGAACTCCTTATCTTTCCGCCTAAACCGGCCTCCCTCCTCTCGCCGTCCTCTATTTCTGTGGATAACGCTATCCTCCTCCCTGTCTCGTCGGCTCGCAACCTTGGGGTGATCTTTGACTCCTCTCTCTCCTTCTCTGCTCAGATCCAACAGATCGCCAAATCCTGTCGCTTCCTCCTCTATAATATTACCCAAATCTGTCCTCTTATCTCTGAACACAATACCAAAACCCTTGTCCACACTCTTATCACCTACTGCAATGTACTTCTCTCGGGCCTCCCGCGCGCCAGTCTCTTACCTCTTCAATCCATTCAAAATGTTGCTGCGCAACTCATATTAAGAGAGAGTCACTATTCTCACATTACCCCTCTCCCAAAGTCGCTTCATTGGCTTTAAACTCCTCTTGCTGAATTACAAGGGCATTCGCTCTGAAGCCCCCCGATATCTCTCCTCGCTTATCTCCCCCTATGCTCCCTCCCCCCCCCCCCCCCGTGATCTACGCTCGTCAGGCAAGCCCCTCATATCTGTACCCTTCTCTTCCACTGCCAACTCCAGACTCCGTCCCTTCTTTATTGGAGCGCCGTATGCCTGGAACAAGCTTCCTGAATCAATACGTTGTACTCTGTCCCTGACAGTGTTTAAATCTAAACTAAAGGCCCACTTTTTTGAAACTGCTTTCAACTCTTAACTCCTACTCACTGCTGTCAGCTACCTATACCCACTATAATCTCCCCAACCCTGAAATGTCCTGTCTAAATTAGATTGCAAGCTCTTCTGAGCAGGGACTGTATATTATGTGTTAGAATGTACAGCACTGCATACGCCTTTCAGCGCTATAGAAATAATAAATAGTAGGAGTAGTAGAAGAGGAAGGAGTCAGGAAGAAGAGCATAGAAAAGGAGATTGGGAGGAGAGCTAGGCGTTACAGAAGGGGAGCAAGGAGGAGGCTGTTCATTGGAACTGTTCATTTGAAGAGAAAGGTCTTCAGTGTTTTCTGGAAGGTCATCAGCGAGTCTTGTGATCTTATCTGGGCAGGCAAAAGGTTCCACTAATTGAACATGTGCAGTGGTTGCATACATAGTACCGTATTTTCTCGCATATAACACGCGTGTTATACGTGGTTTTTACATACCGCGCATACCCTTGCGCGTTATACGCGTGAACGTGTTGTACAAAATTTTTTTTACATAGTTCCCCCCCCCGACGCCCGATTCATCACCTGGAAGGAGCGCTCATACTCCCACCCCGAAGGACCGCTCACACCCCCACCCGAAGGACCGCCTGAAGAGGAAGCAGCGCAGCACAGGGCTCTGAGAAGGGGCAGGACTGCCGGCAGAGGAAGCAGCTGGGCTGGCATCCGGAAACAAGGTAGACAGCTTCTCCATGGGGGAGGGGGGGAGGCTGTGGGGGTGCGAGCGGTCCTTCAGGTGGGGGTGCAAGCGGTCCTTCGGGGTGGGGGTGCGGGTGCGTGCGAGTGGTCCTTCGGGGTGGGGGTGCGAGCGGTCCTGCGGGGGGTGAATCGGACATCGGGGGGGGGGCATCAGGCTTTCAGGGTAGGGACAGGACTTCAAGGGGGAAAGGAGAGTCGGGGCGGGCGAAAAGAGAGTCGGGGTCTCTAGAGGAGAGTCGGGGCGGGCGAAAAGAGAGTCGGGGTCTCCAGAGGAGAGTCGGGGCGGGCGAAAGGAGAGTCGGGCAGCATGCGCGGTATACGGGTGTGCGCGGTATATAAAAATTTCTGTACATAAACTTGTGTTTTTCGCGCGCTATACCCATGTGCACGTTTTACACGGGTGCGCGTTATCTACGTGAAAATACGGTAGTTTGTGTATGTGCAATGGAAGTACTAGTGGAAAAGAGTCACCCTCTTTCCAAAAGTGTGCATCCTCTCTACAAATACTTCACACTGTTTTGAAAGAGAGTGCACCATTAGCAGCACATGAAAACAATTTTTTTGTCTTTCCTTCTTATTTGGAGTTTTAATGACATGTGATAGGATGGAGTAAGTTATTGGCATTTCCCATGTCATTGCAAATAACAGAAATCAGAAATGAATACACCAGTAAACAAAGTTATCTTACAGATTTAATAATGATCTGTTCTGTGCTCAGAGACCCTTTTGTGAGTGAGAACGTTGAGTCAGCGAACCTGCCCGCTTTTAAATAGTTCCTTTCTCAATTATTGCACAGTCTTCATATGTAATCAATACAAGTTAAAACAAGTAAACATTCATTGCTCCTTTGTATAAGCTCAGAGTACTGATGCATTTCGCATTTAGCTGCTTCAGAGAACCCTGTTTGAGCTGTACAAAAGATCAAAACTCACCAAAGAACGTTTGTGGCAGCAACAAAACATCAAGAGTTATAAGTCCGCTTGGCAGATAAGTAACTTTAGTGCTACCTTTTTGACTTGAGGTTTTGTGCTTTGTAATCTATTTAGGCAGTTGAACTATGCCGGGTTTTGGGCCAGAGAATTTTTTTCTCCCTCTGTTAAGAGGGGGTTTTTTACTCTCTGGCTTTTTTCCGGAAGTAAGCCAATGAGAATAAATAAGACTCTAATTTGAGTATTATCCTTTGGGATTTTGAGGCCACTTTGGTAATAAGATATATGCTTGATAGCTCATAGGGCACAAACCTGTTCTCAGGGCAAGCAGAGGCTTCCCCCATGTCTTAATAACAGCCTATGGACTTTTCCTCCAGGAATTTGTCCAAGCGTTTCTTTTTTTAAGTTCAATAAGTTTTATTTGTATTTCTGAGAAAAAATAACAAATAAACAACAAGGTGAATAACATAGAAATGCAGTGTCCAATTCAATACACAGTAGTAAATAAGAGATGATACATAAGTCACATCGTAAGGCATGTCGCTAACAAATTATGCATAGAATAACCCAAAAGGCATTTAAGAAAGTTCACAATTCAGATGAAGGGTGATAGATAAACATCTAGTAGGAGCCGCCAATGCCGCTCAAACGAACATAAAGATTTATTTTTAATAGCAGCAGCTCTTTCGTATTTCGCTGTGACACATACCATATTCCACCACATGGTATAAGTTACCAATGATAAATTCCTCCAATTTTGTAATACCAATTTTACAGCCAATTGCAAAACAAGGGTGAAGAGCTTCTTGTCATCGTCATGCACATCATGAACAAGAGCATGAGTACCAAAAAGTACTATCGCAGGAGTAAGAGTAGAGGTAATACTAAATACAGCACAAAGTTTCTTCCAAATAGATTGCCAAAATGGGGTTATGAGAGAGCAATAAAAAAGCTGATGCAGGAAGGTACCACGCTCCTTGGAACATGACCAACAAAGGCCAGGTTCAGATGACTTGAAATGAGCCAGTTTATGCGGGGTCCATATTGCTCTATGAAGCACGAAGTATATGGTTTGCTTCAGTGAGGAAGAACAAGAAGAGCGTAATGATGTAGACCATATACTTCTCCATACGTCAAGTAGAGGAGGTAGTTGTAGGTCAAATTCCCACGTTTGTTCAGTGCCAAGGGGCTGGCGAAAAGTTTCTTTTTGCAAATATTTGTACCATCTAGAAGCACAACCTTTAATAGCATGCAATTTAGAGAACGTGGACAACATGCTGGGGTAGTCGGTAGTAAGTGAAGAGACACGAGTTGTTGAAGAAATACAATGAATCAACTGTATCCAGCGGAAATGTTGAGAGCCAGCAATATCAAAAGTCTTTTGCAGCTGAGTGAAAGGCAGCCATGTATTTTCGTCACGGAGATCTTTAACAGTCCATATTCCAGAACTTTGCCATTCTGGTCAATGAATACAGGCTCCTTGAATTTTAAAAGCAGGATTATTCCAGATTGGAGTATGCATGGTGGTAGACCATGGATGCTCAAAATGCTTCTCAAGTAGAGCCACTGCAGATTTTGCACTATGATAAATGGAGCAGGTGGATTTAGGTAAGTGTTGAAAAGGCAGATACTGGAGAGGTTGATTTTTAAAAGAAGAAGACTCCCATTCATACCACAGTGGGGAGTAAACCGACGCAGTTGGCATGTACCAGTAAGAGGTTTGTTGAAGGAGGAAGGCAACACGATAAGAACGAAAGTCTGGGAAGTTGACTCCACCGGATTCTTTGTCAGCTTTCAGTTTGGTTAGTGCTATCCTCGGAGGTTTAGAGTTCCACAAAAAGACAACAAGAGCTCTTTCCATAGTGGCATAAACATTGTCAGGAAAAAGAATAGGGATCATATACAGAAAGTATATGATTTTGGGCGCCACCATCATTTTAATCGTACTTAAACGACCCCACCAAGTGAGGCGCAATGGAGACCAGCGGGATATGAGTTCTTTAACCATAGACTGTAGTTTGTTGGCATTAAGAGATAATGTTTCATCAATAGACGGGGCGAAGTATATTCCTAAATATTTCAATGCCGTGTCCGCCCATTCAAAATTAAAGTGTTGAAGATCATATTTAACTTCCGGGTGATTAAGAGGCAATATTTCAGATTTAGTCTGGTTAAGTTTATAGCCAGAGACACATGCATATGCATTGATGGCATCCAGGATGTAAGAGATGGAGTCTGGAGAAGTATACAGTAGTATGTCGTCTGCGTAAGCAGAATACTTGACAGAGAACTGGTCTATGTTTACGCCTTTAATGTCAATATTCTGTTTGAAAGATAAGAGGAGAGGCTCCAATGCAATGTTAAAAAGCAGGGGTGACAGTGGACATCCCTGGCGTGTACCACGACTCGGTGAAAAAGAATTCGATAGTTGATTATTAATGAGGATTCTAGTTGACGGAGAGGTATATAAGACTCTAATCATATCAATTGCAGTTTCAGAAAAGCCAAATCTTCTCAGGGCGCAGAATAGAAAAGGCCATTCTACCCTGTCGAAGGCCTTTTCTGCGTCAAGTCCAAGAGCCAGGTGTGGTGTGTCAAGAGTAGCCACTCGATGTAATATATGAAAAAAAAGTCTGGTGTTATCATGAGATAGATGGCCCTGCATAAATCCAGTCTGTTCATATGAGATCAGCTTAGGTAAGATCTGTTGCATTCGACCTGCTAGGATTTTCGCGTAGAGTTTAGCGTCTACATTTATCATGGACAAGGGACGATAATTGTGGACTTGTTGTTTGTCTTTGCCGGCTTTGGGTAAAACTACTATCACAGCTTCAGTGAAAGATCCTTTGACTTCTCCAGATTGGATCAGATGTGTGAATAGCCCTCGCAAAAGAGGAGTAAAGAGAGATTGAAAGGTGATGTAGAATTCTACCGGGAATCCATCTGGGCCAGGTGTTTTCCCTTTAGCCATGGATAATAGAGCATCTATGATATCAGCATCTGTTATTGGAGAGCAAAAGAGCTCATTATCCGAAGGAGTGAGATTGGGGCAAGAGATGTCATGAAGAAAATCCTCAATCATAGTCGTTGTAGGTGACTGCGAGGTATATAATTCGTCATAATAATCATGGAATCTCGATAGTATGTCCATTTTAGAAGTGAGAACGTTTCCATCTTTCGATGTTATTGAGGTGATAAATGATCATTCTGTTTGAGATTTCAAATAGTTGGCTAACAAGTGGCCAGAGTTGTCATGTTCAGCATAATATGTCGAGTTTTTCATGAACAAGGTCTTCCCAGCAGTATCTGGAGTCGATAATCTCCAAGCGGAGTCGATAATCTCCAAGCTGATTCAATAATGCTATGTTTAAAGAGTCATTTGTAAAGAGAGCTTCAAGGGATGAGATCTGCGCTTCCATTTTGGAATGAAGTAGGGCAGATTCCTTGTTTTTCCTAGCTTTGTATGAGATTATTAATCCTCTTAAGTATGCCTTAAGAGTGTCCCAATAATTAGTCCAGGTAGTTTGATCAACTTGATTAAGGTCAAGAAATTCGTGAATTAGAGGTGTGAGATAATCCACAAACTCATTATCATTCAAAAGAGAAGAATCAAATCTCCAACATTGTCTCGGAGTAACCAAGTTCCAGAAGTTAAGTTCAATGCTAACCAGGGCATGATCTGACACCAAGATAGAATGGATGTCTGCACGGGTCACACTGGAAAGCAGAGAAGCAGATGTCAAAAAGAAATCAATTCGTGAAAAAGAAGAGTGTGGCGATGAAAAAAAAGAGAAAGTACGTTTGGATGGGTGAGAGATTCGCCAAGGATCACACAAATTTAAATGTTGAATAATATCCAGCAAAGTAGTCCATGCTTTAGTCGGCTTATGAGGGGCAGACGAGTGTCTATCAAGTACAGGGTCTAGAGCAATGTTGAAGTCGCCGCCAACAAGAACAGGTGTAGTACCCAATGACGTGATAGAGTCCGCTATATCATGGAAGAATGCAGGGCAGTCTCTATTGGGGCCATAGATGTTATATAAAACCAAAGGGGAGTGACGATGAGATAAGGTCACTCGAACCCAGCGGCCCTCAGTGTCACAGGCTTGATCCGTTATCAGAAGATCAGGATGTTTCTTTATCAATATGAGAACCCCATTTTTCTTATCTTGAGCGGGCGAGAAAATGGGAGGCAGAGGCCAGCTACATAGGAATTTGGAGGATTCTGAAGCATCAAGGTGCGTTTCTTGTAAAAGAACGGCATCTGGATGTAACTGAGACAAATATTGAAGAATCTTGACCTTTTTCAAAGGGTTATTCAGTCCTTTCACATTGAGTGAAACACATTTAAAGGGCATAATAGCAAAGATGAGTTCATAAAGTATATACTGTGTACAAGCATACAGCAACAAATAGCATTTCTATATAATGTTGGACAAAACGGGTGAGAGAGTAGGAAAAAGACAGCAAACCAGAACGAGCCAAGGCGGAACACTGCAATCAATATACATTCTTAGTGATACACAAATATTTAGACCGTGTGTACTAACAGAAAATCAACAGTACGGTCAAGAAATAATAAAGAAAGGGAAAATAGAACCCAGGGAGAGTTCTCCATAACCTGTATAATCATCAGGAAGGAAAGCAGAAGATAGAGAGAAAGGAGCTGAAATCGTAGTAAAACAGGAGACCATCAAAAGACAGGAGAAGTGAAGAGGTAAGGAAAGGAGTAGGGAAGATACATCCAAGTCTTGAGCAGCACATGAAAAGAGAACGAGATAATGTTAGAAGGAGTAAGCCCACATGAGAACTAGGCATAACATCAATATAGAGTGAGAGAATATGACAGGCAAGAAGGGGATTAGAGCAGAGGTAGGATAAATGGTAGCATTCATGTGACTAATATAGGAGAATTAGACAGAGTGCAAATATGGGGTGCACCTACCCATAGAGAATAGCAGATTCAGAGTTAGAAGAATAAAGAATAGGAGGGAGTAGACAGCGCACTAATAACATAATCAAATGCAATCAAGAGAAACACCAGTTAAGTTGAATAAGATGGTTCATGTAGCGTCTATGGTGCTAGGAGAAATAGTTTCCAGGAAATCGCCTAGTTGGTTGGGATCTGTGAAGTCCTTGGTGCGGTTGTTGTTAATGACACGCAGCCGGGCAGGATAATACATCCCGAAACGGGCGTTGAGAGCTTTGAGCCTGGGTCGATACTCCAAAAGTTGTTTTCGCAGACGTGCAGAATTTTTGCTAAGATCTGGAACAAACATTAAATTCTTTCCTTCGAATTTCAAAGGCGCCTTCATCTTAGCTTTTTGCATAATTTCGATAGTTTGACTGAAGCGCAGGAGAATCACGATGATCGGGCGAGGAAAATTTTCGCGTGGCACTTGCTGTGAGCAGATACGGTGAGCCGATTCAATTTCAAAGGGCAAGTCGAAAGTTATATCAAGCAAGGAGGAGAGGTGATCTTGCAGGAACTTGACCAGGTTTTGGCCCTCCCGACCCTCCGATAAGCCCAGAATTCTAAAGTTCCTTTTATGGGCCCTGTCATTCGCCTCATCCAGGTCCTTTTCCAGCTGCACCACGCGTTTAAAATGGCGCTGCAAATCTTTGACGCTCTCGTCAGTGGCGCGTTGTTTGAGCTCTAAGGATTCCACTCGGGTACGGAAGTGTAAAATATCCGTTTTCATTACTGACACGTCTTGCTTTATATCATCAATGCCTGCATTTGTCTCGGTAAGCATGTCTTTTAGAGCATGAAGCTCTTCTAATAGAGCAGACATAGGCGCGTCCTCAGGCTTAGAGGCCTGCGATTTGATAGGGGAGAGAGGATCGACTTTGGTGCGCTTACCCCCTTTGGACGCTGACATCGTGCAATATAGGTGCAGGAGAAAATCTTCTAACACACGGTAAGATTTACAAGCCGGATTAAGGGCGAGAAAGATGTGTAAACACGATTCTAAAGCAGTGCTCAGCCGGAGCTCAAATTCAAGCTGCCATCTTCTCCAAGGCTCGCTAGCGCCCCCCGTCCAAGCGTTTCTTAAAACCAGCTACACTATCCGCTTTTACCACAACTTCTGGCAACGCATTCCAGAACTTAACTATTCTCTGAGTGAAAAAAACATTTTCTCCTGTTGGGTTTAAAATATTTCCCTGCAATTTCCCCTAGTCTTTGTAATTTTTGACGGCATGAAAAATCGATCCACTTGTTCCAATTCTACTCCACTCAGAATTTTGTAGACTTCAATCATATCTCCCCTCAGCCTTCTCTCTTCCAAGCAGAAGTGCCCTAACCTATTTAGTCTTTCCTCATATGTGAGGAGTTCCATCCCCTTTATCATTTTGGTTGTTCTTCTTTTCTAGTGCCGTTATATCGTTCTTGAGATAAGGAGACCAAAATTTAACACAATACTCCAGGTGAGGTCGCACCATGGAGTGATACAGAGGCATTATAATATTTTTAGTCTTGTTAACCATTTCTTTTTTAATAATTCCTAGCATCTTGTTTGTTTTTTTGGCCGCCACTGCACATTAGGCGGAAGGTTTCATCGTATTGTCTACAATGACACCCTGATCCCTTTCTTGGGCGCTAACCCCCAAGGTGGACTCTAGCATCCGGTAACTGTGATTTGAGTTATTCTTCCCAATATGCATCACTTTGCATTTGTCCACATTAAATTTCATCTGCTACTTGGACGCCCAGTCTTCCAATTTCCTAAGTTCTGCCTGCAATGTTTTACAATCCGCATGCATTTTAACAACTTTGAACAGTTAAGTGTCATCTGCAAATTTAATCACCTCACTCGTCGTTCCAATTTCCAGACCGTTTATAAATAAGTTAATTTGCACCAGTCCCAGCACAGATCCATGCGGCACTCCACTGTTTACTCTCCTCCATTGAGAAAAATTACCATTTAACCCTACCCTGTTTTCTATCCAATAACCAATTCCTAATCCACAACTGAATTTTGCATCCTATCCCATGAATCTTTAATTTTCTCAAGAGCCTCTCATGAGGAACTTTGTCAAACGTTTTTTTTTAAATCTAGATACACTATATCAACTGGCTCACCTTTATCCACATGTGCATTCACACCTTCAAAGAAGTCAAGCAAATTGGTGAGGCAAGATCTCCCTCGGCCGAAACCATGCTGACTCTGTCTCATTAAATCATGTTTGTCTACGTGTTCCACAATTTTATTTTTTACAATTGTTTCCACCATTTTGCCCAGTACTGAAGTCAGGTTTACTGGTCTGTAATTTCCCAGATCTCCCCTGGAACCCTTTTAAAAATCAGCGTTGCATTGTCCACCCTCCAATCTTTACGTACTACAGATGATTTTAGTGACAGGTTACAGATCAGTAACAGCAGCTCAGCAATTTCATGTTTGAGTACCTTTAGTACCCTGGGATGTATACCATCTGGTCCAGGTGATTTATCACTTTTTAATTTGTCGATTTGGCTTAGTACCCCTTCCAGATTCACAGAGATTTCTTTCAGTTCCTCCGCATCATCACCCTTGAATACAATTTCCAGTTCTTACATCTTCTTCCATAAAGATCAAAGCAAAGAATTCATTCAGTCACTCTGCTATGGCCTTATCCTCCCTGAGTGCCCCTTTTGCTCCTTGATCATCCAACAGTCCCATGTATTCCTTTACTGGTTTTCTGCTTCTGATGTACCTAGTGATGTACCACAGTGATGTACTACAGTGATGTACCTAGCATATTTGGAGCTGATCATTTTATAATATCCCATCCTCTATATGAAAAATTTATTTTTATCAATTAGCTTCTTAAGGCCAAGACTTCCTTCCTCAGGTCAGTAGAGTATACTACAGTTAAGGTATGCTGTCCTGACATAATGAAGGGGGTTTGATCTCCAAAGGTTAGTTAAAAATATATTAAAATAAGTCCAATAAAAAGAGCACCTTATTTCCATTTTCTATTTATAAATGTTTATCAACACGGCTACAATACTACTTTATCCTAAAAAAAAAAATTCTTTTTTTTTACCTTTGTCATCTCTGGTTTTTACTTTCCTCATCTTCTTTTCATTCTCTCCCTTCCATTCAGCATTTTCCCTCTTTCTCTGCCCCTTCTATCTACTATCTTCCCTCTCCCCCCTTCCATATGGTATCTGCTCTCTTTCTATGCCCCTTTCATAAACTGTCTACCCTCTCCCCCTTTCATCCAGCTTGTGTCCCCTCTTCTTTTTACAAGATTGATTCCAGATTCACTCCTCCACATTTTTATCTCTCCTTTCTATTCCCTCCCCCTGTTCTCACATCTCTCCTCTCCTTTCTTTCTTCCCTTCCCAACTCCATCCCATCCCATGGACTGGCATATCTTCAAACTATCCCCCCTCCCCCCCAATGGTTTGGCATTCTCTAATTTCCTTTCCCCAGGTCTGTAATCTTTGTCTCCTTCCTATCCATCTCTCCCACCCCACCCCATAGTCTGGCATTTCTGTTTCCTTTCCTTCCATCTCTTCCACCACCCCACCACCTCCATGTGCTGGCATCTATTTCCTTCCATCTCTTCCCCATGGATCAGCATCTCTCTGCCCTCACCCTTCAGGGCAATTTTTCTTTTCTTCCCTACTCCAACCCCATGGCCTGGCATCTCTCTCTTCCCTTTCCCTGTGGTTTGGAATCTCTTTCCTCCCTCTCTCACCCCATGGTCTGGCAACTCTCCCTCCCTACTCTCCCTTCCTTATCCTGGACTTCCTTCTTTCCTTCCTCTCTCCCATTTTGACTTCCTCCTTTATCCCTCCCTCCCTCCTTCCCTCATTCAGGTGCTACATTGCTCTTCTGGTCCCCCATGGGATGGGTACTACTCCTTTTCTCCTCAAGGGTAGGCTGCTTCCAATCTTCAGGCCACCGGCAACATCACACTGTTTCAGTCAGCCACACACACTGTTTCAGTGGCTCCAGAAACCTTTCCTTAGTGTCAGCTTCCCTCAGTGTCAGCTTCCCACAGAAGCAAAGCTTCTGGGCCAAGGAAGGCAGCTTGTGCAGCTGACTGACGCTACTGGTGGCCCAAAGATTGCAGGCTACTTGCCTTCAGAAGACTGGAGCAGAGTGGATACCCGTACAAAATGAAGAATGATCAAAAGCTGCCCGGATGCCTAACAAAGCCCTAAAAAAAGAGTACATGTCCAGGGAAACCTGGACATCTGGTAACCCTATACCCACATTTTTTCATGGGTAGTATTCACTGTTCAAACAATGAGTGTTCCAAGACTCTGTTCTGGCTGCCTCTGAGCATTCCAAGCCTCATTCTGGTACACCAATTGCCTTGCTCAGTGCATTCCAAGCCTCAATCTGGTGTTGCCAGAGATTTTGATTACTCTCCTATGGGAATCCTGAGGCAACATCTGTCCCTGTGGGAATCCCATGATTCCCATAGCTCACTAGCAAGTACCCATATCGCATGGCAGCCAAAGATAGGACAGTCTTTTGTGTGGTCCTATTTGGCTGCTTAGCTGTTCAAGAACTAGCACTGAATATGGCCTCTGCCAGCATAAGTTAGGTGCCACTGAGGGATCCTTTTATCAAGCTGCGGTAGGGGTTTAACGCACGTTAAACCGCCTGCCGCGCTAGCCGCTAATGCCTGCATTGAGCAGGAGTTAGTTTTTTAGCCGGCCGCGGGGGTTAGCGCGTGATGAAATGTCCGACGCGCTAACCCCGCTAGCGCGGCTTGATAAAAGGACCCCTGAATATCTGTGCCGGTCAGCTCAAAATGGTTTACATGGACAGAAAGGTTCCACTTAAATCATACTTCATAATGACCCCTATGTCATATACTGAAAAAAATATATATTCTATCCTTTTTCTACATGGCAAGCTCTGCAAGAAAATCACTAGGTCCTATTCATCCCTAGTGACTGTGATGTCAGAAATATTGTAGAATTAAATAGATGGCAAGAACCAATCAAATCTCATACAATGCAAGGTCATGTGTGAAGACGCTCCAAACATGGTTGCCAGCAAAGATTTGGGGAGATTGTAAGAAAGCTCGACAAAGAATTTCAGAGCCAAGGATTTAGTAGTGATTATTTAACTGATCGAAAATGAGTGTTACTGTGTACTTTATGCAACTCTGAAACACTGTGGCTACAGCTTCCTTTTAACAGTTCTATTTTTACTACTAGACATTTTTGTTTAATTATCCAGAGTAACATGATTCTGAAGTTTATGCAATTCCTTTGAGAAAGGTACTTAGGAAATCATAGTGGCATGAAGATGAAAGGAACATAAACTCAGTTGTGTCTGTATTACATTCTCATGGCGGTAACTAGTAAAGAAGAATATAGGCTGTTGTTGAAAAGAGGCATTTGAAGTGCATTGATTCAAAGAAATAGTGAGTTTGAAATGCTGTTAAAATGTACATTGTATTATTTTACTTTATTAGGGTTCTTGGTTCATCATCATAAGTCTAGCAAAACTCTATAAGAATGTGCAGTGGCGGCCCAAAAAGCAAACAGGATGCTGGGAATTATTAAAAAAGGGATGGTTAACAAGACTAAGAATGTCATAATGCCCCTGTATCGCTCCATGGTTCGACCTCACCTGGAGTATTGCGTTCAGTTCTGGTCTCCTTATCTCAAGAAAGATATAGTGGCGCTGGAAATGGTTCAAAGAAGAGCGAGCAAGATGGTAAAGGGGATGGAACTCCTCTTGTATGAAGAAAGACTAAAACGGTTTGGGCTCTTCAGCTTGGAAAAGAGACGGCTGAGGGGAGATATGACTGAAGTCTACAAAATTCTGAGTGGAGTACAATGGGTACAAGTGGATCGATTTTTTTTACTCCGTCAAAAATTACAAAAACTAGCGGACACTCGATGAAGTTACAGGGAAATACTTTTAAAATCAATAGGAGGATTTTTTTTTCACTCAGAATAGTTAAGCTCTGGAACGTGTTGCCAGAGGATGTGGTAAGAGTGGATAGCGTAGCTGGTTTTAAGAAAAGTTTGGACAAATTCCTGGAGAAAAAGTCCATAGTCTGTTATTGAGAAAGACATGGGGGAAGACACTGCTTGCCCTGTATTGGTAGTATGGAATATTGCTACACCTTAAGTTTTGGCCAGGTACTAGGTACCTGGATTGGTCACTGTGAGAACGGGCTGCTGGGCTTGATGAACCATTGGTCTGACCCATTAAGACTATTCTTATGTTGTTATGTTCTTAGATCTTAGTCAATTGAATAATGTTCACAAAAATCAAAGAAATTCATTAAAAAAAAAAAATCCCCATCAAGTATGCTGAGAAATCTATCAAGCTCACTTTTTTTCTTGAAATTGAACTTGCTAAACCATGGAGATCTCCATTCACTTAATCTGAAAATGCCAACATTATCTGGACAAAGTTTTTCCCTTGCAGGACTGCTTCTCATCTCATTTTTATTTATTCAATTTTCTATACTATTTTCTCAGGGGGAGCTCAGAATCGGTTTACATGAATTTATCCAGGTACTCAAGAATTTTTCCCTGTCTGTCCTGAAGGGCTCACAATCTACCTAATGTTCCTGGAACAATGGGGGGGGGGGGAGGGGGATTGGGTGACTTACCCAGGGTCACAAGGAGCAGTGTGGGTTTGAACCCACAACCTCAGGGTGCTGAGGCTGTAGCGTTAACCACCGTATCACACTCTCCCCCTTGCTACACTCTTGCCCTTCTTCTCAGTGGGTGTGGGAGTGGGCGTGTGTGGGGAAAGGTTGCATAGGTTTTTACACTTCTATCTTTATTGCTTTTTGTAATTGCAAATGAAAATTTATTGTGCAACTCAACACAGGTCAGTTCCAATTGACTGTAATATAACACTATAGTTCACTTAAGAAAAAACAAGTTTGTGAAATGGATGAGGTAGAATTTTATAGATGCAAAGAACCCTACAAGCAAAACATAGATTGAATATATTGAGGTCAATATTTGGCTAAGCACCCCTTATACACCAGGAAATGACATAACCACCGAGGAGCCTCAGTTAAGGAGTTATATAATTTGTTCTATTAACTACTCTAGTGATACAGGATGGTGAAGGCAGTGATGGTCTTGTTGGCAACCAACGCTGTGCTCGTCACTTGGCATTAAGGTTGAGGGTCTGAGCACTTCACTATAGCACCATATATTTGAATTTAGTTTGTTTATGTTTATTTGACATTTATAACAATGGTGATTATGTGATAACATTATTAATATCACCATTAAATTAAATTATATCCATATTCATACGGATGTGCAGTCAAATAAAATTCTGTTTCATTTGTTTTCCTGTATTGTTAGCAAGATTTTTTAATACAATTTTCATTTAGTTTCATTCAGGGCAATTTTATAACAGGTGGATATAGCCCATGCCCCCACACCACTCCCCTCCCAAAAAACATGTTTGTGGCAAAACACCTCAATTCCCCTCCCCCATTCACAACCCAAACCCCTGATGAAAACCTGCATCCTCTTAAGAGCATCACCCAACCCACTTCTGACTCCCTCCAATCCCCTTTCACTCCCAGATCTATAGCATCTGACTTTCAAAATGGTAGCTTTGACCACTCTTCCCCCACCCCAGAGTTTTTGTGCCCTACTTGAGTCTATCCTTACTTGCGTATGTTCTGGTTCGGCAGGAACTTGTCTAACCTTGTCTTGAATCCCAGAAGAGTGTTCCAGATTTCTACCACTCTCTGGGTGAAGAACAACTTCCTTATGTCTGTACGGAATCTATCTCCTTTTAACTTTAGAAAGTGCCCTCTCGTTCTCTCTACCTTGGAGAGAGTGAACAATCTCTCTTATTCCGTCTTAACCTTGCAATTCTAGGCGGATTACAGAAAGAGAAGCTGGACATCACCAGGAGATTAACAGTAATTGGAACTATACAGTAGTAAAAATATTCCCAATATCAACATATGTTCATCCACTCAAAGCGAAAGGATCGTAACTTAGAGCACTGTTTTTCAAACCTCTCCTGGAGTCATACCTAGCCAATGAGGCTCTTATGAGTACCACAATAAATATTAGGGATGTACAATTCATATGAAGCCAATGCATAAACCAAAACAAACACCTTTTTTAATTTTTTTTACAAAAGTTATAGAAGAAAACAGTGGACCTTACCTCCCCTCTTAGGAATCTGAGCTCCCTCCAACTCTTCCGTAAACATCTGAAAACCTGGTTATTCTCAAAAATGTAACTCCTCCTCCCTCTCTGGTTATTCTAGTCTTCTAAATTTTCTCTTCATTTTGCCTCTTCCCTCCACTGGAGTTCCTTTTTACCCTAACTCTTGTTAACCGTGTCGAGCTTTACGAATGTAGAGATGATGCGGTATACAAACCTAAGGTTTAGATTTAGATTTAGCTTTAGACTATTCTGGTGCATATAATCAAGAGAAATGGGAAGTATACAAGTCTACTTAAGTGCTATGATTGAACGTGAGAGATACACCATTTAAGGGCTTGACTCCAATCGTGGTCTCTTACCATAAAGGTTCTGGGCAGTGCACTTATTGTATACCTCATAAAAGTTATACAAGTTGTTTGTTGGGGGTTTGGGGGTTTTTTGCAATGGTTTCAGCTTTTGCTGTATCACCCATTACATGAGTAAATCTTCAATTATCCCAGGTATTTGGGGGAATCCATTCATTTGAAATGACATAGGAAATGTTATTTTATGTCACTGGCAAACAAAAATGAATAGAAAATCCCTGAAAATTTGACTGGGTTTTGTTTCAAATGTTGTCACTAGCGTGTACTGTTTGCAAATTGTGAGCATTATTCACAAACAGTGTGTGCACTTTTCAAGTAAGAGTACACGCATTTTCCAAACAGTATGTGAATGTGTAAACTGTTGTGCATAGCCCATTATTGGGAAAGAGTATGCAGTCTTTATAAATAATATGCACTATTTGTAAATAGTGTCCACTATTTCTGAAAAATGCATGCTCTTTCCGAGAGAGAATGCATTCTTAATGACATTAATCCCATGACAACATAATGAAAAAAATATTCCTGGAAATGGCAAGAGAAACAACACAAGACTATAATTTTATGGCTTTACACCCCTAATGAATATGCATGTGATAGATTTGCATATAGTAGTTTTCTACTACATGCAATGCTGTATCATGCTTATTCACCGTGATAGTCCTGAAAACCTGACTGATTCGATGTGCCTCCAGGAAAGGCTTGAGAATCACTGGTTTAGATGACTTAATGGGCCACTGCAATCTCATGCTGCCATCATCTACTATGCTACCATGTTAAATGTATGGTTAATGAACCATGATTTGAATATTAGATAGGAGAGGCCTTATCAGTGGTGTATCAAGGGGGGAGGCGATCCACCCCGGTTGCACGGCTTGGTGGGGGTGCACAGTCGGCCAGGTCTGGGTCCTCCTGCCCTACTACCCAGGTCCTCCTGTCAGGTCCGGGTCCTCCTGCCCTTCCTTTCTCCCGGACCGCGCTGCTGCAATCTTATCTCCCTGCTGCTGCTGCTGCTAATCGCCGACAAGAAGTCTTCTTTCCGGCGTCAATTCTGACGTCGGAGAGGATGTTCTGGGCCAGCATGCGGCTGCCAAGTCCGCTCCAGAGCAAGTACGTCGGAGTGGGGTGGACTGGCAGCCAGCAGCTACAGTCATCATGGGACTTTGCTGCATGAAGGGAGAGAAAGGAGCAGGATTGCTGGAATGGAAGAGTGGTGGAGGGAAAGAAAGGGGGCAGGGTGGTATGGAAGGGTGGTGCTGATAGAACTGATGTACAGAGAAAGGGGAGAGACATAAGGGGGAAGGATATTGGAGGGAAAGAAAGGGGGCAGATGCTGATTGAAGAGAGGTGGATGGCGAGAGAAAGGGCAGACATTGGATGACAGTGGGGAGCCTATGCTGGATGGAAGTGCAGATGGGAGAGATAAGGGAGCATATGCAGGAAGGAAATGGGAGGAGAGAAAGAGGGGAGCAGATGCTGGATGGAAGTGAACAGAGAGAGGAGAAGGTACTAGATGGAAGGGTTGGAGAAAGAGGGTACATGATGGAAGGAGGGGATAAATAAAAGGAGGGCACATGATGGGGAGAAAAGGATTGAGTTAGGGAAACACTTAGGGGTGAGGGAAAGAGGTAGCAACCTTTAGGTAGACAGTAAAATAGGACATTGATGAGAGGGTAGTAAGAACGTAATCTAGACAGATGCAGAAAATTAATTGAAAAGGAAAATGAGAGAAAAAAGGGAAAGGGATTGCAGAGGAGAGGTGTGGGAGAGGGAAGGAGAGGAGAGAGATGCCAGACCAATGGGGGTGAAAGGAGCAATGGAAGGGAGAGGCAAACAGTTTCTGGAAGGGGCATAGAAGGAGAGAAGATGCCATATGGTGGAAGAGAGACGGCAGACAGTGGATGGAAGGAAGAGAGTTACAAGAAGATGAGGAAATTAGAAACCACAGAAGACAAAGGTAGAAAAAAATTTTCTATTTATTTATTGCTTTAGGAGACATGTGTCACTGTTTCTGTGGTGCACTGTATGCAGAGTCCAGCTTCTTACTGGTTCAATTTAACCTGTCTATGTATTTCTATTTTATCCCTCCTTTTACAAAGCTGTGGAGCGTTTTTTAGCGCCAGCCGTGGTGGTAGCAGCTCTGATGCTGCGTCAGAGCTGTTGCCACCATGGCAAAAATCCACACTACAGTTTTGTAAAAGAGGGAGGGGTTAGTTTGTGATTACATATTCCATACTAGGCGAATGTGTTTTCTGTGTTCTGTGTGTTCGAAAGGTTTTTTGTTAGGATTGACTGCAGGATTGATCTATACTAGTCTGGCTTGTTTAGTTTTACAATGGGTGTATTGATGTTGTACTGCTCACTGCAGTATGTAAGATGCTGCCTTTTCCTAGGTACTCATGTGTGACATGTGGCTTGTTATTAAAAATCATGTTTTTCGTACAGATGGGGGGGAGTGTCAAGAAATGTTGGGCCCCGGGTGTCACATATGCTAGGTATGCCACTGGGCCTTATTACCCATTTTTCCCCAGATTCTACATACTGTAACCAAAATCGCATATGGAAATCTGTGCACCTTGCCGACGTTCGCTTGCAACTTAATTGATTAACAAACCAATATGTTTCTCAACCAATCGGTGCCAATAATTGCCAAATAACAAGTAATTATTGGCACTAATTAGAATTGACACGCTCAGCTCTTTAATCCTATCAAGTGCTGTGTATAAAGGGCTGGATTCTGTAACCAACTCCGATATCAGCGGTTGTCTTAAAGGTGGCCACCATCACGTGTCAATCACACATTGGCGCCGGGTTTTCCAGACCTACATTTCCAGTGCCTATCTTTGCTGAATCACGCCTATGTAACTGCATTAGGCCGCTTAATACCACTGCAAATCAAGTTGAGCAAGCTTCATCCAAAGCAAGGCAAATCATAGGTTGCATACGCAGGAGTTTCGTCAGCCGTAAACCTGAAGTCATTATGCCACTGTATAGATCCATGGTGAGACCGCACCTGTGTGCAATTTTGGAAGCCACATTACCGCAAGGATGTGCTGAGACTGGAATCAGTCCAGAGAATGGCCACCAGGATGGTCTCTGGACTCAAGGAGCTCCCATACGAGGAGCGGTTAGGGAAGTTGCATCTCTACTCACTCGAGGAACGTAGAGAGAGGGGAGATATGATCGAGACATTCAAGTACCTCACAGGTCGCATCGAGGTGGAAGAGGATATCTTATTTTTCAAGGGTCCCGCAGCAACAAGGAGGCATCAGTGGAAAATCAGGGACGGGAAACTGCACGGTGACACTAGGAAGTTCTTCTTCACTGAAAGGGTGGTTGATCACTGGAATAGTCTTCCACTTCAGGTTATTGAGGCCAGCAGCGTGCCAGATTTTAAGGCCAGACGGGATATACATGTGGGATCTATCTGCAAAGATAGATAGGGAGGGTCATGGTTCAGTGAATCACATGGATGGGATGCAAACATACCGGGATATAATCTTTTTAGGAAGGACAGAGATGGTCATAAAGGTGGAGGAGTAGCTCTCTATGTAAAGATCAATATCCAAGCGACCGAAATGCAAGGGACCTGGGGAGAGGAAGAAGCGATATGGATTGCTCTGAAAAGAGAAGATGGAACTTCTATCTACGTGTGTGTAGTCTATAGACCTCCGACTCAATCGCAGCAAATTGATAAGGATCTGATTGTGGATATCCAAAAGTTTGGAAGGAAAGAGGAGGTTCTGCTGTTGGGAGATTTCAACCTGCCGGATGCGGACTGGAATGTTCTGTCTGCGGAATTGGAAAGAAGTAGGGAGATTATGGATGCCTTTCAAGAGGCTCTGCTCAGACAAATGGTGACGAAACCCACAAGGGAAAAAGCGATATTGGATCTGGTCCTCACAAATGGAGAGAGTATCTCTAATGTTCGAGTGGGTGCTCACCTGGGTAGTAGCGATCATCAAACGGTTTGGTTTGATATAACGGCTAAAGTGGAGAGCGGCCACACGATACTTAAAGTCCTAGATTTCAAACGTACGGACTTTAATGCAATGGGAAAGTACCTGAAGAAAGAGCTGTTAGGATGGGAGGACATAAGAGAAGTAGAAAGACAGTGGTCTAAGCTGAAAGGAGCGATAAAAATGGCTACGGACCTTTATGTGAAGAAAATCAATAAAAACAAGAGAAAAAGGAAGCCGATATGGTTCTCCAACCTAGTGGCTGAGAAAATAAAGGTGAAAGAGTTGGCGTTCATGAAATATAAAAAAACCCAAGAAGAGGAGAGCAGAAAGGACTACAGGGTGAAACTGAAAGAAGCCAAGAGAGAGATACGTTTGGCGAAGGCACAGGCGGAAGAACAAATGGCTAAAAATGTAAAAAAGGGAGATAAAATTTTTTTCAGATATATTAGTGAAAGGAGGAAGATAAAAAATGGAATTGCTAGGCTAAAAGATGCTGGGAACAAATATGTGGAGAGTGATGAGGAGAAAGCAAATGTGCTAAACAAATACTTCTGTTCTGTGTTCACAGAAGAAAATCCTGGAGAAGGACCGAGATTGTCTGGCAAAGTTACACGAGAAAATGGAGTAGATTCTGCGCCGTTCACGGAGGAGGGTGTTTATGAGCAACTTGAAAAACTGAAGGTGGACAAAGCGATGGGACCAGACGGGATCCATCCCAGGATACTAAGGGAGCTCAGAGAGGTTCTGGCGAGTCCTATTAAAGACTTGTTCAACAAATCTCTGGAGACGGGAGTGATTCCTGGGGATTGGAGGAGAGCGGATGTGGTCCCTATTCATAAAAGTGGTCACAGGGATGAAGCAGGAAACTACAAGCCGGTGAGCCTCACTTCAGTTGTTGGAAAAATAATGGAAGTGTTGCTGAAAGAAAGGATAGTGTATTTCCTTGAATCTAATGGGTTACAGGATCCGAGGCAACATGGCTTTACAAAAGGTAAATCGTGCCAAACGAACCTGATTGAATTTTTTGATTGGGTGACCAGAGAGCTGGATCAAGGACATATGCTAGATGTAATTTACTTGGATTTCAGCAAAGCCTTTGATACAGTTCCTCATAGGAGGCTGTTGAACAAACTTGAAGGGCTGAAGTTAGGACCCAAAGTGATGAACTGGGTCAGAAACTGGCAGTCGGGCAGACGCCAGAGGGTGGTGGTTAATGGAAGTCGCTCGAAGGAAGGAAAGGTGACTAGTGGAGTCCCTCAGGGTTCGGTGCTGGGGCCAATCCTGTTCAATATGTATGTAAGTGACATTGCTGAAGGGTTAGAAGGAAAAGTGTGCCTTTTTGCAGATGATACCAAGATTTGTAACAGAGTAGACACCGAAGAGGGAGTGGAAAATATGAAAAAGGATCTGCAAAAGTTAGAGGAATGGTCTAATGCCTGGCAACTAAAATTCAATGCAAAGAAATGCAGAGTAATGCATTTGGGGATTAATAATAGGAAGGAACCGTATATGCTGGGAGGAGAGAAGCTGATATGCACGGACGGGGAGAGGGACCTTGGGGTGATAGTGTCCAAAGATCTAAAGGCGAAAAAACAGTGTGACAAGGCAGTGGCTGCTGCCAGAAGGATTCTGGGCTGTATAAAGAGAGGCGTAGTCAGTAGAAGGAAGAAGGTGTTGATGCCCCTGTACAGGTCATTGGTGAGGCCCCACTTGGAGTATTGTGTTCAGTTTTGGAGACCGTATCTGGCGAAAGACGTAAGAAGACTTGAAGCGGTCCAGAGGAGGGCGACAAAAATGATAGGAGGCTTGCGCCAGAAGACGTATGAGGAGAGACTGGAAGCCCTGAATATGTATACCCTAGAGGAAAGGAGAGACAGGGGAGATATGATTCAGACGTTCAAATACTTAAAGGGTATTAACGTAGAACAAAATCTTTTCCAGAGAAAGGAAAATGGTAAAACCAGAGGACATAATTTGAGGTTAAGGGGTGGTAGATTCAGGGGCAATATTAGGAAATTCTACTTTACGGAGAGGGTAGTGGATGCCTGGAATGCGCTCCCGAGAGAGGTGGTGGAGAGTAAAACTGTGACTGAGTTCAAAGAAGCATGGGATGAACACAGAAGATTTAGAATCAGAAAATAATATTAAATATTGAACTAGGCCAGTTACTGGGCAGACTTGCACGGTCTGTGTCTGTGTATGGCCGTTTGGTGGAGGATGGGCAGGGCAGGGCTTCAATGGCTGGGAGGGTGTAGATGGGCTGGAGTAAGTCTTAACAGAGATTTCGGAAGTTGGAACCCAAGAACAGTACCGGGTAAAGCTTTGGATTCTTGCCCAGAAATAACTAAGAAGAAAAAAAAAAAAAAGAATTTAAATTGAATCAGGTTGGGCAGACTGGATGGACCATTTGGGTCTTTATCTGCCGTCATCTACTATGTTACTATATCATTGGAGTGGGCAGACTTGATGGGCCGTGGCCCTTATCTGCCGTCTATTTCTATGTTTCTAGCATTGGCCATGCCTACTTTGGCATTCAGCGGCCTAAAGTGCCTACATAGGCATGATTCTGGTGCCATTTTTTTGTGGTTTCGAATGGTGTTATTTAATTAATTTAGGCACTTATAAGGCACCTACCAGTGCCTAACGGCCTATTTTACAAAGCTGCGCTAGCGGCTGCCGAGCGTCAACAGCCTCGAAGCCCTTTAAATCTCTATGGGCTTCGGGGCCGTTAGCGCAGCGTAGCCGCTAGCTCGGCTTGGTAAAAGAGGCTGTAAGTTTAGGCAGCAGTTTTAGAATCTCGCCCAAATTCTATAATGCTGATCTCAAAAGGGGTCAAAACTAAGGGAGGGGCATGGGCGTTCATGAGCATTTCTAAAAGTCAGGCTCCCTGTTATAGAATATGCTCGATCCACGCACAATTTAGGCTCAGGCTTTTAAGCCTGGTTTTCATTGGCATAAATGGACCCGTCTAAATGTTAGTCATGAGAATAGATGCTACACGTATACTATAAACTGTGCCTAATTCCACTGGCGGTTTATGGAATAGCGCTAAGTGAAGATTTTTTTTTTGTGCCAATTTTTTTACCCCCCCCCTCCTTTACAAAGCCGCGTTTTTAGCGCTGGCCACCACAGTAACAGCTCTGACGCTCATAGGAATTCTATGAGCGTCCAAGCTGTTACTGTGGTGGCCAGCACTAAAAACACAATCGCGGCTTTGTAAAGGAGGGAGTAAGTGCTATATATAGAATTTGCTATTTTTGTGAATAAAATATTCATGTTGCAAGGGCTGCATGCTCTTTTTTTTTTTTTTTTTTTGAGACTGTCACAATTTGGATATCTAAAAAACACGGGGAGGAATATCTCCACAAATTATTCAATTTTGAATCTTTGAAAAATCAATATGAAACAGCCCAGAATTATATACGATTGTCCCTTTAGCTCTTTTCTGTTACTACTTCTCTTTCAATATTTTAAATTTATTGACACTGCTGAGGTTTTATTACAACTTTTCTAGTCACTTAATTTATGTGGCCTATTTATGCAAATATTTTGAAATGTAAATGAAGTCTTAATGAGGAAGATCAAAATTGCTGCTATGGTTTATGTTAGTTTTATGTAAATTGATTCACTCTGAATGAAGAACATCAGGGCTAGCAATATCAGGGAAATTAGGAATATTAGACATTGCAGAACTACAGGCTCACGCAGGGAATAAAAGAAAAACCAGGAATGGATTGCCATGTCAGAAATACATAGAGCCATGTGGTAGTCTTCATCTGTCTGCACATTATGTTATGCCTACTTGAAATAAAAAGAAGCACTCATTGTGGATCATAAAAATGAAGCAGAAAGCTACTACAATGAGGAGTGGAGAAATGTATCATTGATCAGGGTTTGTGCGCCAGGAAAATAATATGCAAATCTAAGGCAATTATCCTAGCCACACCTCTATCCAAGGACTCAATATCCACATTAGCCACAATAGGCTGAAAAGGGAGGACAGCTGTGGTATCTGATGGAGCATGTGTACTATCTTGGCAACCATACTGACATCTCATATGCATACTCTAGCATGTACGTAATTTTATGATGTATGACACAATAATAGGGATCTGAAGTAGAATGTTTTACTGTAAGAAAAGTCACTGGTGCACGCTTTCTTTATCGTTAATCCTTTTAGAGACATGACTATGCACTGTTTATACAATAAATTCTTTGAAAAAAGGAATTTATGGCAACATTTGCCATAGATCATTTCCAAAACTGTCTGAAGAATTCCCTCCAAGACTTCTGAAAGATATTAACCTTCATTTTGTGAATAATTTACTGCGGCTTTACCTTTTTGTTTTGCTCTTGGAATTATGACTGTGTTCAGGTAACTGCTGTGTTTGGACATTACTGAAGTATGTCCAATGTTTTGCATACATTTGACCAAAAAAAAAAGAGGTCCCTCTGCAAAGAGCTCCCTTTGCATTCTTGGCCCTCAAGGACAAGGACATTCTTATGTTGATCGCCCACCTACAAATTTTGTACTCTCTAGTTACCTTGAAATCCGGGTTGCCCAAAAAAAGGTATTTGATAATGAATTTCTAATCTGCATAGTTCTAACAATAATCCAGTGATTCAATTAATTGTAAACACTGTTTCTATCCATGATATGGAGAATATATACCTCATTGTTAGTGCAATGGTAAAAACAGACATGACTGTTGCAAGAACCTTCAAGCACATGTCCCTCACCCCCCCCCCAATCCCCATTTAATTAGCTATCAGGGCCCTAGCCTGCCTCCCTCCATCCTCCACCACTGAGATTTTGGTAATCATATACATTATCATAATGGTGAAAATATCACTCCTGTCCCAACATTCCAAAATAAAACTTCAAAAAGTTAATTTACTTATATAAATGGACTATTTGAAAATTGCCCTCCCACTGAGAAGATAAAAGAATATGCTGAAGGTTCGTTTAGAGACCAATTTACTTAGCTGTGCTAAAAAAAAAGCGTACTGCGGTATCAGTAGCATGGGGCTTTCTCATGCAAAGGTCATATTTAGCATAGTTGTAAAATGGCCGCATTTCCTATTTCACCCATTAATGGTCATGTGCTATTTTCCCAATGAGTGTGTGGCCGTTAGCACAGGAGCCCTTACCAACACCTATTTAATACTAGATGGTAATGGATCTCACACTAACAATGTGATAACCAGCATGTCGTGACGCAGCTGCGTTAACTTAGCATTGAACACACCTACCCTCTACCACAAATGTGCCCCCAGTACTAAAAATAATTTGCATGGGTAGTGCATGACAAATATAAAATACAACGGGATGCCTGAGTGCACCCCATGGGAGACTGTTCAAAACATTCAGTACCCTTTCTATGAAAAACTATTTTGTGAGGTTACTTCTAAATCTATTACGTTACATTAGTGTCTTCTTATTCCACCAATACCTTTCAGTTCTAGGCGGATTACAAAAGAATTGGTCTGGGCATACCTAGTGAGATTACAAGATAGATAATTAGAAGAAGCATTAGGGTCTGGGAGAAGGTTAGTTTGACTTGACCAATTTCCTGAATAACATGGTTTTTAATTCTCTCCTGAAGGTTTTGTATTTGGACATTGTGATCAGCAGGTTGGAGATGTGGTGGTCTAGGTTCACTGCTTGGGTGGCTAGTGGATCGTCATACATTTTCACCCTCATCCTATGCCCCTTCATTCCAGAATTTCCTTTCAATTGAAAGATACTCACCTCATGTGCATTTATGCCATGCAGGTATTTAAAGATCTCTATCCTATCTCCCATCTCCTGCCTTTCCTCATATTGAGATCTTTAAGTCTGTCCCTGTACGCCTTATAATGAAGACCACTGATCATTTTAGTAGCCTTCCTCCAGACCAACTCAACTCTGTTTATATCTTTTTGAAGGTGCAGTCTCCAGAATTGTACACAATATTCTAAATGAGGTCTCACCAGAGTTTTATACAGGGGCGTCAATACCTCCTTTTTCCTACTGGCCATTCCTCTCCCTATGCACCCAAGCATAGGCTTGCTGAACCACCCTGGAATACTTTTTAAGATATGTACCAAATATATCAGTTATGGTTTATAGGGAATTGATGATGCTGAGTTTGTTCCTAAGAATACTCTTGTGTTGTTGTACACATTGATATGGGTCTGAGAGCATCAAGACTATCGCTGGGTTTTACTAAACCAGTGTCCCACAAACATTTTTTGCTCTGGCACACTAACGGAGCAAATGTTTTTCTGTGGCACACCCACAACTCCCTGCTCCACCCCGGCCCTAGCCCACACGAACCTCATCTTGTTTTCCCTGTGCTCGGGGCTGTGTCTAGAGGGCCTCCGAGCATGTGCGGACATCGATGCAATGACTTTGCACGCATATGCATGATGTCATCATGTCGACATCCACACATGCTCAGAGGCCTCGGTTCTGGGGAAAATGGTGGAAGCACTGCTAAAAGAAAACATCGATGAACATTTTGAAAGAAACGAACTTCTGATAACCAGCCAACATGGTTTCTGCAAGGGGAGATAGATCGTGCCTAACTAACTTATTGCACTTCTTCGAAGGAATTAACAAACGGATGGACAGAGGAGACCCCATAGACATTATATACCTAGATTTCCAAAAAGCCTTTGACAAGGTGCCTCATGAACGTCTACTCCGGAAACTGAAGAACAGAGACATACATAGATGGACAGAGACATACATAGATGGACATACATAGGTGGATCAGAAACTGGTTGGTGGGTAGGAAACAGAGGGTAGGGATGAAGGACCACTACTCGGACTGGAGGAGGGTCACGAGTGGTGTCCTGCAGGGCTCGGTGCTCGGGCCGCTGCTATTTAATATATTCATAAATGATCTAGAAACAGGGACGAAGTGTGAGATAATAAAATTTGCAGACGACACCAAACTATTCAGTGGAGCTCAGACTAAGGAGGACTGCGAAGAATTGCAAAGGGACTTGAACAAACTAGGGGAATGAGCGACGAGATGGCAGATGAAGTTCAACGTTGAGAAATGTAAAGTATTGCATGTGGGAAGCAGAAACCTGAGGTACAACTATACGATGGGAGGGATGTTATTGAAATTTCTACGAACTGGCACCGATCCATGGACCGGGGTTTGAAGAACACTGGATTAAAGCATGACACCCCCCCTTACTCCCCCAATGGTCACCGACCCCCTCCCACCATCCAAAGATGTAGAAAACACGAGTATTTTCCAGCCTGTATGACAGATTCACATGGCTCACATATGAGAGGGGTACTGAAAATTTCTCAAAATTTAGTTTGCAAAACTAAATGAACACTCTTTTCAACTACAGTGACAAAATAACATCAGATTTAGGAAGTTGTTTGGGCAGAGAACTTTTCAGCACTCCTTCCTACATCTCCACAGCAGAGCAGAGGGGCTCTCTAAAGGTTACTGTAGAGAAACGTCACATTAAAAGTCCCAGACAGATGCCACTATGACTTGCTTATATTGTATGGTGAGCCCTTCAAAACCTACTGTACCTGTGATGTACAGGTGGGTACAGTAAGTATTGGGTGGGTTTTGGAAGGCTCACCATACAATATAAGCAAGTTATAGTGACATCTGTACTTGAGACTTTTAATATGACATTCTCTGCAGTAATCCTTAGAGTGTCCTTCTGCTATGCTCAGGAATGCTCAGCTGTCTGTGAACAGTTTGCTAAGAATGTTGGCTGCTTGAATATCTGAAAAGATTGCTTTTGTTCGTTTTTCATGTGGATGTTTTGATTTGTTTTTGTTTTATTTTATTTATAACCCTCCTTTCCCAAGGCAGCTCACAATATAAACATATGTACTAAGGACCAAAATGTCTACATAGGTCATTAAAAAAAAAAAAAAAAAAAAAGATAGATGTCTTGCTGTTTTGAGAATGGACATTTTCTCTACAGGATTTCTGGACATTTTTCCCAAAACATCCAAACTCATACTTAGATATCCTATCAAAAATGTCCCTCCATGTGTTGTAGTAGTGATTTATCAGTGATGGGGGCATTTTATTGAAAATACTCCTTCTATTGTAATGTTACTCCTATTGAATTCCAGAGTAGGCAGAAAGTAATCCCAATCAATGCTGGGCTAATGAAAGGTATCTGCTCTTATGTTTTAGTGCAACCTATTCATTCTTTTCCTTTGAACAGGACTACATTTTGAGCGAACTGCTTTCTAGTAACAAGAATTCCATATTAGGGGAGGGCAATCCTGTTTGTGTGCAATCTGTGGTCCATCCAATCCACTTAGGGCCTGATTCTCAAAACATGTGTACCGATTGCAGGGGGCAGTAGATGTTCTACTGATGTATGATTCAAGGAAGGACGCCTACATTGTAGGCATCCATAATGCGTCTACAGAGATGCGTAGGGATACTTAAGGTGGGTCGTGGGCGTGGTTTCGCTCAGAAGTGGCCTTAAGCTGTCCTTATGCATATCCGTAGATGTGAGACAGACACCTTAAATATAGGCCTGCAAAATGTTGGCCTACATTTAAGGCATCTGTTCAGCGATGTAGATGCGATTCTCTTTAGGATGCCAATGCGTGATTGATACGCGATCAGTGGCTGCCTCTTAGGCATCCGCTGAGATCAACATCCTAAAGAGAATCAGGCCCTTAGAGGCCAAGGGGAAAGAAAGGTAGATGACAGTGCACATCTGAATTTTAGAGTCACAGATTCAGTTCAAATATTAGCATCACAAAGGGTGAGCCATCCATCAATGGACTTTAATTCCCAGTTTTCACCTTACTCATCAAACAGAAAAAGGGAGAGTCTGATTTAGAAATTTGGTTGTTTGACTGCCACAAAACTGCTGCCAAAAGTTATAAATCAGATGGGGAAGCTATTTATCACAAGGAAAATTATCATATATCCCTATGAGCTTGTGCTCATTGGAATCCGATTTAGCTCATGCTAAAATCTTGTGGCTTTCTTTCAAAGTACAGCTGGGAGAGAAAAAAAAAAAAAAAAGGTTGCCAGGATTAAAAGTCAATGGAAACACTGACAATGTTCAAACAAATTCCACTTAAGAATTTATCCAGTCCTAATGTCACTAAAAAGAAAAACAGACTTGAACCTCCAGAACCATAAGCAGAAAGCAGAATAAATCAAGTAACCTCTCTGACAGCTCCTGTCTATTCTCCTCACTTTGATATGCTGCTAATTTGTCATGGCATATATTTGCCGTATGTCTAATTACATCTATTTTGCATCTATTTTGCTAACATTTACTGCATAAATTTGCTATCAAATCAACAACTGAGCTTTGGATTCAGATAATTCTGTTTACTAAAAACAATGGGGCCCTTTTACCAAACAGCAGTAAAAAGTGACCTTAGCACACCCTTACATGGGTCTTTAACAAAGATTAAAACCATTTTTACCACTGGCGTAAAATGGCTGAATTTCCTATTTTTTAAAATTTATGGTCATACCCTAATTTTTCTATTAGCACATGACCATTAAAACAGATTAGTACATGAGCCCATACCACCACCCATTAAGTAGGCAGTAAGGCCCTGATTCTATAAAAGACACCTACTGTTAGGCACCCAAGTCGGTACGCCTAGCCGATCTAGGCACCTAACTTACCCCCATTTTTACAAAAGCACGGAAGAGGCTTTTAGTGCTGTCAGTGCGCTGAATGCTCTGTGCTGCTCCGACGCTCAGAGGAACTCTATGACTGTCAGAGCAGCACAGAGAATTCAACGCGCCGGCCAGCGCTAAAAACCTCTTCCGTGCTTTTGTAATTGGCACTGATAATTGAAAGCGCATTAAAACCCAATTAAAATTTATTTTAAAATTGCTCCCCCCCATCCCTACCCCACCCCTTTTACAAAACCGTGCTACCGGTCACGGCAATAACAGCTCCAATGCTCATAGGAATTCTATGAGTGTCAGAGCTGTTACTGCTGCGACCAGTGTTAAAAAAATGTTAGTTTGGTTTTGTTAAATAATAATAATAATAATTTTATTCTTATATTCCGCCATACCCGGTGAGTTCTAGGCGGTTTACATCAGTTAGATTAGGATCCGCGTTGACAGCAGATTTACAGCAATTTATCAGCTATATAACAAATTTAACCAAACTTGATAGAGGAGGGGGGGGAGATTGGGGGAGGTCGGGAAAAGAGAAGCTATTGTGGAGGAGGGTAAGAGCAGGGGGCGAAGAGTAATGAAAATTGGGGGTTCCTTAGGGGTCATGTTCACTAAAAAGGTAAGTTTTGAGTGATTTTCTGAAGCCGAGGTAAGTGGGGGCCTCGAGTATCATTTGGGCAAGCCATGAGTTCAGCTTGGCTGCTTGGAAGGCAAAGGTTTTGTCTAGGAATCTTTTGAGGTGACAAAGTTTTAGCGAGGGGAAGGCAAACAGCTGAATTCTACGGGATTTCTTGTTTGTGTAGTACCGGTTAAAGGGGGGTGTTAACTAGCTGGTAGGTGTCTAACTTCTTCTTTTTTTTTTTTTTTATAACATCATAATTGTATTTAATGCATACATTTTCTTTTCTTTTATTTTAACTTCTTTATTCATTTTAAATCAAACATATGAACTAACAGATAAAATAACATATTGCACTCTATTCCAATCAAATAATATACAGTTAGGATAACCCACCTCCAACCCCCCTCCCTCCCCCCTCCTTACTTCTTTGTAAGCATCTACACCAAGGCACTTATCGGCACCCATTGCCAAGTAGGCATGCTTTGGGGAAGAGTTTGGGTGTGACTTCAATTAGGCACCAGTAGGCACCTAACTTAGGTGCCAGTATATTAGGCCACGAAAACCCTGACTTAATATACCAGCGCCTAAGGTGTACACGCTTTCCAGCACATGAGTTGATTTAGGCGTCGATTCTACAAATGGTGCCTAACCTTTATTGTCATGCAGTAGGAGCTGCTTTTCCATGTGCCTACCGAGCTAGATGCTGTTTATAGAATCTGGCCCTAAGAGCTCATGCAATAAGCACGCACTAATCAGTTGGTGTGTGGCAATTTAGTTGTGCTAACCGATTAGCGTAGAACACACGTGTCAAACAACAGGCCTCCAGGCCGAATCTGGCCTGTCTGGCCGTTTTATGTGGCCCGCTGTGACTGTGCACCTGATGCTACACTGTAGTGAAACCCTCTCCAGGTACCTCTTTGAGTCCTGACTCCCCCACCTACCTCCTCCAGGCCACTGAAATTTTAAATCTTCGGGCAGATGATGGTGCAATGAAGCCAGCCTCTTGCCATCGGCCTTCCTCGGAAATGTTCATTCTGCAGCGTTCTGCCTATGCGGGAAGAGGAAGTGCTGCAGAAAGAACACTTCTGGAGCAGGCTGACGGCGGGAGGCTGGCTAAAATGTGCGCATTAAGGCCCTAACGTGCCTTCGTAAAAGGAGCCCCTAGGAGCTTAAAAATTATGCTCACAACTTTCCAGCCATTCATTTGCCAAGGTTTACGAACCTAGACCCTGATTCTATAAAAGATGCCTAAAGTTAGGTACCTAGATTGGCACGCCTAGCCGATCAAGGTTCCTAACTTAATTTTCTTAATTGAGTTAATTTGCGCTAATAAAGTACCATTAAAAAAACATTAAAAATCAAGTAGCTGGTAGGTTCCTAACTCAGTTGATGCCTACCATTTTGAAGTAGGCTTCTATACTGAGGTGCCTAGTAGGTGTGGTTAGGGGTGGAATCAGGGTGGATTTGGGGTGTGGTTTGAGTTAAGTGCACTCATACACAGTGGGCCAAGGAAACCCTGGCCTAAATGGCAATGCACCTAAGGATTCAGTGCCTACCAGAGCCTAAAACCATTTAGATGCCATTAGATGTGATTCTATAAATCACACCTAGTAGATGATTGATATATTCACTTATACTGTTTATAAAATCAAGGCCCTAGTCCTAAAAATCAGTGCTAAGCTCCAAACTTCTTTTCCTCACCCTAAATCCATCTGGGTTACCACCCATTTTTATGCTCCTAAATTTAAGACTCAGCCCTAGAAAATTTTCAAAGAGGCCAATTCAGGAGCATACTCGTAACTGTCAAAAGTGTGAAGACAAATCCTTTGAAATATCAGGCCTAAAATGAATATTTCCAGTTTTAACTAGATCAATGGGCTTGATATTCCTGATTAGTGCTTATTTTCTCTTCATCTTCTCCACAGTGCACTAATTTTGAACCTTTTCACTAACCCAGTGACACCCCTGAAACATTACTGTATTTCTGTCAAGATGTCTGGTCTACAACAATAAATTTTACACTGATGTCTTGCTTTTTAGGAATAATTATGCTATGCCTTGAACGTTAGCCCATTTACTACTTGTGCAAAAAGATGACAATAAAATCTATGACCTGCAATTCCCAAAGGTACATCACAGGTTTTTTGCAACGGTAATGGAAATGTGTGTCTATGGAGATGCACGCTTATTTTGCCTTGAGGTTTACCCCCTGAGTCTGTAAAATGCCTCCTTAAAGAGTACTTTTGCTGACCATTATCTAATGAGCTCATAGCTTCCATAAGGTAGAAAATGTCCTCTTTGCTCTTTAAGATTTTATTTCCTTTGAAGTTACGTCCTGGATCACGCATATCGATCAGGATGGGCATGATGAAGGAACTTCATCCTGACACCTATGACCGGTGGCTATGTTTTTTTTCAGCGATTCCACAGGAGTCAAAAACTCAACAAAGCGAATCGCGGCCATTGTAAAAGGAGCATGCTGCTCATGTCTGTGACCACTGTATGCAAAGCTTGGCATTAGTCACCGCCAGGCCGCCTCTGACAGCCCTGAAGTGAGGGAGATTAATGTGAGGCAAGGGCACTTTATTATTGTCATTCTGTTCTTTCACACTCTGCCTCTGACTTTCAATTTTGCTCCAGAATTAATTGTCTGCACCCTACAGTATGACTGATGTACAGGGGATACAAGCAGCACAGGCACCTGGTTCTGGCCTTGACAATCTGACTCGCCGTTGCGAGTTGTATTGTGTACGGTCAAACTCAGGGACAGACGGGCATCTTTCAGAGAAATCAACCAATGTTTCTTTTGACTTCAATCAGATTTGACTGTAGATTATCCTTTTCGACGAACATTTTTTCCTTGTAGAGCTGCTAAGAAAATGCCAAGGCCATTATTAAGTACCTACTGCTCAGTGCTGTAGCTCTGCTATATGCAACCTCTTTTGAGGTTTTTCATGTCTCCGTTTTTCTTTTATTCTGAGGGGGGGGGAAAAAAACCCAGCTGCAAAGCAAGGTTCCTCTCATTCCATATCCCAGCACGTGTGTGATAATACATTAATGTTACATACACACACTGTTCAATTAAAAAAAAATAAATAAATAATAGCATCCCTCTTCATAACAATCCAATAAAATATCTCCTGGCAATAAAAACATTGAAAATACATTCATCACAATAACACTTCTAAAATATTTGTAATAGCATCTTCTGCTATGTGTATCTTATAACAAGCAAATGTATTGATTCTCAATTTATTGTAAAAAATTAACAAAATAAATAAGCACTGTGCGTGATTATATCCATTGCTATTTACTTAATCAATTACATTAAATATATATGTACTTAAGAATTCATAAACTTATGTCCCGATATTTATTTTTCTACAATATGTACTGTATGTGAGCAGTGAATGTCTGTTGGGATGTGCATTTGGGCACCTTTTTGAACATATTAAACGACCAATCAAAAGAGAGGTAGTGTCTAGGTGAGTCACGGACCTTTTGGTATCACTTTTCAAGAACAGCTTTTTATGATGTCATAGTACAAAATTATATTACACAAGAGATATCTTGACATTCCTGGTAAGCACAAAATTGATCATTCTCTTCTTTTTTGATTTCTATATATCACAATCAAATAGTAGGAGGACTCTTCTAGGAAAAAATGTAGACAATATGGATAAAAACCCCAAAGCCAAATGATTTAACAATGAAAAACAGAAAAAGCAGAAGAAAACCACAATAATGGACTCAAAGATGTTCTTCTCCTGCCCAGAATAAACTACATGTTCTTAGTTAAGTCCAGCTCCACAACATCTAAGCATCAGGAAATTGAACTAGAATAACGTTACATCTTCAGAGGCACAAGAGCAAAATATAGATATTAACAACCATTGGGTTCCAATCTTCTTCAAAGAGAAGAATAGTCTAAGGGCCTCTTTCACGAAGCCGTTTAGTGCAGGCCGCTGCGGTAACGGCCTCGAAGCCCATAGAGATTTAAAGGGCTTCGGGGCTGTTGCCACATGGCAGCCGCTAGCGCAGCTTTGTAGAAGAGGGAGTAACTACAATAATCATCCTTTGAGTATTTTCTCTACGACTTATAGCCTAAGGGCCTGTTTTACGAAGCCGCACTAGCGGCTGTGCTGTGGTAATGGCCCCGAAACCCATAGAGATTTAAAGGGCTTCGGGGCCGTTGCTGCGCAGCAGTTGATAGCGCGGCTTCGTAAAACAGGGGGTAAGTGGTTTACATTCAGATACTCAAGTATTTTTCCCTATCTGTCCTGGTGGGCTCACATTCTACCTAACAAACCTAGGGCAATGGGGGATTAAGTGACTTGCCCAGAATCACAAGGAGCAGCATAGGATTTGAACCCACAAACTCAGGGTGCTGAGGCTGTAGTTCTAACCATTGTGCCACACACACGCCATTGAAACTAGAGATAAGATTATATGGAAGAATATAAATAAAATCATAAGAATAGGAGTTCTCTAACTTGCTAAAAGGCCAGTGGCGACTCAGTGGCCCTCTGTGCGCTGCTTTGCAGAAGACCTCAGTTCAATTTCTGGATCACATTTTCTGCTTTCTAGGCAGAAGCCATATATATGCACCACATCCACAAGTTTCTCCCCTGTGATACCAAATCTACCCCTCTTTTAAGAAGCCGCATTAGGCTTTTTTTATTGCCGGCTGCAGCAGTCATTAGCTCCAACGCTCATAGGAATTCTATGAGCTTTTGGAGCTAATACCGCCGTGGCCAGCGATAAAAAAAAGCCTAACGCAGCTTTTTAAAAGGAGCCCCTTAGTAACCTGAGTTTTATGTTGATGGGGCTGCAACCAAATTAGCACATATTTACATGGACAGTCGTCATGCAGGTACGCACACTTTTGTCAGACATTCAAATGCATCCATTTCCTTTGCAGTTAACACAGAATTGGCACATGTATTAGACAAGCTTTGACCCTGGCTGGACTATTCATGATCTCTAACCACCAGAAAATCATGAAGCCCAATTTGGAATTTTGGACTTTGGGGGTCTCAGGCTGACGAGAGAGCAATAACAGAGGCTTATCTAATAAAGAACAAGCTGTACTGTTACAATATTTGGGCAATTACAGACTGGTTAGTCAAAGGTTAGCTTGAGCTGAACTCTTGCATTGCCTCTGGAAGGAGAGGGAGGGGCCTACTTATGGGTGTGATATGTGTCAGTTGTGACATGTTTTCTTTCCTTTCCCCTCTCTCTTTTGTTCTATTGTTTTCAAGCATATTACTACTGACTGTATTGGCAATTTTCTTTTTAGCATCTTGGTGCTTTCATGGAGCTATATATATATACACTATAATAAAACCCTAAGTGCGCATGTACACTTACAATGCCGTGATCCCTGACAGCGTGATGTGTGACTCCTTAGCTGTGTTCGATTTTCATCGCATGCATTGGCTTGCGGCATGTGTGGCGATTTGAACAGCGGCGAGAGCAACAGCAGGAGGGTGTCCTTTGGCCTGGACGAAGCTGACAGGGTGCAAGTCCTTCAAGGCATCCGGCTGCTACTGCTGCACAGGGAAATGGAAGGGGAGAGGGAAAAGGGGCTGCTTTGGGGGGTGGGGTTTGCTGGGGGACAGGCAGCAACCTTGGTTTGCTTGGGGGGACCAGAGAGAGATAGGGAGGGAACCAGGGAGACAGACAGAGAGACATACAGATAGAAAGAAAAACAGACAGACAAGGGGCCAGGGAGAAACACAGATAGAAAGAATGACAAAGAAAGGGGGCCAGAGAGACAGACAGACAGACAGCGGCTAAAGAGAGAGAGACAAAGAAAAAAAAGACAGACAGACAGCGGCCAAGGAGAGAGAGAGACAGAAAGAAAGACAGACAGACAGTGGCTAAGGAGACAGAGAGACAGAAAGAAAGACAGACAGACAGTAGCTAAGGAGACACAGACAGAAAGAAACACAGATAGACACATCTATTCTAGCACCCATTAATGTAACGGGCTTAAAGACTAGTATATATATACATGTGAAATATTGTATACATTATTTTATCAAGTGGTTTGCTTCTCCTGCTATTAGGTTGCACTCTTTTGTTAAAGCTGAGATCACTACATGTCATGTTTATTATCTTGTTTGGCAGCTCTGAATGCTCTGTTCAGCTCTCTTGTTTAATTGTAAAATCTTTCACATTTCCATAATAAAAAGTTTTGAAAAAAAAAAAGGTAATGCTCTTTGGACTCATGTCAGTTCCAAGCAGTACTGGTGCTGGCATTGTATTCTTTAGTGTTTTTCTGTATTAATGCTTGGCACCCCAGCCCAGATTCAAAAAGCAAAGGGTGCAGCCTCTTAGTCTCTATTTGTCATAAAAGTTGTGGTGCACCCCATGAGAACCACCGTATCTGATCACAATAGAGCAGGTCACAGTGATATGTCACCTTAGGCTGAAAAGTGTGTCACCAAAAATTCGAACATTGTCCATTATATCAAAACAGAAAAAAGGTTACAAAATCCTGAGTGGTGCAGAATGGGTACAAGTGGATCAATTTTCTACTCCATCAAAAATGACAAAGACTAGGGAGATGAAGTTACAGGGAGATACTTAAAGAACCAATAGGAGGAAATATTTTTTCACTCATTGCAGAGGTTATGGTAAGACTGGTTAAAGTAGCTGGTTTTAAAAAAGGTTTGAACAAGTTCCTGTAGGAAAAGTCCATAGTCTGCTATTGAGACTTGCATGGGGGAAGCCACTGGTTGCCTTGGATTGGTAGCATGGAATGTTGCTACTAATAACATTACCTCTGATGAAAATGAGGTGTTGACCTGTGTTATCAGCATTTGGGCGGGTGCTAACTTGCGCGGGTTTTTAGATGTGTTTAAGTTTTGATTATGAGCCCCATACTGCATATAGAAAAAGTAATCCTAATGATAGGTACACAATAGAGGGGGAAAAAGCTTTGAGTTAATGAGGACAGAATGCCTATCAAAAAAGCAAATAAAACAACAAGAATTATTTACAAAGAAGAGGACAATAAAATGGAGATTATTATAATACCTCTACATAAATCCCTGTTGTAATGGCACCTTGTATCCAGTTCTGCTCACTCCATCTCAGAAAAGTATAGTGGAACTAGAAAAAGTGCAGACAAGGATAAAGGATCTAAAATCTAATCAAATTTACAACTTATTAATCGCACCATACCAAAAAGGTTCAAGGTGATTTATATCCAATGAAGCGTAAAATCTACAGGAGAATACAAAAGCAATCAATAATTAAAATATTATCATACCATGAAAATTTCAAGAAATCATATTAAAGAGTTTTCAAATTTTTACAAGTCCTTAAGTAATTAATATCAGTCCTAATGTGAATAGATAGATTATTCCAAATAGTAATAGCAGCCTAAGCAAAAGAGGAGTTGAACTGTTGTTTATACCGTACTCGGTGGAAAATATAATAATAAAGTGCCACATAATCTGGTGAAAGAATAATGCAAATGAGAAAAAAGCAAATTCAGATTATCTGAAGAGTCAGTCTGTAATATGCGATGAACTATGCAAGCGGATTTAAATTTAATTTGCCTCTCAGTCAAGAACCAGTCTTGTACGCTAATTCTACACTTTTATATCTTTTTAGACCAAAAATTAATCTTTTTTTTTTTTTTTCAAATTATCTTTATTAGCAACTGCAAAGGAACATACAACCAGGATCAGAGTAATCATAAAACAGAGCAGGGACTTCAATATCACTGTAGATCCTGCCCTGGACTGTAGTCCGGCAAAGACAGGGACGAAAAATTAATCTTAACGCAGTATTTTGAAGCAACTGCAATTTTTAAAATCAGTTTTGATGCTAAGTTCAAATATATAGAATTAAAGCATCAAGTTGAGGTAACACCAACATCTGAACCAAGAGGGCAAAATGATGTACAAAAAAGCACGACTTCACTAACCTAAGTTTCCTCATAATATATAAAATCTTCCTCCCCAAATTCAAAATCTGATCTTCAAATTTAATAGAAAAGTCTAAAAGTAGACGTTTTATCTACTTGCGGGGTAATACCTGATTGTAGCGTAAGAAATGAAAGAACAGAAGATAGCGAATTATGAAACCAAAGAAACTTTCCCCCTCTTCTGACAAACTGCGCTAGCAGTTTTTAGCGCAGAGAGCCACGCTGAATGGCCCGTGCTGCTCCCGATGCTCATAGGAACTCTATGAGCATCGGGAGAAGCACGGGACATTCAGCGCAGCTCCCTGTGCTAGAAAACTGCTAGCATTCAATTTCAACTTATTAGTAGAAGCCCAATCTCCAATTCTATTCATGGAATCAGTGATCTTGGCTGAAATGGCCTTCGTATTTGAACTTAATGGAATTAATTTTTTTTTTAAATGTCATCAGCATAGCATAGCATATGTACTTTGGCTGACAAATGTACTTTTTGCAGAGTACTCATGAAGAAATTTAAAAACATAGCAGAAAATATAAGAGCCCTGATGTACTCCACAGACAAAAGAGGTTCTGTCCTTCAGCACACTATAATTCCAAATTACTAAACAGCTTTCCCATGAAGAAAAGGTTAAATAGCTTGGAGCAGAGAAGGCTGAGAGGAGATACAACAGAGGTCTATAAAATCATGAGTGGGTTAAATGAGTAAAGAGGGAAATGTGTGACCTGCCGAGTGAAAAGATACCAAAAGTAGGGTATGTGACTTATTTATACCACAAGAATGAGAAATATCAATGCATAATCTTGCAAAATTTCAGCCTCAGGTATGGATTAATTACGTCTTTAGCAAACAAAAACATTTATCAATAAAGAAAAAATAATGAACCCCAGAAATTGCATGTACCACTTTAGATACCTTTTAGTCACGTGCAGGTTTTAGGCCGCAGAACCTGAAATACTTCAAGGTTGAGAAAAAAAATCTGCCTAGTTCAATTCTACTGACAAATAATACATAAAACTTTCAAATATGAAAGTTGCCCAAATTTACCCCTCAAACCTTTTATACTCTTTAAAAAAATTATTTGTAACCTCACTTTTGGTAACTTTTCATCCAATGGGTCACATTTATTAGAACTTCCCATTAAGTCTAAGATGAAGGGACATTCCATGGAACTAATAGAACGTTTCAAACAAAGCAAAGTATGAGTATTTTTAATCTCAACATATTATTAAACTGTGAAATTTGTTGCTATAAGATGTGTCAAAGTAGTTATCACAGATGGGTTTAAACAAAGTTCTGGCAGAAAAGTCCATAAAGTATTAGACATGCGGTCTTTGCAAAGCCACCACTTATGTCTAGGCAGAAACAACAAGGAATGGATCTACTCCTTAGGGTCCTGTGGGGTAATGAATCTGTGGTCTGATCTCATATGGCATATCTTATGCTCTTTCTCAATTATTGCAGACCTGGATATGAAAAATATGACTTCTGCCATGGTCGTTCTCTGTTGCTTTTTATGATCAATTTCTCTTTCTCGTAAGAACAGCCATAATGGGTCAGTCCAAAGGACCATCACGACCAGTATCATGTCTCCAACACAGCCAGTCTAGGCCAAAAATACCTAGAAAATTCCATGCATCATATCTTTTAATATTCTCCAGCATGTCTCCCAACTCATTCAACATACCATAATTTTCTCCTGTTGTTCCTTCATTCAATTCATTGAACCTCAGCGACACCACTCAAAGCTCAAGCTATCATTGCTTTAAGCTTCACGTGTCCAATCTTCATTGGTTCTTATTAATTCTTATGCATCCTCATATACATATTCCATATCTTTTAAATAAAATATTTAAGTATTCTTTAACGCTGCTTAGTATCTGTGGTTTTCATAGTCAGGGGTAGAATACAGCCGACAAGTTTCGCATATGCATATGCTTATGCATACGCATACGCTTTTTCAAGGCTTTCCCCTGAAACCAGAAACATTTTTATTAAACTCTCTTATAAAACTCAAACTGAACTGAATGGCGGGCCTGCCCCTTCCCGGTGCATTGTGGGAGGTACCTTAGGCGTCTGGGCCAATCGGAATCTTAGGCCTGTCTAACAGTGCATTGTGGGATTCGCTGGGAGTGGCCTAAGATTTCGATTGGCCAGATCCCTTAGGCCACCTAAAATTGGGACATTGTTTATAGAATTTGCTCCTCAACCCTTTTCCAAACAGGTCAATTTAGATACATAACTCTGAAGATTAGGAGCATAAATCCTTTGAGTATCAGGCCTAGGATTTCTACAACTAATCCAAACTTTATTTATATATCAAGGGGACAGTTGTATAAGTGGGTGCATCTCCTTTTAGGTGTCCTTATACCACATAGTAAGAGCTATTTTATAACGGCATCTGCGCACTTTGATTCCATTTTGGAATACTAGCATAACTTGGCATCAGCATACCTAAAATCTAGGCACCCACAGTTACACCTGCCATAGACTTGGTGTAACTTCAGCCACCTAAATGCAACAAAAACAAGTACAGTATAACCTACAGTATTCTGGAAGCTGCATGCTAAAGTTGCAGCTCTGCCATTACCCCACCCATGTTCCACCCATAAGTGAACACCCCCTTACTAAAAAACTTATTCAAGCCCTAGTAGAATAGTTAGCTGCACGTGTACACTTACCCGTGAAAGTGCTAGTGTCATGCCCAAGTGGCGTGTAAACATGGGCACCAAATTCTAGAATTGCCCTTAAGCTAAATTTGGTTATTCCAGCATGTTCACGGAGGTATAATAATAATACCTTAGTTAGCGCATGCGCACTACGATTGAAACTCTGTGCCTCTGTGCCTTCATGTTTCCGTGCCACATTAAAACGCATGCGCAATACAATAGAACCACCGAGCAGGGTAGCGTCTCAGCGCACCATATGCTGTCGGTATTCCAGAGCTAATAGAAACTGATTTCATTGGACCAGCGTCCAAGCCACACTTCAGAAGCAAAAGGGATCAAATAGGAGAAGGGAACTAGGGGCTGAAAAAAAGGGGTAGGTGGGAGAAGAGGGCTAGAGCTGGGGTCGGTATTGTAAAAAGGGAACATGTTAGAGAAAGGAGCTGGGAGCTGACAATTGGGATATGTAAGAGAATGGGGCTAGGGGCAGAAAAGGGGATATGTGTGAGAAGGAGGCTGCAAAAAGGGCATTTGAGAAAAGGGGGCTGGGGCTGGAGGCTGGAAGGGAAAAGATGTGAGAAGGGGGGGCTGGGGGGGGCTAAAAAGGGGTTTGGAGCTGGAGCTGAAAGAAGGGGACATGTGAGGGAAGGAGGCTTTAAAGGGGGGTTCTTGAGAAAAGACACCTGGTGTAGGAGGCTGTTAAAAGAAGACAGTTCGGAGAAGAGGGCTGGAGCTTGGGACTGCAAAAGGTAAGTTGTGAGTGAAGAGTTCTGGTTCTAGATTTGGGGGCTAAAAAAGGATGACAGGTGTGATAAGGAGACTGGGGCTAGAAATGAGGGCTAGAAGAGCAGGTATGAGAAGGGGGTAAGGGTGGGAGCTATAAAAAGGGAATGTGTGAGAGAAGGGAGCTGGGGGATCAAAAAAGGGGGAGGTGGGAGAAGGGGGCTACAAAAGGGGACATATGAGAGAAAAGGACTGGGACTGAAGCTGGGGGCTAAAAAGGGGGCATGTGAGAGAAAGGAGCTGAAGATAGGAGCTGGAAGAATAAGTGAAGATACAGAAGCAAAGGTTGATGGGGAAAGGGGGAATGGAGAGAGAGTTCTATGGAAGTGAAGGACAGTGAAAGGGGACGGATTTTTAAGTTGGTGAAAAAAGATGGAAATAGGAAGGTAAAAGGGGAAATGGGAGCCTGAATATGGGGGTAAGACATAACAAGAATAGCCATATTGGATCAGACTAATCTATTCTAGCACCCGTTAATGTAACGGGCTGAAACACTAGTGTAATAAATAATCTAATTTGTCTAATAAAGGTGGGAGAGGGGAGATATGATATAGACGTTTAAATACCTACGTGATGTAAATGCGCATGAGTTGAGTCTCATTTGAAAGGAAGCTCCATAATGAAAGGGCATAGGATGAAGTTAAGAGGTGATAGGCTTAGGAGTAATCTAAGGAAATACTTTTTACAGAAAGGGTGGTTGATGCGTGGAACAGTCTCCTGGATGAAGTAGTGGAGACAGAGACTGTGTCTGAATTCAAGAAGGCATGGGATAGGCACGTGGAACTCTTGGAGAGAGAAAGAGATAATGTTACTGTGGATGGGCAGACTAGATGGGCCATTTGGCCTTTATCTGCCATCATGTTTCTATGTTTCAATCTGCAAAATGTTCACCGCCTCCGGCTGAATATTGGCCCCGTGGTTTCTCTCTCCTTTGCTTTGTTTTAGGGAGCTTCCTGTGTAAGAAGATTTTGACCATATTTCACTTTCCTTACAAGTTAAATATGAATGCTAAATATGAAAACTGCAGAATATCCATTTTATCTGTCTGTAAAATGAATATGTTGTAGCAGTGGCGTACCTAGGGGGGGGCGGGGGGGGCGGGACGCCCCGGGTACCAGCCCTGAGGGGGTGTTCCCGGCCTTGCCGCTCAGTCCCCCCCCACGCCCGAAGGACCGCTCGCCCCACTGACCTTCCAGCACACCTATGAAGCAGCCCGCAGCAGGATCGCGCCGTCAGCAATCCCTCAGCTGCTTGGGCGCTGCTTCCTGCGCCGCGGTCCCGTCCCTCCTCTGACGTCAGAGGAGGGGGCGGGACCGCGGCGCAGGAAGCAGCGCCCAAGCAGCTGAGGGATTGCTGACGGCGCGATCCTGCTGCGGGCTGCTTCATAGGTGTGCTGGAAGGCCAGTGGGGCGAGCGGTCCTTCGGGCGTGGGGGGGGCAGTAGCTTAAGGTAGCCCGGCGCAGGAAGCAGCTCCTAAGCAGCGCAAAGATAGCTGACGTCGCGATCCTGCTGCGGCTGCTTCATAGGTAGTGCGGGGAGGCCAGGGGGGCGAATGGTCCTTCGGGGTGGGTCGGGGCATCAGGCCTTCAGGGTGGGGCGGGCGGGCGGGCAGGCAGACTTTCAAGGGGGAGGGGGGTGACAGGCAGGCAGGCAGGCCTTCAAGGGGGGGTGCAGGTCTTCGGGGGGGGGGGTGCAGACCTTCAAGGGGGTGCAGGCCTTCAAGGGGGGGACAGGCAGGCAGGCCTTCAAGGGGGGGACAGGCCTACAAGGGGGGGGGGACAGGCCTACAAGGGGGTGCAGGCCTACAAGGGGGGGACAGGCCTTCAAGGGGGGACAGGCCTTCAGGGGGGGTGCATGCCTTCAGGGGGGGTGCCGACCTTCAAGGGGGTGCAGGCCTTCAAGGGGGGGACAGGCATGCAGGCCTTCAAGTGGGGGGACAGGCCTTCGGGGGGGTGCAGGCCTTCGGGGAGGGTGCAGACCTTCAAGGGGGTGCAGGCCTACAAGGGGGGGGACAGGCCTTCAAGGGGGGACAGGCCTTCAGGGGGGGTGCATGCCTTCAGGGGGGGTGCCGACCTTCAAGGGGGTGCAGGCCTTCAAGGGGGGGACAGGCAGGCAGGCCTTCAAGGGGGGGACAGGCCTACAAGGGGGTGGGACAGGCCTTCAAGGGGTTGCAGGCCTTTGGGGGGGTGCCAACCTTCAAGGGGGGGTGCAGGCCTTCAAGGGGGGGGACAGGCCTTCAAGGGGGGACAAGCAGGCAGGCCTTCAAGGGGGGGACAGGCCTACAAGGGGGTGGGACAGGCCTTCAAGGGGGTGCAGGCCTTTGGGGGGGGTGCCAACCTTCAAGGGGGGGACAGGCCTTCAAGGGGGGACAAGCAGGCAGGCCTTCAAGGGGGGGTCAGGCCTTCAAGGGGGGGACAGGCCTACAAGGGGGTGGGACAGGCAGACCTTTAAGGGGGGACAGGCCTACAAGGGGGTGGGACAGGCAGACCTTTAAGGGGGGATAGGCCTTCAAGGGGGGACAAGCAGGCAGGCCTTCAAGGGGGGGTCAGGCCTTCAAGGGGGGGGGACAGGCCTTCGGGGGTGCAGGCCTTCGGGGTGGGTGCAGGCCTTCGGGGTGGGTGCAGGCCTTCGGGGTGGGTGCAGGCATTCGGGGTGGGTGCAGGCCTTCGGGGTGGGTGCAGGCATTCGGGGTGGGTGCAGGCCTTCGGGATGGGTGCAGGCCTTCAGGGGGGGACAGACCTTCGGGTGGGGGGTACAATCCTTCGGGGAGGGTGCAGGCCTTCAGGGGTGGGGTTTAGGCGTTCAGAGGGGGACAGACCTTCGGGTGGGAGGTAAAGTCCTTCGGGGGGTGCAGGTCTTCAGGGGTGGGGTGTAGCCCTTCTGAGGGGGGACAGACTTTCGGGGGAGGGGGGTCCTGGTGTAAAAGTACACAGAGGGAGAGAGGGAAGGGGGGGTTCAAAGATACGTGCATATGCCAGACTTTGGGGGTTAGAAATAATGGGTCTAAAAACAGAGGAGTGGGAGAGAGATGGTGCATAATGGGATTTAGGGAGGGAAGGAACAGAAAGGGAGAGAACTTGGAAACAGGGGATGGTGTGGAGGGGGGATAGAGATACTGGATAGGAGGATAGTTGGGAACAGAAAGGGAAAGATGGTGGATCCTGGGGTGGTGGGGAGTTGAGAAAAGGTGAATCTGTGGATGGAGACAAAAAAAAGGAAAGATGCCAGATCTCCGGGAGAGGGAAGGGAAACGGAAGGGGAGAACAGAGATGGCAGACGGATGGTTAGCACGGAGAAAGGAGACCCTGGCAAGCAAGACAACAAGAGCCTGGGACCAACAAGATTTGAATATTGATCAGAGAACAAAAGGTAGAAAAAATAATTTTATTTTCTGTTTTGTGATTACAATATGTTAGATTTGAAAAGTGTACATGAGACAGCTTGAAATGGGAACTTTTCTATTTTTGTGAATGGCAAGGCTGAGTTCAGTTAAAATATATGCTTTATAAGAAAATATAATAATGTGTTTTATAAAGTTTATAAGCATTGCTGGCATACTCGGTGAGGTGTTCCTAGTGTTGGTGGTGGTGGTAGCATGTCAGTGTGTTGAGAGGAAGAGGTAGTCTGGGAAATTCTGCTGAGCAAACTCTGGGCCCATTTCCACCCCCAGTTAGTCCACTCCACTCAACTGGTTCACACACTTTGGGTGTTATTTCTGGGTAGTTGTTTTAGAATCTCTTCCAGTGGTTTGTCAGTATCTCCTTCTGGTCCAAGGAAGGAAACTTTGTCAACCTTAGCATTGACCTTCAGAATATGTTTGTAACAGCGCTGCTTGTGTGGCATTAGGCTATGTAGTGATCGAAAGAAAAAAACAGACCTTTGCACATTTTTGCACTATATGGTGGGTGTATGAGGAGATTCATTTCCTGCACAGTTAAGTCCATGTGAAGTTACCTTGTGCTGTATTTGACATCTAGCAAGGTCTCTGTTTGGAAGGAAAGATCTAAGCTTAAAAATGAAGTGGCCAGAAGTTATGTTAAAAGTAGATAGCGTAGCTGGTTTTAAGAAAGGTTTGGACAAATTCCTGGAGGAAAAGTCCATTGTCTGTTATTAAGACATGGGGGAAGCGTATGCTTGCCCTGGATTGGTGCACTCAGCAGCAACAAATACTAGTTTTGGCTGGCTCTTTCCCCGCATTTCTCCTCTCTTCCCCACGATTTAATATCCAGTTCAGGCAGTAAGTAAATGCATCGGCAGGGGGGGTCTGGTAAGTCTTGGGGGCTGGGGATGGAAGGTGAGAATCAGTTCTGTAGGCTATCAGAAATTTGCTTAATTATCTACTCACACAGAAAAGCAGTAAAGTCAATAGGTTCTCTGAGTGGGAACAACCTGTTTGATCTTGCACTCTTGTGATTGACCAATTGTTTATCACTGTTTAATTTATCACATTGATTAATTTGAGCACACCTGAGGTGTCCTATGATGGTGTGCACTGCAGGCAGAGGAGCCTTATTGTGTAAAGCACTGGAGAATTCTCTCCTCTCGCTTACCTCTCACGCTGAGGACACCCTGCTTCAGTATAATCATTTATATGATTTATCTTATAAACATTATTACGTGGTCTTTTCCTCAAGTGCTGAGACATCAGGTTGTTCCCACTTGGAGAACCTATTGACTTTTACTGCTTTTCTGTGTGGCTTTAACATTTTTGCTATTCAGTATACCTAAACTATTATTCAGTAGAAAAAATATGGTTTGTTCAATCAAATCCTGTGTGGACATTGGACTTCTATGAGTGAATGTTCTGCTTGATTGAACAAACTAAATTTTTTCTACTGAATAATAGTCTAGGTACAATGAAAGTAAATAGCAAAAATGTTTGAGTAGATAATTAAGGAAATCTTTTTCATATTGCTTGCTTATGGACTGGGAAAAAAGACTGTTCAAGCAAATGTCTCCAGAACTGCTTTAATGGAAAAATGTGATTTTTTTTTTTTAAGTACTTTGTGAAATTTATTGTTGTTGTGAAATTTATTGTTATACTTTGTTTAAACTTAAAAAGCGGTGTCATTAACAGTGAATCTAATCGAAAAATCGATTCAACAGGGTGAATCGAATCGAATGAAATATTTTTCTCTGAATCGGGCAGCACTATTGGCTACCATGAGAATGGGCTACTGGGCATGATGGACCATTGGTGTGACCCAGTTAGGCTATTCTTATGTTATGTTCTCATCTGTAGGGGCCTTTGTTTTCACTTCTTATTTTAATGTATTTTTTTCCTGGGAACTTATCAGTGTTTTTTTATAATGGGAACAAAAATGGAAGAGAATTAATGTGTGTGGAATGGGGGGGTAACTAATTTCTTCAGCTAAATAATTCAATCCACTTCAAACAGACATAGGAGAACTCACGCACCATTCACACACCCTCCAACCAAAAACGTCAAAAGAAAAAAACTGTTCGACAACCTCCTAGCCATTCGAGCTGCAACACTTGACCCCCAACTCTACAACCTATTGACCTCGACCACAAACTACAAAACCTTAAAAAAAGAAATAAAAACCCTTCTATTCAAAAAACACATAAAACCAAACTAACATAATCAGAACTGTCCCAAGCATCACCTGCAACTACTCCATATGTACTTCTGATGTCATGACAATTCCGACATAATTTATGTTATGTTATGTTTGGAATAATGGTTACATAAATGAGGTTCAATAAAAGAAAATTTTCACTGCCTCTTTCTATTCTGACCATTTATTCCATTTCATGGTTATTGCAAAAAAAAAAAAAAAAAAAAATTTTCCATGGGGGGGGGGGGGGGTGTCAAAAAATGATGGGCCCCGGGTGCCACATACCCTAGGTACGCCACTGTGTTGTAGCTTTCAAACTTGATGCTGAGTATTCTAAAGTTGCTTAGATAAAGTGTGAAAAATCAAATTAATCAGTCTTGCTGGCTGTGTACTGAACAGATGCTCAATAAGGCCTATGTGCTCGCATTGGGGGATGGTGGTAGTCTACTTTTAGCTGTCCTTCAGAGATGACAACCCTCAGCCTGTCCTTACACTAGGCCCTCATGAGCCACAGCCAGGCAGTTCTGCTGTGTTGTTTCTTTATTATAAATAACAATAGGTCACCTGGACTACTTACGGTACCTGGGAGCTGAGGTTTAATGATCCTTCCGGCGATATCCTCGGCTCTCTCCTGATCCCAGATAATGGGACTGATGGGAATGGCAGAGGAGTGACGGATGGCAGTGACGGATGACTCCAGACAACACATGTGCTGACAACCAGTGAATACGGGGCAGTGTTGCAGAAAGGTCAACATAAAAGTACTTGCCCGACTTTCAAAGTTCCTCCAGGAAAAAAAAAAAAAATACTGATCATTCGAATGCTTCTTTTTAAAATGAGTAGCTCTTTACAAGGCAGAATGTCATTAGTACCCCTAAGTCTTCCAAGAAATAAGAATTTATAGTAAATTCTAGTCCCGGAGACTGGGGAAAAAATATAAAGAAATACTGTACAAGCACATTTTTTATTTTTCTGCAAGCATGCTTAATCTACCCAGTATAGCACAATGTACTGTAACCTGCATTGTCAAACTAAGTAGAAGTGTTTCTAACAGCTCACAGATTGGAAGTGTTAAACACTGCCATGTCCTCATTTATATGTAGTAGTCCTACAACCTTGCACAGGGCAAGCGTTTTTACATTATATCATCCTGTCTACCAGTAGCCTTAGACACCCAAAGAAGTAACCTTTTTGAATGTCTCTAAAGTTAATGGTTATACAGCAATAGGTGAAATTAAGACCAAAAATCACTGTATTCATTCAAATAATTCAAGTCCGAGTTTGAAGTTTATGCACCGATTTGCACTGCTAACATGGAAGAAGTTTGTGTGTGTGTGTGTGGGAGGGGGGGGGGGTTTCCATCTAAATGATACAGTGATTCATGCATTTTTTCTCAGACATGTTAACAGAAAATCTTCATTATTAACTGTGATCAATGCTTTTAAGTTGTAAAAAAAAAAAAAAATTTGCAATGGGAATTCTCCGCCTCCAAAGCCTTGATTTACAGCTGTCCCCTCTGCACTTTCCAAGGTTGTGATCTTTCACTGACCTCATTCAGACCTCAACAGTCATCTCTTCTTCCTGGTTACCTTTTCTTCCCAGCCATAATACTCATCTCAGATGCTACTACTTTTGCTGACCCCGTGAAGCCCTTCACACCCACAGTGATGCTTACAGCTTACTTCTTCCTGCCCACTGATTGTTTTCTGTGGAGCAATGGCAAGAAATTGCATATTGTTTTAAATAATTTTGTAAAAATAAAGCTTTTTTTTTTTTTTTTACCTTGTTTGTGATTTTGTATTACTTTTTGAATTTTTTCATTTCACCTTTTGTGATTTTTATTACCTTCTTCATAGGACTCATACTTCATTCCAGTTGTCTCTGCTGTTCCTTCTGCTTTCTCCTCTGATCCTTTTCTCTCTCCCTAACCTATGTCTCCTTTCCCGTGTATAAAGGGGTGCTGAAAAGTTCTCAGCCCAGCCAACCAATTTCCTAAATTGTCAATGTTATTTTGCCACTGTAGCTGAAAAGAGTGTTATCTTATTTCATTGTCTATTTGCAGAAACAAAATTCTGTGTTTTGACATTGTTTCAGATCATTGATTGAATCATATCCACGTCACTCTCTTCTTGCTTGGGCTGAGAATTTTTGAGCACCCCCCTGTAGTGTGACGTTTCAGTCTCTGGTAACCAGAGCTGATACTGTGATGTCATAATGCCTCATTCAACCAATAAGAGCCAACCTCATCAGTGATGTCACAGTGACTTGATTGCCCTGTACTTGGCTCACTTTTATTACATACGGGGGTTGCTGAAAAGTTCTCAGCCCAACCAATCAACTTCCTACATTCTGAGCATTATTTTGCCACTGTAGCTGAAAAGAGTTAAGTGTTATTTTGTTAGGGGTCAATTTACAGAAACAAAATTCTATGTTTTGACATTGTTTCAGATCATTGATTGAACCATATCCACGTCATCTTCTTGGTTGGGCTGAGAACTTTTCAGCACCTCCTCAAATATATCTCTCTGCTAGGACCCCACCTACCTCCTTGTTTGTATCTCTGCTTTCTTGTATCTGTGTTTCTGTTCTCCCTTTCTTCTCTGCATGTTTCTGCTCTCTTTCAAATGTGTCTCCCATCCTTCTCTGTATTTATCTCCCCAGCATATCCCTGCTGTTTTCTGACCTCTGCCTACTAGTGTGTCTTTGTTTCTTGCTATCCCCTCTCTGATGTTTTCTACTTGCCTTGCTGCACTACAAGCAGTCAGCTTTTAAGCTTTTGGCTCTAGAAATGCAGAGAATGATTGGTGGACATGCATTTCAAGGGTCTGGGTTGATGAAGGATTGTAGGGATAGTAGGGAAAATACTTAGCAGGTATAGTGTGGTCTCTTCCTCCAATTCTTCTGCTGTATATAACCCCTACTCCCCAGCTCCATGTAATTTGATTCTTCATGCAGCGCCATCTGTAGTTCAAAATATCAGTGGCGCACAATAGCTTAATGATTATTGTGAGAGCAACATGCCAAATCGCATACGTAAATGTTCAGAATGCTCTTTTATTGGTAAATGGCCACTTACACATGCAAATGGCATCAATGCAACAGTAGTGCTATTCTTTAAGGGTCAGTGCAAGAGGCAGAGCGTGTAAATACAAGAGGCATGGGCAGGACTGGCATGCACACAATTTACAGAATAAATGCATCCTTGTGGCATGTAGGTGCCACAGATAGATCTTTGCCAGGTGTAGCTGCAGCCACCTAAATGTAAGGTTTGTTGATGCCAGATTACATTAGTATTTTATACTGGAGTCTGAGTCCATGGATGCTATTATAGTATATGCTTTCACCACACATCATCAGGTTGCCTACAAGTAAACTGCCACCTTTTTTAACAGGGGGAATGTTGTTTTGGGGTTGTTGTTTTTTTAATTTCTACTAACATGGAGACCTGTGTTTACCCTCTTCCACATCAATTTAATCCCTGGCTATGTGGGTGAAAAGACAATGAAATGGAGCATGGATGAGCTTTATCCACTTTTCAGGGTGCTTTAAGGACCCCGAGGTTAAAGCATAGCAACATAGTAGATTTTTGTTTTTTTTAGTATTTATATACCACTTATAACTAAGTGGTGTACATTCAGGTACTCAAGCATTTTTCCCTGTATTTTCTGACAGGCTCACACTCTATCTAATGTACTAGGGGCAATGGGTGGATTAAGTGACTTGCCCAGGGTCACAAGGAGCAGGGTAGGATTTGAACCTACAACCTCAGGGTGCTAAGGTTGCAGCTCTAACCACTGTGCCACTCACCCCCTAAATACCTGAATTGCCCATCCAGTCTGCCCATTAGTTATTCTCATTAAAAATACATGATTAAATTAACTTGTCTCTTCTTTGATATTTCTGGACCATAGACTAAAGTCCATCTGGTATTGTCCTAGGTTCAAATTGCTAAACGTCATCTATGTTCACTCCAGCCTATCCAACCATTCCATTGTTTGCAGGATATCTACCATAAAGTCTGGCCAGTAATGTCCTCATGTTCTGAGTTAGTAGAGTTTCCATTGATGCCCTCCCCAGCCCATCCTACACCGAATCACCATATACGGGACACAAACTGTACACGTCTGTCCAATAAGAACATAAGAAATGCCTTCACCGAATCAGACCTTAGGTCCATATAGTCCGGCGATCCGCACATGTGGAGGCTAAGCAAGGTGTTCCCTGTTGAAGACCCTGTTTACCCGTACCCCTCAATGTGATTTGCAAGAAGGTGTGCATCCAACTTGCCCTTGAATCCCAGAATGGTGGCCTCCATCACAACCTCCTCCGGAAGAGCATTCCAAGCATCCACCACTCGTTGTGTGAAACAGAACTTCCGGACATTTGTCCTGGGCCTGTTGCCCTTCAATTTCAGTCCATGACCTCTTGTCCGGCCTTAGCTCTTTAGCTGCATTGATCTTACATAGAACTGCCTATGTTTCATGTGATTTTGACATGTTTTAGAACATTTGTGACTATATTAATCCTTTCAGGTTCCTCTTACATGCTTTTCACGCAAGCAGTTTTTGTTCCATTCAGTGCATCCTTCTGACCTATAGGTTGCATATTGCTGCGGAGATGAGATACTTTAAAAGGTCATTTTTAAAAATATACATATGCAATCTGACAACATTTACAAAGAATCATTTTTAAATAACCCTCTTCCAATATTTGAAAAGAGGACAACTCCACCTTCAACGTGCGCATTTGGAAGTGAAGTCTCCCTGATTCACCTTCAGGTAAACTTGTTACAAATCCCTATAGAAGCACAATGGGCTTCTCTGTGCCTGAGACAGCTGTACATCTTCATGCCCTCATGCTTGCTCAACTGCAGAGACAAGCTTTTGTTATGTTTCTTCATGCTGTTTTTAATCTGAAACAAATGATTGCAGGAAGAGGGGAAAAAAAAAAAAGACCTATCGAAAGCATTATCACCTTGGTGAGGCATCAAGAGTATAAAAAAAAAAAAAGAAAGAAAGAAAGGGTCTACGGGCAAATTCATCTTCCACTGCTACAATCAATCTCTCACCTAAAGAAATACACAATAACTAGGCAGGAAAGGGCCAAGATTTATGGCCTAGAAAGATCTACACTGACCAGCATACACCTAGTCTTCTTGGCTCCCTCCCTGCCAGAATGGCTCTTTCTAACAGTTACAGTGATATACTGTCTCTCCCTACTGTTTTACAAGTGCATTAGCCTTATTTAATGAGATCTCTGAGTAATGTAACAGATGTATATATAGGACATAAGACTAGGAAAACTCTTGCTACCTGAATACTTTCCCCTTGGAATCTTAGGGTGGCTCCAGTAATCTCTAGCATTCTCTATCGAAGGGAAATAATTATAACGTAAATATTCAGGTTTCATGCACACAAAATATGCATTTGTGCTTACCTGGGTACGATCCATCAAATCAGAATACAAGCAGAAGTTTAGCCCTCCTCTTCTATTAAACTGCGCTAGCAGTTTTTAGCGCGGAGAGCCGCGCTGAATGGTCCACGCTGCTCCCAACGCTCATAAGAACTCTACGAGCGTCGGGAGCAGCGCAGCTCCCTGCACTAGAAAACTGCTAGCGCAGTTTAATAGAAGAGGCCCTAAGTCCATTTCAGTATGGCAGGTTATTAATTTACTTAGGTCCCCATTTATGAAGCCGCATCAGGCCTTTTTTTTTTTATCGCCGGCTGCGGCAGCATTAGCTCCGACACTCATAGGAATACCGCTACGGCCATCAATAAAATAAGCCCGACGTGGCTTCGTAAAAGGGGGGGGGGGCCTTATTTATTTTTTTATTTTATTAGGATTTATTGCCACCTTTTCAAGAAGGCGGTGTACAGCAAAACTAAGCCGGACATAGACAATAGACAAACACAGCGGTAAAAAGATCCAGTGACAGTATACATTGTGTATTGTATGTTCCTTACAATGACAACACATCACATATTAAAAGATCTTAATAGGCAGCAGGAGGTTTGTGCAGAGGTGGAACATATAGACAGGTGAGATACAGTAACAGGCGTAAAAATTTTTTTAAATGTGATAGTTACGTTAGTCTACTTTTAAAAAAAAAAATCTTTATTAGTTTCAAAAACAAACATAAAGTGCAATAGAACATATGAACAAATGATACAATAATCAGCACTTTTATCTAACAAATAATAATAATAATAATATAATTACATATCACCCCCTTCCGCCCTTCCCCCCTAGAATGTTAGTCTACTTTTAATGTTGTAAATAGAAATAAAAGAAGAAAAAGAAAAGAAAATTGACTGAAACCTAATCAAAAAAAATGTATTTAATTCAATAAGAAAGATATCATCTTATCTCTTTTTTTAGTATTGTGTTATTTCTATCCATTGCCTTTTAGGAGTTAGATGGAAATAAGGGTGACTAACCAGGAAAAATTGCACATGAAGTCGGACAAGGTGCAGAGAGATATGATCTCAGCTACAGTAGGAGTGGAGAAGCAAGTTTTGCTATGGTATGTGCAGCTGGTGTTAGTTCTTGTCTGTGTGCCCCAGACAGCTTACAATTCAAGGTTGCATTTCAGCTAATAGAGGGAGAGGTAACTTGACCAAGGTCATAGGAAGCATCAGTGGGAGAAGTGGAATTTGAACTCTAGCTTTCCTTGGTTCTCATCCAGCTGCACTCAAAAGAACATCAGAATGTCAGACCAATGGCCCATCTAGCCCAGTAACCCGTCCTCATGGTGGCAAATCAAGGTCACTAATACCTGGCAAAAAAAAACCAACCCAAATAGTAGCAACATTCCATGCTACCAATCCTGGGCAAGCAGTGGCTTCCCACTTGTCTTTCTCAATAACAGACTATGGACTTTTCCTCCAGGAAATTGTCCAAACCTTTCTTAACCTTAAAACCAGCTACGCTATCCGCTCTTACCACAACCTCTGGCAATGCGTTCCAGAGCTTAACTATTCTCTGAGTGAAAAAATGTTTCCTCCTATTGGTTTTAAAAGTATTTCCCTGTAACTTCATTGAGTGTCCCCTAGTCCCCTAAATGATTTCCAAGCCTTACATGCCTTACTGGGTCAGACCAATGGTCCATCATGCCCAGTAGCCCATTCTCACAGTGGCCAAGCCAGGTCTCTAGTACCTATACAGGGCAAGCAGTGGCTTCCCCCATGTCTTTCTCAATAACAGACTATGGATTTTTCCTCCAAGAGCTTGTCCAAACCTTTCTTAAAACCATAAAATGGTGAAAAATAAACTCTAACATAGTATCTGAGCTGGTAACATTGTTGTGAAATACAATGTGATAGGGGTTTCCGGGCAGGTTTCAGGTCTGGTCAGGAGGAACGGTGGTTACCATTTCTCTGGCAACTACCACATGCCAACAAGAGGCAAAGATGTGGCATTGAAGGACTGGAAACAGAAAGGATTCCTCAAGAAAAACAGAGAAAGACATATGTGTAGGAGCTGATTCTATAAATGGCACCTACATTGGCTGGCACCTGGAAAAATTGTGCCAGCCCTGTGTTTAATCACACTTGGGCACTATTTATAGAACTGCAGTTAGTTGTGCTTATGTAAAAACTTAGGCACCTGAAATGTAGGCCAGGGTTTTAAAGGCCTACATTTCAGGTGCCTAAGATTTTAGAGAATTGCACTTAGCGGCACCTAGGTCATGCTCCGCCCATAGAAACACCCACTTAGGCATCAGGTACTGCTAAGCACCATGTAATAGGTTCATAGCTATTGCCCAATTTATTTTTTTTTAACCAATTATTCAAGCTATTAAGGGTGTTTTGCCAATTAACCCCCCATCCCCTTTTACAAAATCACTGCTCTGATGGTCATAGAGTTCCTATGAGTGTCGGAGAAGCGCAGAGCATTCAGTGTGCCGGCCGGTGCTAAAAACCTCTTCCGTGCTTCTGTAAAAGTGGGGTAAGTTAGGCACCTAAGAGGAGCCTAACTTTAGGCGCCCTTTATAGAATAAGCCCCAAAGGGCTTGATCAAGTTGGAAAACTAATTTAAAAGGGTCTTATTGTTTCAGATGGAACAGCTGATGACATTTTATTCATCAGAAGATATATTTAACAAACCCAGGATCCAAACCTTGACATACATTTCCTCATACGTTGCACATTTAACTTGATTTAGAAAAAAACCAAAAAACCCTTGTTAGAATTTACCTTGATTATGGCAAATGACCCCAAATTCCACCTAGTGGCGAGACAAGGACTAATTGGGACACTAAGGTAAGCATCAAAATGCTGAGCACCAAGGCCCTGATTCTCTAAATGATACCTCATCGTGAATCAGGCGCCATTTATAGAATTGTGCCTAATAGCACCTAAATTGGACTTATGTACAGTAGGCGTCAAAACCTAAGGCGCCTCCTATACTGTATATGCTAAGGTTTTCTTGGCCTAAATACTGCCACCTACATGGAAAACATGTCCACAGTCCCCCCATGATTCACCTTTAACTATACCCAATTTCTGGTAGGTGCCTTGGACTAGGCGCTTAGCTGAAAGTGGTAGGTGCCAATAAAGTTAGGTTAGGTGCCTATAAAGCAATTAATTTTAATTTAAGCCAGTTATTAAGCCAATTAAGCTTATCAGTGCCAATTAAGCTTTTTAAATAATTAATTTAGGCGTCTAGGTCACTAGGCATGCTGATCTAAGTACCTAAATTTTGGCCTGAGTGCAAATTCTACTGTATAGTGGCATCTGGGTGCCCTGATTCATTACAGAATAGAATATAACTTAGACATAACTTGGTACAGTAGACTCTCAGTTAACCAGCACCCATGGGGATTGATAGATGCCAGATAAATGTAGTTTCTGGTTGCTTGAGAGTTACTATTAAAAATAGGTCTAACTAATAATATACCCCATACTATGTCATACCATAAACTGTTCCAGACAAACTACCGGATATATGGTAGACAAAGCGTGGGCGTACTCAGGTGTGGCTTGCCAAGTTTACACTTAAATTTCCACCAGAAATTGATTTTCTTTTCTTTTTTTTTTTTTAAGTATTACAGTATTTCTTAGATTTTTTTTTCTGGTTACTTGAGAGTTCTGGTTAATTGAGTTCCGGTTAACAAGTATTTGTATACCAACATTTAGGTGCTATCATGCCTAGTAGAAGGCAGGTGTAATGTAAGCACATAAATGTACTTTTGTGTGTAATTTATAGTATTCTTTAAGGTCACTTGTAAGTGTGGTACCCATCCACATACCAAAAAGTTTTACTTAGCTTAGGATCTATGGTCCAAGCAATGCGGTGGATAAAAGTCTGGCGTTGTTTGGACCATGAATCCTAAGCTAAGTAAAACTTTTTGGGTTTTCTTTTCCTATGCACTGTGATGGGTTTTTGACCCTTTTGATGGTGGTGGAGTTTTTTTGCCTATGATAGTAAATAAAGCAGATTTGAAAGTATATAATTTTTGATTGTTGGCTGCTGAGACATATGAATTTTGAGGCTTTTTCTCCACTCTTTGATGGGGTGTTTAGCCCATCTCTGGTGAGTAATATATACATTTTTTTTGGTTTTTGATTTAAATGTCTCTATCATATCTCCCCTCTCCCGCCTTTCCTCCCAAGTATACTGATTGAGATCTTTAAGTCTGTCCCCATATACCTTATGACGAAGACCATACACCATTTTAGTAGCCTTCCTCTAGACCGACCCTATCCTTTTTATATCTTCTTGAAGGTGGAGTCTCCAGAATTGTACACAATATTCTAAATGAGGCCTCACCAGAGTCTTATACAGGGGCATCAATACTTCTTTTTTCCTACTGGCCATACCTCTTCCTATGCAACCTAGCATCCTTCTAGCTTTTGCCATCACCTTTTCAACCTGTTTGTCCACCTTAAGATCATCACATACAATCACACCCAAGTCCCGCTCTTCTGTCATGCACATAAGTTCTTCATCTCCTAAACTTTACCGTTCCTTCGGGTTTTTGCAGCCCAAACGCATGACCTTGCAATTCTTAGCATTAAGTTTTAGCTGCTAAATTTCAGACCATTCTTCAAGCTTCGCTAAGTCTTTGTTCATGTTATTTACACCATCCAGGATGTCTACTCTATTGCAGATTTTGGTATCATCCGCAAAGAGGCAAATCTTACCCGACAGCCCTTCAGCACTATCGCTTATGAAAATGTTAAAAATAACAGACCCAAGAACAGAACTTTATGGCACACTATTGGTAACATCCCTTTCCTCAGTGATCTCCATTGACCACTACCCTCTGTCGTCTTCCACGCAACCAGTTTCTGATCCAGCCTGTCATTTTGGGGCACATCCCGAGGGCACTCAGTTTATTTATTAGACATCTGCGTGGAACACTTTCAACCGCTTTGCTAAAATCTAAATTCACCCCATCTAGCGCGCTCTCTCTACCCAATTCTATGGTCACCCAGTCAAAAAAATTGATCAGATTTGTCTGACAAGACCTACCTCTAGTGAATCCATGTTGCCTTCGGTCCTGTAATCTACTGGATTACAGGATTACCTGTAATTGCCCACTCTGAGGCATTACTGTATTTGTAAACCACTGTGATGGCGTTAGACCTGGACTTGAAACTTGAGCAGTGCCAACCTTTGAGCACCCTTTATAGAATAGCGCTCATTTTTTTTAGGCTCGGATTCTATAAATGGTGCTGTTGTCAGTGACCGCCTTAAAAATTGTCACCTATTGCGTGTCAATCACACGATAGTGCTTTATATAGAATTTTGGCTTCAGAAAAGGTAGGCGCCAGAAATGTAGGCCAGAGTTTTCAAGGCCTATATTTCCGGCACTTACCTTATATGTGAATTGTGCCTATGGAGGTGCTTTACGATACCTAATGTCACTTTCGGCATTAGCCGTGCCTACAGTTAAGCATTATTAAGCACCTCTGTAAGTGCGATGCATATGCTATTTTTTTGGGTGCCTGTAGACATCTATACAGTGGTACCTCGGTTTACAAGTGCACTGGTTTGCGAGTGTTTTGCAAGACGAGCAAAACATTTGCAAAATCAGTGCCTCGGAAACCGAGCATGGCTCGATTTATGAGCGCCCCCCACCCCCCCCCCGGAATCCGGCACCCTCACCCCCGCGATCCGGCACCCCCCCCCTGCCACGATCCGGCACCCCTCCGACGCTTCTTACCCTCATCTGGGCACCGGCACCAGCATGTCCTGTGCTTGGTGTCGGTGCCCGAAGATCGGCCTCCTCTTCTGCTAGGCCTTGAGTATCTGAGCATCTGAGCGAGTTCACGTTCTGAATGTGAACTCGCAGGCCGTGATGCTCAAGGCCTAGCAGAAGAAGAGGCCGATCTTCGGGCACCGGCACCAAGCACAGGACATGCCGGTGCCGGTGCCCAGATGAAGGTAAGAAGCGTTGGGGGGGGGGTGCTGGATCATGGCGGGGGGTGCTGAATCGCGGGGGGGGGGGGGCGGATCGCAGGGGGGGCCTTCGGGGGGGGGAGCAATGCCGGTTCTCGTGGGGGGTGGGGAACGCATCAAAGCGAGTTTCCATTATTTCCTATGGGGAAACTCGCTTTGATAAACGAGCATTTTGGATTACGAGCATACTCCTGGAACGGATTATGCTCGTAATCCAAGGTACCACTGTATTTTGCTTTTTAAAATGTTTTTTTTTAGTTTATTAAATGGCGTTTTCAACTTAAGATAGGCGCCAGTGGGGCACCTGCTGGCACCTATTTTAAGGCATCATTTATAGAGTATGGGTCTTAGGTCCGCTTTTACTAAGGTGCGCTAATCGATTTAGCGTGCACTAAATGCTAACGCATTCATGTTAGTCTATGGACGTGTTAGTGTTTACCAAGCACTAATTCGATTAGCGCACCTTAGTAAAAGAGGGGGTTAGTGAATTTAGCCCTATTTGCCCTGCATGTTCGCATTCTAGCATACTGCTGAGTGCAAAAAGCATACTTACAGTATGGGTATGAATGCAACATTCATGCATGCATGCATGTGCCTGAGTTCTGTAATCCTATGGGAGGCCGCTGAAAAGTTCCCAGCCCAACCAAGAAGAGAATGATGTGGAGCCATGATAGCCTACAAGTTATTCCACGCTTTTCTCAACACTTTTCGTTTCAATGAGGCAAATGCATCTAGCAAATGGGCACAAGGGAAACCAAGCCATTGTGACATTACCGATGAGGCTGGCTCTTAGGCACTGGTGGAATGAGGCATTATGACATCACAATACGAGTGGCCGCTGAAAAGTTCGCAGCCCAACCAATAGGAGGACGATGTGAAGCCACGACACTTACAAGTTATTCCACACTTTTCTTGACACTTTTCATTTCATATTACTTGTTAGCATCTTGGCTCCACATCATTCTCTTTTTGGTTGGGCTGAGAACTTTTCAGCGCCCTCCTCGTACTATACAAATGATGATTACAGTATATTTAGGTGCTAACATTATAGAATGATTGTGATTGTATTTAGCGGCAATGTTTTTTTCCTTCTGTATATAACAGTGGAGTTTTATGTTTGTTTTTTTAAATCTTTCCATTCTCGGATTCACAGTTAAAAAAAGAGAGAGAGAGGGTTCAGTAGTTACTATTTTGAATAATCTTTCAAGGTTCTTCTGACTTACAAACTATCGTCTTAACCTTGGACAAGGCCATAAAGAACATTTATGCTTTGTCTCCTGTCAAATGTAAAGCACATACAAAAATATAGATGATCACTGATATGTCTGGTGTTTAAGGGAGAGCTCCTGTATATCTGATGGATATAAGTACACATAAAACCTATCAAGAGGGTGCATAATATTTTGTGTGGCTCTAATGGTATCTTAATAATTCAAGAAACTGCTGAAGTCCTTTTGCTTTAAGTAGAACAATGACAAGCCATAGGAAACACAGAGGCTCTGTCCAACAAAAGGTTATGAAATTAGAGATTGTATTTGATTAACAAGTACAACTCAAGAGTGCAAGATAGCACAAAATCAGTAAGAGAGAGGGAGGAAAGACGGAAGTGAAGAAATTCAATGCGCGAAATTTCATTTCTTGAGAGCTATACATCAAGTTGTATTTGTTTAATGAGGTTGACACAGGAAAGATGTATAGAACTTGTCAGACACCCGGTACCAGTGCGTTCTGGGAAAAAGATAAGATCTGAGAATCTGACCACTCACTTCGTCTTCCAGCCCGACTTCTCTATCTGCTGGTTCTTTAGGGGATTATAAATGAGAGGGCACAAGGAACAAGGAGCAAAATAATGAAAAACACACAAAAAGAAAAATTATAACACTGAAGAGCAAAGGAAAGCCAGATTTATTGACCTCACAAATACATAGTCAAGAGAAAGTTATCGCTGTAGAAAACTTTTACAAAAAGGAATAATCTTAAATAACAGGGGAGTGCTATGAAATTTACAGCACTTTTAAGATATGCAAATCGAATGCAAGGTATAGACATAAGGGTAATTAATTCCAAATCTAAGAATAATGTTTCTTTGTCAGGACTGTCTTCATGTTGTGGAATACATTCTAATGTGCTTTAACTCTGAATATTTCTTGGAGGCTGGTTTAATTATACAATGTTCAGAATTGCAAAATACCAGTTATTCTTGCTATTTAATTTAGCTGTTCTAATGTTTCATAACAGAAATTACCAACAACACATAAACATTTTATTTTCAAGGTTGAAAAGTGCCTCTTTATCCATCCATCCGCTGGTGATACTACGCTGAGACTGTGCCTACTTTTGGGGGGGCCCTGGGGGGGTGTTATGACACAGATTGTAAGAATTGAGACCAAACATCTTGGCCTAATTCCATTTTGCTCCTTTTTACTATTGTGCTGTACACTGGTAGATAAATCATTGCTCTTTCTTTCTACCCCTTGGGTGTCTGCAAACAACTCCAGAATCTTATGTAGATGACAGAGCTACATAAATTTACATTATTTGAAAGAACCATTATTCAAATTTTAGATTAAGGTTTTGACCTAAAAAAAAGGAGTGAGTTTGATGAAAACAAACATCTGGGAACAACCTTACCACCACTATTTTTTTTTTTTTCGGTGTGGTGTAACTTTTGTTGCTTCCTTTAGATATAATGGTGAATATGGAAAGCATATAATAAAAACCAACGGCAAAATGCTTTGATACTAAGAAGAATACTGAATAACACTTTCATTTCAAAACTGGTCTGATTTAGGTCACTCTCTCAAGTCCTATAGCATGAAAAGATATGCAAATCAGAAGAAATAAAATATAGCCAAAGGGAGACTAATCTTTGAGCTGATGCAATAAGAATATGCTAAAAATCTGGGTTGCAATTTCAGCACAGATTTTGTCATTTCCAAATTAATTTTTTTTTAGTTTATTTCTGATGAGATAAGCTGATGAGTTGCATACATCACTGAAGTAAACAAAAATACATTTGCATTGAAGTTGAATGGTTCAGTACAAACAGTGTAAGCTTTACTTCTGCATTGAACCAGAAATTTGCTGCCGCTTCTGTGTCATCAACTGCGCCCTAAAGTTCCTGCTTTTTTTTAATTTCTGGAAGAACTTATTTTTAAGATTCAAAAACAACAGAGCCAAAGTGAGCCAGCCTATTTCCTAGTTGAAGGAATGATTCTTAAGTTCTTTCGCAAAAATGAGGGCTTCAGTAATCTCAGTGGCAGGGGTGCTACTATGGAGTAGTCTGACAGGGTCCCTTAAGGCAGTGTTTTTCAACCTTTTTACACCTATGGACCGGCAGAAATAAAAGAATTATTCTGTGGACCGGCGGTTGAGGAACACGGGGCTAAGTCGTGAGCCGGACCCCGCCCATCTCTACCCAATCTCCACCCCGGACCCCGCCCCCATGATAGTACTAATTGCACCTTGCAAGTCCCGTGCCTCATCTGGAAGCCTTCCCTCTGACGTTGCAACATCAGAGAGAAGGCTTCCGGTTCAGGCGCACGATGCCCGTGGGAGCCACTGCCCGTGGCTTTGTGTACTGAATCAGTTAGAAAGAGGGAGCTGGCTTGAAGATAATGCCGCATTGATCGCACCGTGGACTGGCAGTTGAAGAACACTGTTTTGGGCCTGATGTACATGCTGGCCCTGTGGACCAGCAGGAAATTTCTGTGGGCCGGCACTGGTCCATGGACCGGTGGTTGAAGAACACTGCCTTAAGGTGCTCTCTGACATGCAGAAATGTAAAAAGGTGTTAGAATAACTTTATTTATAGAGGCCTTTTCTTGAAAGCTGCTCGCTTTAATAATACTATTGGAGAGGTTTTTTAAAAAAATATTTGTTGTATTGTTTTTAAAACCTGTGTATGTATCTTGTGAACCGTTTAGGTTTAAGCAGGGTATAAGTTTTTAAATAAATAAATAAACAGATCCACTTGTATAGCATTTGAACCATATTGGCTGTAAAGTATCAGGAAATGGAGTAGTGTAAAGATCGGAATCTTTCCCTATTTACTCATGTTTTCTGGACATGTCCACTGCAAATAAAAGCAGTATCTGGGGCTGTCCACCGGTGCCAAGTCACTTGGGAGGGGACGCTCCGGGTTCTGGGGGAACAGTGTTTCCTTTCGTCTCTCCTGGCTGCTGTTCTTCCTGGAGATTCTATCAGCTGGTTCAGTTCCCTTTCTGGGCTCTTGTCTAGCAGCCGAAGAGGGAAGCCATCGGCGCGATGCAGCACGGCCCCAACGTGGCCACCAGCGGTGGAATGATGCCGGCGTCGGAGGATCTCCTGCGGCCTGCCCTCTCTCCCCCTCTCCTTGGCGGACTTGCACTCCTGCAGCTGCAGGGTTGGACCCATCGAAGGGAAACTGAACTTCACTTCCGGGGTCTGCTGTCGGCGGCGCCTGGCCTTGCCCGTCCAGTGACTGCTGTCGTGGTGGTCTTCATGGGCATGGTTCCTGGTCCTGCTTCTTTGATGGCGGCCGGTTGACCTAGTTCTGCAGACTGCACTTACTATCAAGCCGTCTCAGAGACTTTTCTATCTCTTAAAGTTGTTTTATTTTATTTTTAATTTTTTATCTTCTTTCATTATTTCCAATTTCTATTTCTTTGATTTTTGATCTTGGAAATGTATTTCATATTTTAATTTTAATCAGGTACTTTAGCTAGATTGTGTGCCTTCGGGACAGGTAGGGTCGTTTTTCTCAAGTACCTAATTTCATTTTAGTTTGATACATTGTAAACCGCTTAGGTCAGTAAAATGCAGAAGCGGTATATCAAATCTTAAACATAGACATATCTAGCAGGAAGTACTTTGTCAGTGATATGTGAGGTAGGTCAATGCTGGTCTAAGTGTTAGAGGTTTCTTTTTGGGAGAGGAGAGACATTGGTTGGTCATTTTTCCAGCTTCTGAGTTTTGTGTCTGCTTTATCTATGACCCCCCTTATATTTCTTTCTTTCTGGGTTCTGTTTTATGTTTGAAGTGAATCTATAGAATGCACGTGTTCATTGGTCTCATAAGGGCAAGCGGAGCCGGGGCGGTGACACCCCCCCCCCTCCTTTCCCCGTAGCTTTTTAACTTCTCTGGTGTGACCAGCACGCCCACATCAGTCTTGCCCCGCCCTTTGACATCACTTCCTAGGCACGGGTCCCGGAAGCGACGTCAGAGAGAGCACCGATGCCGACGCAGGCAGCAACCTTGCACCGTGGAAGTAAAAAAGGTACGGGGAAGGCGAGGGGTGCGCAGAAAGGAGAGGGGTAGAGAGGAGGAGCGGTGCTGCGCCCTTAGCAAGATGGCGCTTGGGGTGGACCGCCACTACGCCACTGCAAGTGTTTGTTGGTCTGAGGGCAATACCCCATCAGGGAATCAGGCATTCCCTGGGAGGAGGGGGGCACAAATATATACAAATATATAGTATGTCTAGCACATTAGGTTGTTACTATTTTAGTCCTAGGAGTTTGCATTGTTATGCTTTAGTAAGATCCCATCTCCATTTTTGCACAGAGTTTTGTAGTAGATGGACACTGAGGGCAGAGAAGATGTGGGAGACGGGCTGAGGGCAGGTGGGATGTGAGAGAAGAAAGACTGTCTGGGGGCAGGTGAGATGCGTGTGTGAGAGAGAGAGAAGGCAGCAGACCTGGTAAGGGCTGGTGGAATATGTATGAGAGGAAAAAAAAACCCCAACATATTGGCTGGAGGCGATTCATCTGTGAACACTTTCATTCAATCCTCTTTAATTCAATTACTGCCTCCAGCCACTCTGCTGCACTAAAACACTATAAGAACACAATAATATGAGAATAGCCACAGTGGGACAGACTAGTGGTCTATGTAGCCCGGTTTCCCGCTTCCAACAGTGGTCAATTCAGGTCACAAGTATCTGATGGCATCCCAAATAGTAGCAAGATTCCATATTATCGATCCCAGGGACAGCAGTGGCTTTCGCAACTTCTCCAGGAACTTGTCCATACCTTTTTTTAAACCCACATATACTGTAATCACATCCTATGGAAACAAATTCCAGAGTTTAACTACTCATTGAGCGAAACAAATATTTCTTCTTACGCTCTCTATAGCATCCCACTTCTAACAGAACTTCTTATTTCCGGATAGGATGCTACAGTGGGAGAGGTGGGATGCCTTCAGCAGCAGTGCAGCAGGGCTTGCAGAAGGTCTGGAGGGCTGATGCAGGCAGGTGGACGGAAGCGAGCAGGAGGATAGCAACCACGGCTCTTAAAGATCAGGCGAACATGTTTTCTGGAACTGGAGAAGTACAAAAGGAGTTTAAGAAATCAGAGCAGAGTCTTGGGCAGCTGTCAAACACGGTGGTATCTTCTGAGGTATCTATATATATAAAATCGGATGTATGTATGTATGTGCCGCGATCACGCAAAAACGGCTTGACCGATTTGAACGAAACTTGGTATGCCGATCCCTCACTACCTGGGGTGATATGTTCTGGGGGTCTCGCGGCCCACCTGCACACGTGAGCGGAGCTACAAACAGAAAATCTGATTTCACCCATTCATGTCAATGGAAAAAATGTAAAACAGCTGCCAACGCAAAAACGGCTTGCCCGATTTGAATGAAACTTGGTATGCAGATCCCTCACTACCTGGGGTGATATGTTCTGGGGGTCTCGCGGCCCACCTGCACACGTGAGCGGAGCTACAAACAGAAAATCTGATTTCACCCATTCAAGTCAATGGGAAAAATGTAAAAAGCTGTGGGACCGATTTGAACGAAACTTGATATGCAGATCCATCACTACCTGGGGTGATATGTTCTGGGGGTCTCGCTGCCCAACTGCACACGTGGGTGGAGCTACAAACAGAAAATCTGATTTCACCCATTCATGTCAATGGAAAAAATGTAAAAAGCTGCCATTCTCACAGTAATTCCAACTACCCGGGGTGATATGTTCTGGGGGTCTCGCGGCCCACCTGCACACGTGGGCGGAGCTACAAACAGAACATCAGATTTCACCCATTCATGTCAATGGAAAAAATGTAAAAAGCTGCCATTCTCACAGTAATTCCAACTACCTGGGGTGATATGTCCTGGGGGTCTCGCGGCCCACCTGCACACGTGGGCGGAGCTACAAACAGAACATCAGATTTCACCCATTCATGTCAATGGAAAAAATGTAAACAGCTGCCATTCTCACAGTAAATCTAAAACGGCTTGACCGATTTGAACGAAACTTGGTATGCAGATCCCTCACTAACTGGGGTGATATGTTCTGGGGGTCTCTTCACCCAAGAATTTATATGTTCTTGCTCCTGGAGGTGAAACTAAAAATGTTGTTTATAATCAAGTTTTGTGTTAGTTGTATTGTATTCATTTTGTCAAATATTTCACATTATAATTTGAATATTGTACTTTTTATAAAGCTGTATAATTTCATTCACCACTATAAAGTATCTTTATTTGAATCCATTTACAGTGTTATTGCTATAATTAAATACCCGTGCAACGCCGGGCCATCAGCTAGTTACCTATATATGGCAAAGGTGAAGACAGGATACGTCATGGTAGGAACTCTAATGTGTGGCTGAAGAGCTGGGTATAAGGAAGAGGGTGTTGGATTTCATAGGGACTGGAGCTCTGTCTGGAGAGATAAAATATATTTCAGTAATGATGGCCTACATCTGTCTGAGAGACACTATAATCTTGGATAAATGGTTCAGGTTGTATATTGGTATGAGGTGAAACTAGATGAGGGTGGTGGCAGATAGCAACTGGTAGACTTGAGCTGTCACATCCAACAAAGAATTCAGGTAAGCAAAGAAGTGCAAAAAGGTATGAATCTTGCTAAGCAACCTGGAAAAAGGAGGAAACATTAGGACAAGAGTGTAAAAGGCATGTGTTTTCATTTCATAAGAAACAGAAAATTCTAGCAAAAATGTCTTGTTATGTTCATTTTTTTAATCATTTAGAAGCTGATGTGCAAAAGGAGTTCTACTATCACTGGCAGCCAGTGAATGCATAATTTCAAAACTAGATAACAACTCAAAAATGTAGGAGTAAATCAATATAAATCAAACTATTAGATTTTTCAGTCCAATAAATCACAAAACAAAACAAAAAATAAAAATCTCACCAAATATTTTTAAAAAAACTTAAATATATATATATATAATTAAATATAAAAGTGTGAGTGCTCAGTAAATTAATACCACCAAGTAAGCAGCAGTATAATCGTCACATCATTGCACCAGCCAACCTAACCAACTCTAAGGTTGGAACATACTTGTCCTATTAATAAGGACCAAAAACTCAAAAATATATATTTTTTAAAAACCCACTTATCTTAATGTAGATGGTAAAGTTCTTCAAATTGTGAACCATGGTGGCTGAACAATGTTAATGCTGAACTTGACTTGCAATCCCCGGTGAAACTTCAAAACTTACTATTTGGCCAAATATCTGGCTGAAGGGCATAGTTATCAATGCAGGCTACCATTAAGACGTGTTATTTACCACTCGTCCGTGCTATTTTAGCACTACTCCCATTGTATGCAATGAGATCTGGTTACTAATAACTGAGGTTAACAGCAAAATACAAATCTTTAACAGTGGCCCATGTTGATAATTTCATCCCTAAATAGTGCATATCCATATGAAAAGGTCCTGAGTCTGGGATGGGCAAGGACAGGCTAAAATATATCAGTTTAGCAGTGATTATCTTTTGCTACGTAAACGCATGATGGCAGCATGGTGACTATACTATTGTATACTGGCAGTGGCGTGTGGTGAAGGCTTTCAGGGAATTAGGACGTTTTCAACATTGATGTTTTTCTTTTGTCCCTTGATACTTAACTTCTGGAGATCTATATGGGGACATATTACTCTGATTCTGGAGACTGTGATTCCGATATCGTATGATGTGGTAATCTGTGGGATGTTGTTATCTTCTACATCTCTAGTAGACAGAAATAAAAATAGATTATTGGGTATTATGACTGGGGTAGCCATCCAAATGATTACAAAAACTTGGAAAAGCTGTGACCGATTAAATTTTACTTTCTGGTGGCATTCGTTATGTTTATGTTACAGATACGAAAAAATGATTTTTGAGCAAGGGGGTAACAAATGATTTAAACGGGTATGGGGTCCATTGACTAATTTTATTGATTCTAATTGAATGGTGTTTCCCTGTACTTCTGGTTATAATTTACACATCCAGGGAGGGGGGGGGAGAGGAAGAGAGATAGTATATTGGGATTGTTGTCTGAAAAATATGTGGAAGTAATATTGTTTGGTTTTCTTGATTACATTGAAATAGGGAGCGGGTGAAAATAATTTTCATGTATTTGATTGAAAGATGTAAGTGTTGTTTTTCAAATATTCTGTATGTATTCCTATATGCACTGTTTTACGTTTGAAAATGAATAAAGATTTATAAAAAAAAAAAAAAAAAAAGGGGTATAGCAGGGATCTCAAAGTCCCTCCTTGAGGGCCGCAATCCAGTCGGGTTTTCAGGATTTCCCCAATGAATATGCATTGAAAGCAGTGCATGCACATAGATTTTGTGCATATTCATTGAGGAAATCCTGAAAACCCGACTGGATTGCGGCCCTCAGGGAGGGACTTTGAGACCCCTGGGGTATAGGATTAGATATCCCAGTGGCCAAGATGTGTTATCTATAAAACCTCCACAGTAAATGCTTTGGATATGTCTGGCCTACAAGATCCTACATGGCATCCTTCCTGCCGTTATCCCTCTATCCTGGAACTCCCCAACCCCTACTTCCTCCAGATCCTCCCAAATTTTTAAACTATCCTTCCCTTCCATAAAAGGTATTTCCCATGTAGGCAAACTTGGGTCATCCCTCCCCTTTAGAATCACTGAGATCTGGAATAACCTCACCTCCCCTCTCCGAACCTCAAGCTCCCTCCAACTCTTCCGCAAACACCTAAAAACCTGGCTATTCTCAAAACTGTAACACTTCCCCCCTCTTAGGCCTCTCACCTTCCCCCTTTACACCTAACTCTTTAATCTCTCCACTGTAGTTCCTCTTTCATCTTTCTTCCTGTAAACCGTGCCGAGCTCCGCATTCGTGGAGATGGTGTGGTATATAAACCCAAGGTTTAGTTTAGTTTAGTTTAGTTTAGTTTAGAATGGCACGACGACAAATTTGTTCCAGTCCCCGCAGGAACTCAATTTCCCCATCCCCATGAGTTTTGTCAATGTCGCTGTCCCTGCCCCATTCCTTTAAACTCAGCCTTAACCGCACAATCCTCAGACACATATGATTTTAAAGTGTTTGAAGCTCGTGCAGATGAGGACGGAGCTTGCAGGAATGGGGCAGGGACAGAAGAAGAACTCGCGGGGACAGGAAAATGAGTTCCCGCGGGGACGGGGGAAAAATTTGTCCCCCATGTCATTCTCTAACTTGGGAGAAGGCAGACATGCTGATCACATGAAAAAACTGTTTGCTATGGCATCAATGCTAACGTTGAATGCAGTTAACTACACTTCTGGAAGTCTAAACCATTTCATCTGCCTCTTTAACAACTTATATAAATTAACAATGCCTGTGTTCTCTGAAAGGTACACTCCAAATTCCTTGCCTGCCCCTTCCCCATCTCCTAATACGAATCTGCATGCTATGTGTTTGATACAATAGTATGCATTAATCGTTTTTTGAGTTCCATGTTAACAGTAAGCACCATATACAGTTTAGTGAATAGTGTTTTGGTCAGAAAATGTACATTCAATAAAAGAAGATGCAAGGGTCTATAGGCACTTCTTCCCCATAGACAATTTTCAGCACAAAGGATCTGTTCTATATATAGCACCCCCAAAAAATCAGTGTCAATATAATGGCGCTTAGCACGATTCTATAAGATACGTGTACCTTTTATAGACTCATCCATCACATAACTTTTAGATGCACCCATTTAGGCCTTGGTCTAAGTTGCGCATGATCCGGCATATTCGCTAATAATGTGCATAACTTTTAGGAATTTCTATGCTCTGTCCATTCCCCTCCCCTGACCATGCTCCCTTTTCAAATTCACACACTAGAACTGTCCCAAACTTTTTATAGAATTGTACTTTCCAAGATGTGCGTGTAACTTTTAATTACTGCCAATTAGTTTCAATTATGAGGTGTTAATTATCAGTTGGCACTAAGGACAATTAATTAAACTGTTTGCGCCAATCAGCTGTCCACACCGATTTGCGTGCACCACTTAAGGCGCCACACACAGAATTTGGCTGAAAGTGCAAGCTTTCAGTTTGACAACTAGTACAAAATCCATGAGTGAAAAAATACCCCAGTACAAAAGTTGCTCTCATAATAGCCAGTCCCGACTTCTTGGAAATTATAATCTAGTCAAGACAGATGGACAAGGCACACGAAACAAAGAAGCTGGAGTGCGAATAGGAGGCTATGAGTTAAGAGAGCAAAGCTATGACTGAAAGGTGCGCTCATGGTCTGGGTAATAAAATCCCAGATGTTCAAGTCCTACTAGCAGAAGGAAATTTAAATATTACTGCTGTCACAAAGAAGTAGTTTCATTCACAGAGATATAAGTATAATCTGGTCAGTTATAATCTGTTCATGAAGGACAGGGTGGACAGAAAGGGAAAATACTGTAAGTGGTGTCTTTTGCATAATATAACAATAAAGGAAATTAAAAGAATAAAAGGAGAGGAGAAGGCACTGAGGTCTTACCTTGCAACCTACTGGTTATAATTGAGGTTAGGTCCTACAGTATTCTCTAAACCAGTGTCTCTCAAACTGTGTGTCAAAGCACAGTGGTGTGCCCCAAAGAGATTTCAGGTGTGCCACGAGAGATTTCCTTGTCAACTATCGTATTTTGAGTTAATTTGCACTCATAAACATTAATTCTATTCCATCTACTTTAGTTTCACTATTGTTACCATGAACCATACATATTTTAAAGAACTTTAAATAAATATTGGCTTTGAAATTTTATCATTTCAATTATAATGTGCCCCCCCCCCACCAAAAAACAAACAAACCATTTTATTCCATTTAGTGTGCCACAAAACAATATTTGCTCTGTTTACTGTAGTGCCGGAGCTAAAGCGTTTGAGACACATTGCTCTAAACTACAAAACATGGGATTAGTAAATGGCTTGACAAAGGTGCTTTGTACAGAAAAGTGCAATCCTAATCTCCCCAGACCACAATTTAGAAATGGGAAAATATTGTAACTTCTCACTCATCCCAGACAAACTGCCGCACAATAAGTTCCCCCCAGTCTCTACCCTCAACCCTCAATAAAAGAGTTTCTTAGTGGTTAATGGAGTATGAGCAAGACACTGCAGACACTGTCATCCAAAATGGCACCAGCTTACCCACGGTTCCCCTTTCTCCTGCACATGTGTTGTAAATCACAATAAACTTCTTTTGATAATGACAGGGGTTGCTATGCAACTGATTTTGAGAAATTGGAAAAACTGGGACAGGTTGAACTACAGTTTTTGGTGGGAATCGTTGTGTCATATTTTTAAAATGGAGCGAGCGTTGGCTGTACAACATGGAAATTATAAAAAAATTTTGAGGATTTGGGAACCATTGATAAGTTATTATAAGGATTGATTTTATTTCTGGTCATTTCATTATACACATCCAGGGGGTGAGGGGGATTCACAGGACAATTCTAACCTGATTATGTGTATTGACTATTAATTTGGGGGGGGGGGGGTTTAAAGTGATTGTTAGGTATTTCTATTAGTTCAAAGTGCTTTTACTGTTACATTATTTGTGTAAATAATTGTTATGCACTATGATTGTTTGAAACTTAATAAAGATTTATTTAAAAAAAAAATAGTTTTCATCAGAGAAAACAGTGGGAACAGAAAATGAGCACTCCGCAAGAACAATGGTGTGAAGTAATTTTTAATTATGCATTATATTTCATAATGTTATGTATTGTTCATTCACGTATTTAGATTTTGTTTTTTGCGTTCATTTTATTGTAATTATTTATGTTTATTATTCCTTTATAAACATTCATGTCTTTCAAATATGTTTGTATTTATTCTTTAAATGGTATGCATATTGATGCTTATTACATATTGACTCCTTTGCATCTGCCGTTTTAGCTACATCTGTTTTATCTATATGTAATGTTGATATGTTTTTATGTATGATTGACTCTGAAAGCACTTTGTTTATGCATTTATTTTGATTGTAGATTTTCACTGCTACGAAGAAGTTTGTTTTTATCTGTGAATCAATTTATATTTTTCTTTTTTTAGTATTTATACTATATTTTTAGGGCTCCTTTTACGAAGCCGCATTGGCAGTTTTAGCGCACGTGGCTTTTTAGCACGCACTAAACCCACACAACGCGACTAGAACTAATGCCAGCTCAATGCTGGCATTAGCATCTAGTGCGCGCTATTATGCGCGTTAAGCCGCTAACGCAGCTTCATAAAAGGAGCCCTTAATCTTTTGGTTTTTATTTGTGTTAGTGACCTCTGATGCAGGCGCTTCTGTTCACTGAAACATAGTACTGTGCCGGGTCCATCTTACTGTACATCTCAGATTGAATACGATGTTCCCCCGGTTGTTTGCAGTCGGCAGTGGTCCCGATCATTCACGGTATTTTCGGACCGTGAACCGACGACAAGGAGAGGGCAGCGGGAGAGGCAGCAGGAAATCACTTGCGGTTCGCTCCGACTGTCTCTTTCTGCACGAAGTCGGGTCTTATCCAATCAGGAGCTGCTTTGACACGCAGCTCCTGATTGGATAAGGCCCGACTTCGTGCAGGAAGATTTGGTCGGAGCGAACCGCGAGTGATTTCCTGCACTCGCGGCGTTCCGGCTTCTCTCCTGCTGCCCTCTTCAGGCTCCCCCATGAAAAACCGAATTTCGAGCACTGTAAACAAGGCTTTTACTTCACACTGTTGTTCCTGCAAAGTGTTCATTGTTCGTTCCCACTGTCTTCTCTGCTGCTCAGTACCTGTGGAATTCTGTCCTGTTGGACTTTCTCTTGGTTGCTTGGTAAATAGTTTTCATTACAGAGAGAAAAGGGGAGGCATCCTAGGGTTGTGTCTAATGTTAAGCAAATAGCACTGAAATTCAGAGTTAACTGCAGCCGGTTGTTCTCTTCCACTCTGTCAGTCTGTTCGGGTGGGAGTCCCGCGAACGGTGTCCCCTCCTGAAGAAGCTCCAATTCGTGAAACTCGAGTTGGGGGGGGGGGGTCGAGGGAAATATGAGACAGCGTTAGAATTTAAATCACAAGGTTTTCAGACCGGAGCAGTTGTGGGACGGATTCCAGCAGCACCACCGCCTAAGATAAGTACAGGCTCATAAGTTAGCGTTTAAGATCTATGTCTGTATGCAGTGGTATGAGATGGTGATCCGCTGTGGTGGTCTCATTAATAACCTGCTCCGTGTTGGTCACTAGAGGTTGGTGGTTGGGTCTGAGCTTTTCACATGCACACATTTTTATGTATTTATTTAAAGAAGTTAAAATTAAAAGAAAATTTTTCAGGGCGATATGTTATTTAGGGCTCCTTTTACTAAGGTGTGCTAGTGATTTTAGCGCACGTACAAGATTGACGCGCGCTAGCCGAAAAATTACCACCTGCTTAAAAGGAGGCAGTAGCGGCTAGCGCGCGCAGCAATTTAGCGCACGCTATTCCACGCATTAAGGACCTAACGCACCTTTGTAAAAGGAGGCCTTAGTGTTTGGAAAAAAAATAGTCGTCCAGGCACCCCTGACGGAATCAGCCTCTAAATGCCCACCTCTAAGTAGAATTAATATATAAAATACAGGCTAGTCTGATTACAGACCCTAATGCTGTAGAACATATTTAAGAGCAACGAAAGAGTTCTAACATATAATAGTCATTAAAATGCTGTTGATATGTTACCGTTCAATACTATAGAGTAGGGGACTGATTCTATAAATGGCGCCTAAATTGGCCGGCACCTAAAAACTGGTGCTGTCTTCTTGTCAATCAGAACCGTGGATAGCAGTGCCTATGTAAAAGCTTAGGCGCCTGAAAGGTAGATGAGGGTTTTAAAGGCCGCAGTAGAAATTTTTTCAGGCGGAAAAGGCCATGTTGGATGAAGGAACAATTTTTTTCAGGCGGAAAACTAAACTAAACTAAACTAAACCTTAAGTTTATATACCGCATCATCTCCACGGATATTGTGGAGCTCGGCACAGTTAACAAGAACTTAAAATATAGGAAGAGAAGGAAAAAAAGGTTTACATGAACTTATATATAGAAGAGAAGAGTAAGGGGGGGATAGAATTACATTTTAGTGAAAAGCCAGCTTTTCAGTTGCTTGCGGAATAATTGGAGGAAGCCCAGGTTCCGCAGCGGGGTAGTAAAGGTCGTTCCAAAGACCTGTGATTCTGAAGAGAAGGGATTTTCCCAGTTTGCCTGCATAGCGAATACCGTGTAGAGAGCGGAAGGATAATTTATACCTTTGGGCGGGTCTGGTAGAGTCAGGACTCGAGGAGTTATAAGATAATGTGATTAAGGGAGGAAGGATGCCGTGAATGAAAAAGCCCACATTTTTAGAGAATTGCACTTAGCAGCGCTCAAGTCTCGCTCCGCCCATAAAAACGCTCACTTAGGTGTTAGGTGCCACTAAGCGTCATGCAATAGACACCTATCTATTATAGAACTGGATAGGCACCTATTGTCCAATTATTTTTTAAAGCAATTATTTAGCCTATTAAAGCAGGGATCTCAAAGTCACTCCTTGAGGGCCGCAATCCAGTCGGGTTTTCAGGATTTCCCCAATGAATATGCATTGAAAGCAGTGCGTGCACATAGATCTCATGCATTTTCATTGGGGAAATCCTGAAAACCCGACTGGATTGCAGCCCTCAAGGAGGGACTTTGAGACCCTTGCTATTAAAGGTATTTTGCCAATTAGTCCTCACCCCTTTTACCCCTATGAGTGTCAGGAGCAGCATAGAGCATTCAGTGCGCCAGCCTGCGCTAACAACCGCTATTGGGGGGGGGGAAGTTAGGTGCCTTTAGAGAATCTGACCCTAAATTTATAATACTGAAACTTACAAAAATCTACCATGTTTCTTTAACGTATCCCTGAATATATGTTAGTAGCAAGAGTTTTTGTTATGTAAATGAATAGTATTTTACCATTTAAAAAATACTTATTTTGCTCTGTGTTATTTGTTCTTTGATGATGGAGTTATTCTCATTTAATTGAATACAGACCAGGGACTAGAAATTGCACATTTAATACAGGTGAGAGTATCTCCTTTTATTGCATTATACAATATAATCTTACTAAGTAAATTCATATTCTGTAACAACTAGTGTTAAGTGCTGTTAGGAGACTGGTAGAAGAAAAACATTCGATGAATTATGGAGTAATTCAGGAAGTGTTATTATCAAAAACAGTGCATGATACAGTGGGGCACTAAATCAGCACAAAGAGGAAAAGTTACACTTGTGCATTTTATAGGTAGTAGACAATATGACAGAACTCAATAAAACAAGTATAGTATAACATTTATTCTCACAAGATAGAATGTTGGATGACTAGCTGAAGCAGACAAAAAGAACTGCAGAATTCTAAGACAATTAGAAAAGAGGATTGAGAACAATAGCCAGATTCTCTTCCATTGTCTGAAGGGTAAGGAGAAAGTTTCTCCCTACGTGTCCCTCCTTACCTTACCAGAGAACTCCACCAAAGACACCACCAAACAGCTCCCACTGAAGGGAAGCCCCATCCACCAACTCCTGGCCTGATCTTCAGCCTCTTAAAGGGCCAGCAAAAGAATCTGTCATCCACATCCAGAGGGGTAAGGAGGAAGATTCTCCCTTTGTGTCCCTTCTTACCCCACTGAAGATCTCCACTAAGGATGCTGTTGAATAGCTCCCGCTGAGGGGAAGAATACAGCCCACCAACTCCTGGACCAATCTTCAGCCCCTTAAAGGGCCAGCAACCAGGTGGGTCTTTCTAATTGACAGGCTCTCTGTGCAGTCCTTAGTGCAGACCTCAAGTTGACCTCAAAAGAATTAGAAGTATTTCTAAGTTGTACAATGCTTATTTATTAGAGACCAGCGTCGAGCTTGGTTATCTGCGATGCCAGTATGGGTCGTGCGGTCTTGAACTGATAAAAGAGACCATCAAGGCAGCTCCACATCTCCTGAACTGCCACCTGACCAGATCTCAGCCCAGGATAAAGATGTTCAGGGGCTGAAACTAATCTCCAAGTAGCTACATGACTCTCCTCAAACGTAAGTAAAATGAATTAGAATCAAGCCAACCTAATTTTAATCACTGTAACCAACCAATCCAATAAAACCACTCCAGTACCCTGCTGTTATATTAACTCCTGATCATTAATCAACAAACTACAAATAGTAAAGGAAATGATCTCTGACAACAATATAGGAATCACATTGTCCTGAGCTTTCTCCCCTCTGTTCTGCTGGATATAACATACTACACATACCAAGACAAGCCAAAAAAAGGAGGAAGCCTAACGCTGATCTACAAAAGCTCTTTCCACATATCGGTACTTGACTCAAACATCCAACAAGACTTAGGGCTCCTTTTATGAAAGTGCACTAGCGTTTTTAGCGCACACACTGGATTAGCGTGCGCTAGCCAAAAAACTACCACTTGCTCAAGAGGAGGCGGTAGCGGCTAATGCACGCGGCATTTTAGCATGTGCTATTCCATGCATTAAGGCCCTAACGCGCCTTCGTAAAAGGATCCCCTAGAATACATGGCATGCAAACTACAAGATAAAACTGACAGCTCTCTCAGTCTGTCATAGGGGAAAACACCCTCCAGGGATTCAAGACAAAGTTAGACAAGTTCCTGCTGAACAAGGACGTACGCTGGTAGGGCTAGTGTCAGGGTGCTGGTCTTTGACCAGAGGGCCGCCACGTGAGCGGACTGCTGGGCATGATGGACCACTGGGCTGACCCAGCAGCAGCAATTCTTATGTTTTTATACAGGCCACCAGGACCTTGGTCACGAGGATGCAATAAAATACATGAAATCAACTCAAGCCTCTCTTGTCAATATAGCAGAATATTAACATAACATAACAATATACTTGTATACTGCAGTAGTTGAAAAATTTACCAAACAAATATGTTTTTAACAATTTTCTGAAAGCCAGATAGGTGTTGGAAGTTAATATAAAATTAACAAGATGTTTATCCCATATGCCTGCCTGATAGGGTAGAATTCTACTAAGAATCGTTTGTAAACACATCCCTTAATGGAAGGAAAACCAAACATGCTTGAACCCCGCATAGAGCGTTTCCTATTAGTAAATTCAAAATGGTCAAGGAAATAACTAGGTAAGAGACCATGTAAAGACTTAAAGCACACACAACCAAACTTAAACAGTATTCTCGTCTCAATTGGTAACCAATGCAATTTATGATAATATTTTGTCACATGGTCACATTTTTTCAGACTGAATATCAAGTGAACAGCAGTATTTTGAATGACTAGCAACCTCTTGATGTTTTTCTTTCAAATTGATAAATAGAGGATATTATAGTAATCTAAGGTGTTTTGAATAAGTAATTGTACCAAGAGCCTAAAGGAAGGAAGGCCAAAATATGGCCTAATTGTTCTAAGCTTCCATAACAGAAAATAACATTTTCTAACAAGAATATTGATATAGGTATCAAATGATAAGTTTCAATCAAGGTGGATTCCCAACATTTTTATGACTGGTAAGATGGAATATGTTATCCCATTCAAATTTATGAAATCCTCCTTGATCTTATTTGAAGGAAAAACCAGAAAAAAGTTTTGTTTTGTCCAGATTAAGTTTCAGTCTAAAATCTTTCATCCATGTTTCTATAGCTTCTAGAATAAAGACTATGAATGCTAATGTATCTTTTGAGAAAGCTGCAATTGGAATTAATCCTGGGAGACATAAACTTCCAAAACTTACCCCTAGAATCCCATGAATGCACAAATGCTGCAGACATCAAGAAACTCATACTAAGACTACCTACCATCTTACCTTAATCTCATCAGGCCCTACTCATGAAAAAGGACATGCATTAGACTTCATTGCTACCAATCCACTAAGTAGCACTTCCACTACCAACTGAACACCAGCCCCTTGGTCTGACCACTACCTACTCACTTTCACAGTTGATCTCTATTTGGGAAACACTCCCAAAAACAACCACAAAAAAACTATCCTCACAAGAGGCAAGACTGATCCCATCTTATTCTGGTCCAAAGTCACAGATCACCTAAATCAGAAAACCGACAACACTTCCAAAATGATCAACCACTGGAACACCACCATATCCCATGTGCTTGACTCCATAGCAGGTATGTGCCATTGTCTGACACAACCCTCTAATCACGCACCATGGTACACAGAATCCCTGAAAGTAGAAAAACAGGCTTGTAGTCGACTTGAAATACTGAAAGAATCAATCATCAAATCACAGATTAATGTGGAGAACAGCAATTAACACCTACAAGTTTTCAAGTTTATTTAAAAATTTGATTTGATCGCAATATCATATTCCAATGTGATTTACAAATAATAATAAGCAGGGTAAAAAAACACAGATATTTTAAAACTATGACACTACAGGACACAAGAAGAAGACAGTTTTAACTACAATTCATAAAAAAATAAAATGAACATACCATGTAGCAAAAAAAAAAAAAAAAAAAAGGAAAAAAGTCATACTTTGCCACAGAAATAGAATGCAATACCTTCAACACCAAAAATCTCTTCCACTTAACTGCTTCACCTGCACCAGGCCTGTCAAATACCACCACCCAATCTAGTGCCCAAGATTTAGCAGATTACTTCCTAGAAAAGATAAAAATGTTTCAAGAAGACATAAAATAAACAGCATGTACCTCTAGCCCCAACATACTCAGCCTGATGAATACTGTTCAGCTGAACAGGTCTGGAACAAATTCACTCCTTAATCTGTAATGGACGTCACCATACACCTGAACAAACTATCATCACGTGGCAGTATCTTAAAAACTATCCCCCAACAATCTAGTAGCAAATGCACCTGAAGTCATCCTTCAATGGCTAACAACACTCCTCAATGCCTCACTCCAAGAGGGCCACCTAGCACATCAAATGGGATGCATAGCTTTGATTCCAACACCTAAAATCTGATTTATCCATACGTTTGAACTACAGAGCCATCACAGGTATTCCTATACTGACAAAATTACTTGAATCTGTAGTTTGCAAACAACTCAACAAACACATCAACACACACTCATGTCTTCATCCAACACAATATGATTTTAGGACCCAACACAGCAAAAAAACAAACAAACCTGCTTCTTCTTACATTAACAACTCACATCAAGCAAGCACTATGCAGAGGATAACAAGCAATCCTACTTCAATTCAAGATCTCTGCAGCATTTGACTTTGTAGATCATGACCTACTGCTGACAAGACTTAGCAAAATCGGAATAAGTGGCCCAGTGCTAGACAGGTTTAGCTCATTCCTAACTAACAGAAAATACATAGTGTGGAAGAATACTCCCAAAGCTGGAAGTCTTTTTGTGGTGTCCCTCAAGCTCTATTCATGAGTTCACTGGGTGACATCAAGCTCACAAATGAAGAACAATTGTTCACCTACGCAAAAGACATCTTCTTACTCATACAGCTGATCCAGGCTCCTCGAGTGTCTCATAAAATAATATCAGAAGGAATAAATAAAATTTCCAGGTGGGCTAACATAAGCAAACTCAAACTAAACACCACCAAAACCAAATTACTTTGGTTTCATATTGCCCAGCAGTCAGTCTCACTCAATAATTTTACTTTCCGGGAACTGACCTCATTGTTCATAAAACATCCAAGGTACTTGGGATCATTCTTGACTCAATGCTTTTTTACACACCCCAAATATCCAACCTACTGAAGATAACCTTCTACAACATGAAAACTTTATGATTGATCAGACCTGTTTTATGAACACCACTTTGCCTTTTTAGTTGAAATGCTTATCCTATCTCAGCTTGACTACTGAACTCATTATATGTGGGTCTAGCACCAACCAACTACACAGATTGCAACTCATTCAGAACACAGCAATCAGACTACTAATCTTTGGCTCAATAAATTTGTCACAGTCACAAAATATTGTCATAAACTACACTGGCTACCCATAACCTCCCGAATCTCCTTCATTTTACCCTGCATTATGTTCCACATATGTAACACAAACACACCAGAGGCACTAATCCTTCTGTTCTCCACTTCTGAGCTCCACTTCGCATCTATCCTGCACCACCAAGATGATCTTCCCCCTCACCAAAAGGAATCAAGTGCAAATGTGTATTCAGGTCTTTGTTCACCTACATCTCCATCAAAATCTGGAACAATCTTCTGCCAGACACTAGAAAAGAACCCTGTTACCTAAAATTCAGAAGAAAGCAGAAAACATTTCTATACAAAACATTGCTGGGATCAATCATTTAATTATTACATTGAACTGTGCATTCAGACCAAACTGAATATCTGTTCATTGCTGTTTACCCAGTTTCTGCCTTGTATTGCAAACTATACTGTATAATTTGTTCTACACTAAATAGTAGGTCATTGCTAACTTTGGAGATTGCACGAACCCTTTACCTGTACCTTCTGTAATTGGAGTTACTGCATGCTTCCCATGTATTGTATGTCCACAAAAATAAGGATCAAGAAAAGAAATAAACTTCCAATCTGAAATAACATAAATTAACTTAAGGTCATGGCATTAGATTCCTGAATTACAGCCAGATGGTAGGTCATACATCACTAGACATGGTTACCAACCTTTCTTTTGATCCAATAAATTCTAAAAGTTGTTTAGGCTCAAAGAAAAGAAAATTCTATCTTGGTAAGATACATATTACTTTGCAGGAAATTTTATCAAGAAACATAGCCCCCAGAGCAAGAGTTCTTGGCCTCAAGGATAAGAACTCTTTCCTACTACGTCTCTGGGTTTTCTGAGCCAAATCTGGAAAAACTCAAACATTAGAGTCTAAAAACGTATTATTTATATGACGAAAATACAAGTGAATGATACATTCCCTATCACTCTCCAAGGCTAGAGTTAACAGCATGGTAGCTCCTTGGGTGACAACCTCAAGGGAGTTTTCCAGAAATGAAGACAAATTCATGTCCACTGCTTTATCTGCTGGAATTTCTGTAGGAGTGGATTCCCCTTGTGGCATCTTTATATTCAAATAATAAGCTCTAACAATTGAAGGTAAATTTTCTGATGGAATGGCTAAAGTTCCACGGAAATATTTTCTGGCCATCTTAACTGGTGATATAATAGGGCACTTTGGAAAATTCAATAATCTTAAGTTATTTTTCCTCAGTTGATTTTCAAAATTCTCCATCTTACGAGATACATAAGGGCTTCAAGGGTCGGAAGGGTGTAGATTGGCTGGAGTAGGTTTTAACGGAGATTTCGGCAGTAGGAACCCAAGCATAGTACCGGGTAGAGCTTTGGATTCTTGCCCAGAAATAGCTAAGAAGAAAAAATTTAAAAAATTTTAAATTGAATCAGGTTGGGCAGACTGGACGGACCATTCAGGTCTTTATCTGCCGTCATCTACTATGTTACTATGTTACTCTTTAACCAATTCCATTTGTACCTTCTTTACTTCATTCAAATTATTTTCTTGTTCCTCCAACTTTTTGCTCAAATTAGTTAGAAGTACCTCCTGTTGTTCCACCTTGGAAAAGACAGTTTCGTAGTCTATTTTAATAGTAGAAAGACTCAATTTAAGGTTGGAGTCCATGACTGATATGGCCTGCCACAACGCCTCCATATCTATTTTCTCTGGTTTCTTCATCTCCCGAAGCTGAAAACCTTTCCTCCCGAAGCACTTCTCACCTCCTCCTCTCTGATGCAGGGAGTATTCTGAAGATTCCCATCTCCACCTTTTTCCGAAGAATTCAGTAGGGATGTCCCTTCTGTGCTGGGGGTCGGGCTCTCCTTCTCGGGGCTGCCGGGCTCCAGACATTCCCTGCACTGAAGTACTTCTGGGTTGGGGAGGAACCAGACTCTGCTCAGGGCTTAGCAAAGCCCAGCTCACTGCGCTGAGGTCCCCTGAGGATTCTGGGTTTCCCCCTGAACTAGTTCGGGTCACTTCACCCAAACAAGCAAAGATGCAGGGGACTCCATCGCTGGAGGGGCAAAGTGGGGAACTCCCTTTCTCTTCCCCATATCGCTCCTGGGAAAGAGAGTCACAACGCGGCTCCAGGTGAGACGAGCTGCACAGCTCGTTCAGGCGTCCACTCCCGACGCCATCTTGATCCCCAACTCTGCCCACTCATGTAATAATTAAACATAGAAACATAATGGCAGATAAAGGCCAAATAGCCCATCCAGTTTGCCCATCTGCAGAACCATTATCTCTTCTTCTCTCTATGAGATCCCATGTGCCTATCCCCGGCAAGTCCTTTCAAGACACAGATCACAGCTGATTTAAGAGGGTAAGAGCGGATAGCGTAGCTGGGTTTAAGAAAGGTTTGGAAACGTTCCTGGAGGAAAATCCATAGTCTGCTATTGATACAGACATGGGGGAAGCCACTGCTTGCCCTGGATCGGTAGAACATAAGAACATAAGAAATGCCTACACTGGATCAGACCTTAGGTCCATGTAGTCCGGCGACCCGCACATGCGGAGGCTAAGCTAGGTGTTCCCTGATGAAGACCTTGTTTACCCATATCCCTCAATGTGATTTGCAAGAAGGTGTGCATCCAACTTGCCCTTGAATCCTAGAATGGTGGTCTCCGTCACAATCTCCTCTGGGAGAGCATTCCAAGCGTCCACCACTCGCTATGTGAAACAGAACTTCCTGACATTTGTTCTGGGCCTGTTGCCCCTCAGTTTCAGTCCATGACTTCTGGTCCGAGTGGAATGTTGTTAATCTTTGGGTTTTGGCCAGGTACTAGTGACCTGGATTAGCCACTTTGAGGACCATTGGTCTGACCCAGTAAGGCTATTCTTATAAGAACATAAGAACATAAGAAATGCCTCTGCTGGGTCAGACCCGAGGTCCATCGTGCCCAGCAGTCCGCTCACGCGGCGGCCCAACAGGTCCAGGACCTGAGCAGTAATCTTCTATCTGTACCCCTCTATTCCCATTTCCAGTAGGAATTTGTCCAATCCTTTCTTGAACCCCAGTACCGTACTCTGCCTTATAACGTCCTCTGGAAGCGCATTCCAGGTGTCCACCACACGTTGGGTAAAGAAGAACTTCCTAGCATTTGTTTTGAATCTGTCCCCTTTCAACTTTTCCGAATGCCCTCTTGTTCTCTTATTTTTCGAAAGTTTGAAGAATCTGTCCCTCTCTACTCTCTCTATGCCCTTCATGATCTTGTAAGTCTCTATCATATTCCCTCTAAGTCTCCTCTTCTCCAGGGAAAAGAGACTCAGCTTCTCCAATCTCTCAGAATATGACAGGTTTTCCATACCTTTTATCAGACGTGTTGCTCTCCTTTGAACTCTCTCGACTAATGCCATATCCTTCTTAAGATACGGCGACCAATATTGGATGCAGTACTCCAAATGCGGGCGCACCATCGCCCGATACAACGGCAGGATAACTTCTTTCGTTCTGGCTGTAATACCCTTTTTGATTATACCAATCATTCTATTCGCTCTCTTAGCGGCCGCTGCACACTGTGCCGACGGCTTCATTGTCATGTCCACCATTACCCCCAAGTCCCTTTCCTGGGTACTCTTATTCAATAACATCCCTCCCACTTTATAGTTGTACCCCGAGTTTCTGCTCCCCACATGTAATACTTTACATTTCTTAATGTTGAACTTCATCTGCCATTTCGCCACCCATTCTTCTAATTTGTTTAATGGTCTTATGTCTAATTTGTTTTATGGTCTTATGTCCTTATTTAAATGGAGATAAAATTCTTCATCTTATGGAGACAGAAATGACTCTATCTGTAAAGAAAAATAATGGAGAGAGGGAAACCAAAGTAGACACCACACACAACGAAAGAAAAGCACTGGGGGTGCTTTTCTTTCTTTGTCTATCTGTATAGAGAAGATTAGATTTTAAGCTCTACTGAGAAGGGACTGTCTCTTAAATGTTTTAATATACAGTGCTGCATATGTCTAGCAGTGCTAAAGAAGTGAGGAGGAGTAGTAATAGAAACGTATTTTGACTTCTTAGCTCATATTTTTTCTATAGCAGCTCAATGTGAGCTAAATTCAGGCACAATAAGTAGCTCCCTATCAAAGGACTTACACTCAGTTGAACCTATCTAAACAGGACAGGAAGTTCTGTTCCCTGAATCATGCCCAGGTAGGTCAAAGGTCACAAAGGACTCACGGGGGCTGCCATTGCCTGATGGTTTCCAGGCAGGGTGGCTTTCATAAGAACATAAGAAATGCCTTCACCGGATCAGACCGAGGTCCATCCTGTCCGGCGATCCGTGCACGCGGTGGCCCATTTAGGTACTCCTTTTTGGAGACCGGGATTCCCCGTATCCCTCAATACAATTTGCCAGAAGGTGTGCATCCAACTTGCGCTTGAAACTCGGAACAGTAGTTTCTGCCACGACTTCCTCCGGGAGAGCATTCCAAGCTCCAACCACTCGCTGTGTGAAACAGAACTTCCTAACATTGTCCTAAACCTGCTGTCACTCAGTTTCAGGCTATGCCTTCTCGAGTCATCTTTATTCCATGGCTAAAGCTGGACACTTATTTACTGACTGAAAATTGTTGAATGGCTGGGTTCACCAGGCCCCTGATAGAAATCCCATCAGAGGGTTTGAACTCAGTTGTAAGCACAGGAGGCAAGCACTCCGTCAATTACACCACAAGGGCTTCATTACTTACCCACCTAGGGGAGAGTGTGGTGCAGTGATTAAAGCTACAGCCTCAGCACCCGAGGTTGTGGGTTCAAACCCTGGGAAAATCACTTAATACTTCCATTGTCCCAGGTACTTTAGAATGATTGTGAATCTGCTGGGACAGACAGGGGAAAATGCTTAAGTACCTGATTAAATATGTGTAAACTTTTCTGAGCTCCCCTGGGAAAACAGCATAGAAAACTGAATAAATACATAAATAACATCACTGAAATAGTGCTAGGAAAGGCCAGGAGTTACCTGGTTAGCAGCTCTATTCAGTCCCTAATTAGAGAACTATCTGGATAAAGTTAGAACTTATCTGGCTAGCTAGTTATATGGGCACTGGTCTGAATATCACCAGATAAGTGCCAATGGCCAAGCTTTGCCCAGATATACAATCACTGGTATTGTACATTTGTGGTACCTACCACCTAGCAATGAAAAGGGAGATGGGGACTTCTATACTGCCTTTGGCATTCAAAGTGGGCAGGAGGATTAAGTGACTTGTCCAGGGTCACAAGGAACAACACTGGGATTTGATCTCACAATCTTCAGGATGCAGAGGCAGCAGTAGAGAATGACATGGGGACACATTTTTCCTGTCCCGACGAGTTCTTTTCCTGTCCCTGCCCCATTCCTGCAAGCTCCGTCCTCATTTGCACAAGTCTCAAACACTTTAAAATCATAAGCAGCAACATTCTAGAGCTCAGACTGTGATGTCATAATGCCTCATTCCACCAATGCCTAAGCTCCGTCCTCATCTGCCCAAGCCTCAGACACTTTAAAATCATAAGCAGCAACATTCTAGAGCTCAGACTGTGATGTCATAATGCCTCAATCCACCAGTGCTTAAGCTCCGTCCTCATCTGCCCAAGCCTCAGACACTTTAAAATCATAAGCAGCAACATTCTAGAGCTCAGATTGTGATGTCATAATGCCTCATTCCACCAGTACTTAAGCTCTGTCCTCATTTGCACAAGCCTCAAACGCTTTAAAATCATGAGTGTTTGAGATCTGTGTGATTAAGGCTGAGCTTACAGGAATGGGGCAGGGACAGGGACAAAACTCACTGTGCCGGGTCAGGGAAATTGAGTTCCTGCGGGGACGGGGAAAAATTTGTCCCCGTGTCATTCTCTAGGCAGCAGCTCTACCAGTGAACCACTCCTTCCCATGATGGAATGTTAATTGATTTGCCTAAGATTACTAGGAGCATCAACCAAATTTGAACCCTAGCATCCCTGGTTCTTACTGTGCTGGTGCTGCTCTAACCCTTAGGCTATTCCTCCCTTTTAACAAACCAACACATCCAAGCAATGAGCAAGACAGATTTGTGGGTTCTTTGATGATATTTTCAATGCAAGGATGACTTGAAAGAGTTGGTACAGAAGTCCAGTTTTATGATTTATAACAAGTCATTTGCATGGACCATGTACTACACCATATGCTAAGCTCAGAAGATGGCCATCATACAAGAAGAAAATCAGAATGCTAGAAGAGCAGGCTTGTAAAAAAAAGATTTAAACTGAATATTTGCATTTTATCCTAAGCTGATCTTTTATTCAGACAGTATTTAAAATTATTACATAAAAATATGTATGCAAGTACTTGATACATGGCTCCTTGTTTCAGATTTCATAGTATCGCTATAATTTAAAGCAATATAACGAAAGCCAGTTCACATCACAAGTTAACTGATAAACTGTCTTAAGAACGGAATGGGTATTCAAAGGGGTTGTATATCCTCTCACCATCTGTGCGGGGACATGATGTGAGAATAGCAGGATGGCTATAAGAATGGTATGCAGATTAATGACAGCTTTTGCCACAACATCAGGGTCAAAATGATTTCATTTTCATTTGGCATTCTCCAAACGATCAGTGGAATTTTATGAAACCAGTAATTACAACACCAGTAGCAACCTTTGCTTAAGCATCCAAAACACCAAGGTCAAGACACCAGGAAAATACAACATCACAGAAAAAAAAGGGGCATTTAGAGGAGCAGCTGGATAGCTTCCATGATGAATGAGAATTGCACTAGTTTTCAAGAGACGAACAGAAGGCTAACAGGGTCCAAATCAGCTATAACATCAGTGTTAAAGATCCGAAGAGATCCAAGTATTTTCATGGCTACAACCTTCACTGGGCTTCAGTTCCAATAATTATGACTGTGACAGATGGGCAGTGAAGGGGCATGACTAGAGCTGGTTGAGAATTTTGACACGCCAAACTGCTGGCATCATCTGTGTCTGGGATTGAACATAAAAGCAACGAAAGCCACCGGGACTGCAGGAGAGGCCGTCATGTCTCGCAAACAAAAAGAAGACACAGGTTGGAGCTGATGGATGACAGCTGACAAGCAAGACATTCTGCTCCTTCAGCTACCTTACAGCAATGTTTCTTGAGCTCGTCCCGGAGCTCAGGATAGCCAAAATAAATATTCATGATATAGGTTTGCCTCTTTACCTGAAAATCAGTCTTAAATAAGACTGTGGATATCTTGAAAACCAGAGTTGGACAGATCATACTCTCGGATCAGCTTGGGAAACACTGCCTTAGAGAACACCGCCTGAAAATTACACTTCTCCCTCCATATTCGCGGTTTCAGCAATCGTGGTTTCGATTATTCACGGTTTTTAGCTTGCTGGCTCCTCCCCCCAAATTACGTCAGCTTACATAGAGAAATCACTGATTCCAAGTGTTTACAGAGAAAATCGCCAATTCCCAGCGCTTTCTTCACCGTGTTTTGCCTCTCCTTCAGGAACAGGCCAGGTCTCCCACCATGTTGCTCACGGTTTCACCATATTCACAATGGTTTATAATAGAAAACAGCGAATAACATATGAAAAAATTATTCGCGGTTTTTCTGTATCCGCGGGTTTGTTAATCCCCTATCACAGCAAATACAGAGGGAGAAGTGTATAACAAACTGTCAGTGCAGAATTTTTTATTTATTTATTTTTAATGCCATAGAAAAATGATGGCAAAGACTATAATGGCCTTTCAAGTGTTTCCACCCACAGCAGCTACTAAGCACTACAATCCCTTCCTCTCCTATAGAGATCCTAAGGGCCTATCCGAAATGTACTTGTCCCAGGTGTCAGGTCAAAAGCGCGCTGGGACAAAGGCGCGCCCAGACAATTGAGCGCAGCGTGCAGGCGCGCGCCGCTCTAAATTACTTTTTTTAGGGCTCCGAGGGGGGGGCGTGGGGGGAACCCCCTACTTTACTTAATAGACATCGCGCCGTGTTGTGGGGGCGTTGTGGGGGGTGTGGGGGGTTGTAACCCCCCCACATTTTACTGAAAACTTCACTTTTTCCCTGTTTTTAGGGAAAAAGTTAAGTTTACAGTAAAATGTGGAGGGTTACAACCCCCCAAACCCCCCATAACGCCGGCGCGATGTCTATTAAGTAAAGTGGCGGGGTTCCTCCCCCACACACCCCCGTCGGAGCCCTAAAAAAAGTAATTTAGAGCGGTGCGTGCCTCCGAGCTGCGCTCAATTGTCCGGGCGCGCCTTTGTCTTTCGCGCCGTTGTCTATGAACCCTTGCCCCATGCTTTCTTGAGTTTAGATACAGTCCTTGTCTCCCCCTTGTCCACTATGCCATATTTTTTTAGATTACTCCTGGTTTCACTTCATCCTAAGCCCCCTTGTTCCACAGGCTGTCTCTTATGGATTTTCTTCATATCTAATCTCTCTCGCTTTTCTTCTAAAATGCATACATAGAGATCTTTCAGTTTGTCCCCATATGCTTTATGATGAAAATCTCTGACCACTAGCTGCCCTCTGGACTGACTCTGTCCTGTGTCTCTCTTTTTGAAGATGCACTCTCCTTAATTATACACAGTAGTACTCCAAATAAGGTCTGACCGTATACAGAGACACCATTGGCCATTCTTCTCCCTACGTCCTCATGAATCCTTCTGGCCTTTGCACATATATTTACACCTATCCTTTGTCGTGCATAAGCTATTCGTGGCAATTTACGCATGCAAATGCATACACACTACCGGTAACCCCTTCCTAATCCTGCTCCTAGAAATGCATCAATTAAGTACAGATAAACTTATGCTCATGCAAACTGCATGCATTTACCCCACTCAATCATTGGTGTAGACCACTTCTATAAACAGGTGCTAACATTTGCATACATGTTTCATGCAGAACTGTTTAATATTAGCACATATTCATATTGGTGTGTACAGGATATGCCAATATGCTGCCTAAACCTGTTCTGCAAATATCTGCTTAACATACTGAACATATACAATGCCCTCTAAGTTGAGCAGGAGTATATTACCTACAGGGGAAAGTTTTGTTTCACTATCACATTTATCACATTTTCAATAGTGAGAGACAGGCAAGCTTTGCAGGACTTCAGAGAACCTAATCTAATCTAATCTTCTATTTGTGTGTTGCTCATACCCATTCAGGCTCTAGGCGACTTACAGAAAGAGGGGGGGGGGGGTCAGATGAGGGACAGAGGGAGGGCCTAATATGAGGGAGAGGAGAGGGGTAGAGCGTGTAGATTCAGTTGTCGAAGGGAAGAGTTTTCAGCTACTTCCGGATAAGGTGTGATTAGCTTCTTTTAAGAGAGAAGCATGTAGGTTTCCGTTGCCTTTCCCCTAGCAATTGAAAATACAATTTTGAAGTACTGCCACCTGCTGGCAGCAATACAGTTGGAGGACACCCACTCAACTTGGAAAGTGTGTATTTGGAAGAGGGCATACACAGGGGTGGATCATGGACAGGGGCATAGGTGGGGCTCCCCTTTATGTGCGTAATTTATAGAATACTGTAAGTTACATAGATATCTGTTGTATTTAGGGGCTCGTTTTCAAAAGAGAAAAACATCCCAAAAATGGAATATAGTGGCACTTCAATGTTTTTCTTGCTAAAATATCCAAATCACTATTTTCAAACCCCATATTTTAGACATTCTTCTAAGCAGTTCATCTGCAGTGTGTCCAAATCTCAAGGGGGCATGTTGGGGTGTGTGGTTTGAGCAGGACTTGGGCAGGCTTATGATTTTGATGTTTTGCTGCAGTAATAGAACATTGTAGAAAATGTTCACGGAACATGATGTGAAAGAAACAGTGCATATCAGCCTATAAGATAGCGTCAGGTTTTATAGCTAATCCTATTACAGCAGCAAGCAGGTTCATGGAGTAGCCTATGGTCAGTGCAGTGGACTATAGAGATGGAGGCCCAGGCCCATATCCCAGTCTACTTAGTACACTTCTGATGAAATGTGTGAACCCTCCAAAACTCACCCCAAACCTACTGTACCTACATAAATATAATATATGCAAGCAAAAGGGCTGTTGTTGCGGTGTACGGTGGGTACAGTAAGTTTTGAGTGGGTTTTAGAGGGCTCACCATACAATATAAGTAGGTTATGGTGAGATATGTACCTGATTTCTTTTTTGTAAAGATCACTGCAGTACCCCACTGCTCTGCTGGGATGTCTGTGGCCAATCTACTAAAAATGCTTGCCCCTCCTACATCCCATTGACTTGTTTGTGTGTATTTTTCTTTTAGACTTTTTTTTTTTTTTTTTCAAAAATGATCCTAATAGATAGACTCGCTAAGCTCAAAACATTCTGGAAATTGGCCATTTTCAAAACAAAAAGTTAGACTTTTTCTGGATTGAAAATAATCATTTTTCTTTATTGTATTTTTGAATGTTTTTACCAAAACATCCAAAATCAGTTTTAGGTGTCATATTAAAAATGCCCAGATTAAAGAACACAGAAGACCATCGAGCCGGCTGGGGGAGGGCGGAGATAACACAGAAAAGTTTTTCTATCCTTCTCCGTGGATGAGCTGTATCGGGGTCTGGCTTCGGTATATTGACGACGTGTTTTTAACATGGACAGATTCGCAAAGCAGGTTTGGTGAATTTTTATTATGGCTAAATACTTTGGATAGTCATCTCAAGTTCACCGCCTCTATCAACCTGACTCGGGTCACCTACCTGGACACCGTGGTTACCAAGGAGGATAACCGATTATCTACCACTGTGTTCAGGAAGTCCACTGACCGGAATACTTACTTACACTATTCTAGTTGTCATCCTCCTCATTTAAAGCAATCTCTTCCAGTCAGTTAGTTTCTGAGAATACGTCGCATTTGCTCTACCATCACTGAATTCAAGGTGCAAGCTAGACTTTTATCTCAACGCTTTAAGGTTAGAGGATACCCTGACTGGACCATCAAACGTGCTTACTTGAGAGCACGGTATGCTAATCCTGACCTTCTACTCACCTCATCACCGAGACCTATGTCTTCTCAACAGGTCTGTGTTATTTCATTTTCTAGTCGTGCTCTTCAGGTGGCAGAGGTGATTAAGAGATATTGGCATATTCTGGATTGTCATTCTACTTTAAGGATCCTTCTCGGATCGCTTTTTCAAGACCCAAAAATCTTAGGAATCTCTTAACTCCTTCTACCTCTGCGCCTCATACCATGGGTAGTCATATGGCTTGTGGACATTGTAGTATGTGTGCCAATACTCTTTCTATCACTAGCTGGTGCCACCCTAAAACCCACCGTAATTATCAACTAAGACAATGTACTACCTGTGAGTCGAGTTGGGTTATATATGTCATCATCTGCCCCTATGAGCTCATCTATGTGGGCCGTACCAGCAGACAAATCAGGACAAGACTGATTGAGCACAGGAGCAGGATACACACAGCCACTAGATCTGCTCCCCTTGTCCCTCATTACATTGAGAAAAATCATGTCTTCTCTGATTTATCATGGTTTGTGTTGGAACAGGTACATAGTGAGTTTAAAGGGGATAGGTTGTCTCATTTGACCCTCCGTGAGCAGTTTTAGATTTTCCATCTTTAAGCTGTGCAAGCAGCTGGATTAAATGACGGCATGGAGTGGCATACCATAGTCTGACATTGTTCCACCTTTCTTGGTTCTGATTGGTGGGTCTGTTGTATGTTTCCTGTCTTGGCTTCTTAATGCGCAGTTGCGCTCCTCTCTGTTATCTCCGCCCTCCCCCAGCCGGCTCGATGGTCTTCTGTGTTCTTTAATCTGGGTTCCTGAAGAAGGGATTTTTTCCCGAAACCAGGCTTGGTTGGACCTGGTATCCTGCGGATCTCCCTGCTTTCGGGAGACCGCTTTATCACCTGCCTTTATTTTCAGCTGTCGGCTTTTTGATACTATTGGGAGTTCTCTGGGGGAGGTTCTCTGAGAGACTGTTTGATTGACCTCACTTGTGTTACTGTTTTGTGCTTTATTTTGCACTTTTCACGTTTTTGATTCATTTCACACACCTTGGTAGTACCCCATGATGGTGTGGGGGCAGGGACTGGTTGGTCCTTGTCTCTTGATGTGAAGTGTAGGAGTATTGCTCCCTTCGCTGCCTTGTCACACTGAGGGTACTCCATTATCAAATTATATTAATTATATCTTGATTTCTTACTATTTGTGTGTTCACAGATGTTTGGTAAGCAAGCAGTCTCTCCGAGAACCGTATGATCTTTACTGCCTCCTTTTTGGTATCTTGTTAAGTTTCTTCGGCAGGCTTTTTGGAGTTATTTTTGGTTTATTACTATGTTAAAGCAGGTCTAGTCCCAGATGTTCAAAATGTGAACTGGACGTATTCTAAAATGTTCAGATAAGGCAGAAAAACATCAAAGTCATAAGCCTGCCCTAGTCCCGCCCATACCACACCTCTAATATGCCCCCTTCAGATTTAGATTAATTGAGGATGAATAGCACAGAAATCCATCAAGAAAATAGGTTTTGAAAATAGAGAATTGGAAGGGTTTGGCGAGAAAAATCTCCATCTGCCCCTTTATGCCGCTTTTTGAACATTTTTCATTTTGATTAGCCCCTTCTTATATAAGGCATACTGAGTATAGGCATATATGTACAAGTATTTTCATTTACTGAGGCTGCCGTTTGTTGTTATGTTTCTTGTTTTATATTGCTCGATTTTTCTACCTGAGCATGGGACAATACTGTTTCTCATTACTTGCTATGTATCTGCTTGAATACTGTACTGTTTTTCTATGTAAAAACTAAAACTACTAATAAACATATTGAACTTAAAAAAAATGAGCCCCTAAATAACAGACACTATTAAAAGTTCCTGACTAGTCTTTTTTAATTTTGAAATTGAAATATAAGCAACCTTTATTGAATGGACTGAAATTAGACTGTTTTTGAATTCAGCGTAAATGAATATTTTGGGTAATTGTATGATTAGTATACTTCAGTTAGTCTTATCCTTGATTAGATACTCTGCGCTGTGTCTAAATTAGAATTGAGGATCTGATTTAAAAAAATATTTATTCTATTTTTTCAGTTCAGATTACCTGATGTTAGGGCACAGGGACAGGATATAGGGCTCCTTTTACAAAGGTGCGTTAGGGCCTTAACGCGCGGAATAGCATGCGCTAAAATGCCACACGCGCTAGCCGCTACCGCCTCCTCTTGAGCAGGTGGTAGTTTTTCGGGTAGCATGCGCTAACCCGGTGCGTGCGCTAAAAACGCTAGCGCACCTTTGTAAAAGGAGCCCATAGTGTTAAGTGATGATAGTTCACAATGGAACAGGAGCAGGATGTAGGATATAGTGTTAAGCGATGATAGTGCACAATGGAACAGGATATAGGAACAGGAACAAGAAATAGGGTTAAGTGATGATATGCACAATAGAACACTGAAAAAGAAGCTTTACTGTATCACAGGAACAGGGTATAATGTTAAGCGATGATAGTACACAATGGAACAGGAACAGGGTATAATGTTAAGCGATGATAGTACACAATGGAACAGGAACAGGGTATAATGTTAAGCGATGATAGTACACAATGGAACAGGAACAGGGTATAATGTTAAGCGATGATAGTACACAATGGAACAGGAACAGGGTATAGTGTTAAGCGATGATAGTACACAATGGAACAGGAACAGGGTATAGTGTTAAGCGATGATAGTACACAATGGAACAGGAACAGGGTATAGTGTTAAGCGATGATAGTACACAATGGAACAGGAACAGGGTATAGTGTTAAGCGATGATAGTACACAATGGAACAGGAACAGGGTATAATGTTAAGCGATGATAGTACACAATGGAACAGGAACAGGGTATAGTGTTAAGCGATGATAGTACACAATGGAACAGGAACAGGGTATAGTGTTAAGCGATGATAGTACACAATGGAACAGGAACAGGGTATAGTGTTAAGCGATGATAGTACACAATGGAACAGGAACAGGGTATAGTGTTAAGCGATGATAGTACACAATGGAACAGGAACAGGGTATAGTGTTAAGCGATGATAGTACACAATGGAACAGGAACAGGGTATAATGTTAAGCGATGATAGTACACAATGGAACAGGAACAGGGTATAGTGTTAAGCGATGATAGTACACAATGGAACAGGAACAGGGTATATTGTTAAGCGATGATAGTACACAATGGAACAGGAACAGGGTATAGTGTTAAGCGATGATAGTACACAATGGAACAGGAACAGGGTATAATGTTAAGCGATGATAGTACACAATGGAACAGGAACAGGGTATAATGTTAAGCGATGATAGTACACAATGGAACAGGAACAGGGTATAGTGTTAAGCGATGATAGTACACAATGGAACAGGAACAGGGTATAGTGTTAAGCGATGATAGTACACAATGGAACAGGAACAGGGTATAGTGTTAAGCGATGATAGTACACAATGGAACAGGAACAGGGTATAGTGTTAAGCGATGATAGTACACAATGGAACAGGAACAGGGTATAGTGTTAAGCGATGATAGTACACAATGGAACAGGAACAGGGTATAGTGTTAAGCGATGATAGTACACAATGGAACAGGAACAGGGTATAGTGTTAAGCGATGATAGTACACAATGGAACAGGAACAGGGTATAGTGTTAAGCGATGATAGTACACAATGGAACAGGAACAGGGTATAGTGTTAAGCGATGATAGTACACAATGGAACAGGAACAGGGTATAGTGTTAAGCGATGATAGTACACAATGGAACAGGAACAGGGTATAGTGTTAAGCGATGATAGTACACAATGGAACAGGAACAGGGTATAGTGTTAAGCGATGATAGTACACAATGGAACAGGAACAGGGTATAGTGTTAAGCGATGATAGTACACAATGGAACAGGAACAGGGTATAGTGTTAAGCGATGATAGTACACAATGGAACAGGAACAGGGTATAGTGTTAAGCGATGATAGTACACAATGGAACAGGAACAGGGTATAATGTTAAGCGATGATAGTACACAATGGAACAGGAACAGGGTATAGTGTTAAGCGATGATAGTACACAATGGAACAGGAACAGGGTATAATGTTAAGCGATGATAGTACACAATGGAACAGGAACAGGGTATAGTGTTAAGCGATGATAGTACACAATGGAACAGGAACAGGGTATAGTGTTAAGCGATGATAGTACACAATGGAACAGGAACAGGGTATAGTGTTAAGCGATGATAGTACACAATGGAACAGGAACAGGGTATAGTGTTAAGCGATGATAGTACACAATGGAACAGGAACAGGGTATAGTGTTAAGCGATGATAGTACACAATGGAACAGGAACAGGGTATAGTGTTAAGCGATGATAGTACACAATGGAACAGGAACAGGGTATAATGTTAAGCGATGATAGTACACAATGGAACAGGAACAGGGTATAGTGTTAAGCGATGATAGTACACAATGGAACAGGAACAGGGTATAGTGTTAAGCGATGATAGTACACAATGGAACAGGAACAGGGTATAGTGTTAAGCGATGATAGTACACAATGGAACAGGAACAGGGTATAGTGTTAAGCGATGATAGTACACAATGGAACAGGATCAGGGTATAGTGTTAAGCGATGATAGTACACAATGGAACAGGAACAGGGTATAGTGTTAAGCGATGATAGTACACAATGGAACAGGAACAGGGTATAGTGTTAAGCGATGATAGTACACAATGGAACAGGAACAGGGTATAGTGTTAAGCGATGATAGTACACAATGGAACAGGAACAGGGTATATTGTTAAGCGATGATAGTACACAATGGAACAGGAACAGGGTATATTGTTAAGCGATGATAGTACACAATGGAACAGGAACAGGGTATAGTGTTAAGCGATGATAGTACACAATGGAACAGGAACAGGGTATAGTGTTAAGCGATGATAGTACACAATGGAACAGGAACAGGGTATAGTGTTAAGCGATGATAGTACACAATGGAACAGGAACAGGGTATAGTGTTAAGCGATGATAGTACACAATGGAACAGGAACAGGGTATAGTGTTAAGCGATGATAGTACACAATGGAACAGGAACAGGGTATAGTGTTAAGCGATGATAGTACACAATGGAACAGGAACAGGGTATAGTGTTAAGCGATGATAGTACACAATGGAACAGGAACAGGGTATAGTGTTAAGCGATGATAGTACACAATGGAACAGGAACAGGGTATAGTGTTAAGCGATGATAGTACACAATGGAACAGGAACAGGGTATAGTGTTAAGCGATGATAGTACACAATGGAACAGGAACAGGGTATAGTGTTAAGCGATGATAGTACACAATGGAACAGGAACAGGGTATAGTGTTAAGCGATGATAGTACACAATGGAACAGGAACAGGGTATAGTGTTAAGCGATGATAGTACACAATGGAACAGGAACAGGGTATAGTGTTAAGCGATGATAGTACACAATGGAACAGGAACAGGGTATAGTGTTAAGCGATGATAGTACACAATGGAACAGGAACAGGGTATAGTGTTAAGCGATGATAGTACACAATGGAACAGGAACAGGGTATAGTGTTAAGCGATGATAGTACACAATGGAACAGGGTATAATGTTAAGCGATGATAGTACACAATGGAACAGGGTATAGTGTTAAGCGATGATAGTACACAATGGAACAGGAACAGGGTATAGTGTTAAGCGATGATAGTACACAATGGAACAGGAACAGGGTATAGTGTTAAGCGATGATAGTACACAATGGAACAGGAACAGGGTATAGTGTTAAGCGATGATAGTACACAATGGAACAGGAACAGGGTATAGTGTTAAGCGATGATAGTACACAATGGAACAGGAACAGGGTATAGTGTTAAGTGATGATAGTACACAATGGAACAGGAACAGGGTATAGTGTTAAGTGATGATAGTGCACAATGGAACACTGAAAAAAAGCTTTACGGTATCACTGTACAAAAAACTACAACAACAAAAATGCAATACTTCAATAAATACTGGTAGACATTTTTAATTTAGCTCAAACTAGAGAATGACACGGGGAAAAGAATTATCACTGTTCCCGCCCCGTTCCCACGAGCTCAGTCCCCGTCCTACAAGCTCGGTCCCCATCCCTGCCCTGCAAACTGTCAGATCCCACACGTATAAGATTTTATACTGAACTTATTTTATTAAAGTATAAAAAGAGACTATTCTATACAATTGTCATTTTATAAACACAAATAATACAGAGCAAGGATCAACAAAACCTCTGTCTCCCCTCCCTTTCATAAATACTCCCCTCCACTATTGTGAAAACTGAACAAACCAAATTACTACAGAATGCTACACAGAAAAACCAAGCTAAGAGAATACTTCAGTCACACATGGCAGGAATAGTGTTAGGGGAGTGCAACTAGGGCAAATGTCCCCTGGTCAGAGAGAGAGCCCTAAGCCAGCTGGAAGCTAAAGAAGCACAGCCTGGGCTTTGCGGTTTCCAGTTATGTCTAATACCAGCTCTAGCAGGATACATATTTCAAATCTGAAATATTCTAATCACAAAAAAATATATTTTTTTTTCTACCTTTTGTTGTCTGGTAATTTTATTCTTCAAATCACATTGATTTCAGGCATTGGTTTTGGGCTCCTTCTGTCATCGTGGCATGGCTGGCTCCTGAAGGTAAAATAATAATAATAATAATAATTTTATTCTTATATACCGCCATACCCAGCGAGTTCTAGGCGGTTTACATCAGTTAGATTAGGATCTGCGTTGACAGCAGATTTACAGCAATTTATCAGCTATATAACAAATTTAACCAAACTTGATAGAGGAAGGAGAGAGATTGGGGGAGGTCGGGAAAAGAGAAGCTATCGTGGAGGAGGGTAAGAGCAGGGGGCGAATTAGGGGGGCGAAGAGTAATGAAAAATGGGGGTTCCTTAGGGGTCATGTTCACTAAAAAGGTAAGTTTTAAGTGATTTTCTGAAGCCGAGGTAAGTGGGGGCCTCGAGTATCATTTGGGCAAGCCATGAGTTCAGCTTGGCTGCTTGGAAGGTGAAGGTTTTGTCTAGGAATCTTTTGAGGTGACAAAGTTTTAGCGAGGGGAAGGCAAACAGCTGAATTCTACGGGATTTCTTGTTTGAGTAGTACCGGTTAAAATGAGGATTAATGTAACTTGGAGAAGAACCATTTACCGATTTGTAGCAGAAGCAAGCGAATTTAAAAATAACTCTAGATTCGAAAGGCAGCCAGTGAAGTTGGTGGTAAAAGGGGGTGACGTGTTCCCATTTCTTTAGGCCGAAGATGAGACGCACAGCGGTATTTTGGATTATTTTTAGTCTCCTGGTAGTTTTCTTCGTGGCGTTAAGGTAAATGATGTTGCAGTAGTCATGAATGCTGAGGATGGAAGATTGTACAAGTAGGCGGAAAGAAGTGTCGTCGAAGTATTTTTTTATGGTGCGTAGCTTCCAGAGAATGGAGAAGCTTTTCCTGACCGTGAGGTCAGTGTGGTTTTCTAAGGATAAGTTTTTGTCGAGTGTGACTCCCAGAATTTTTAGGGTGGGTTCGAGGGGGTAAGTTGTTCCTTTCAGTTGAATAGTAGTGTCCTTGATTTTGTCATTGGGGGTGGCTAAGAAGAATTTTGATTTGTCGGGATTGAGTTTCAGTCTGAAGGATAGCATCCAGAGTTCAATTTGGTTGAGAATGTTTGTAATGTAGTCAAGTAGTTCTTGTGAGAAATTGGTTAGGGGGATAGTTATTGTGATGTCATCTGCGTATATGAAAAATTTGAGCTTGAGGTTATGTAGGAGGTTACCTAGGGAGGCCAGGGAGATATTGAACAGAGTGGGTGATAGGGGGGAGCCCTGAGGGACCCCGCAGGTGTTGTCCCAGCTGTATGAGAAGGAGTTGCTCTTGAGAACCTTGTAGGATCTGTTTCTAAGGAATCCCTGGAACCAATTGAGGACCTGGTCGAAGATGCCGATGTGAGCCAGGCATTCTAGTAGAATAGTGTGGTCGACCAGGTCGAAAGCACTGCTCAGGTCGAGTTGTATAATCAAGGCACTTGAGCCTTGACTAAAGAGCGAGTGGAGGTGGTCCAGAAGAGAGGCTATGATGGTTTCAGTGCTATGGTCTGCGCGGAAGCCTGATTGATAGTCGCAAGAGGAGATGCCGAGTCTGACAATTTTTTTACCACAGGAGCAAGACTTTTCACCGCTTCCACGGGACGGTGAAAGGTCTTGTCACCATTCCTGCGGGGCGGTGAAAGGTCTTTTCCCCATTCCTGCAGTAAACCAGTTGCAAATGTCCCCATTACTGCGGATTTACTGCGGTGACCATGGTTTACTATGGTAAATGGTCCCAGTGTCTTTCTCTAGCTCACACCTTTCCAGGAAGATCAAAGTGAGCTATATTCAGATACAGTACATATTTCCCTGTCCCCAGAAGGCTTAGGAAACAAAGTTATTCGAGCTGTAGTAAAAGTTGGCCTTAGGTAGGTTATTTCCACACTCTAACTAGGGTTGCCATATGGCTCCAGAAAAAAAGGAGTACGGATTGAGACATCCGGGTTTTACTTCCATTGCTTTCAATAGAAGTAAAACCCGGATGTCTTTTTTCTGGAGCCATATGGTAACCCTATCTAAGGCCATTGTTACCATAACTGTAAAATCCCCATTTTTGTATTTTATTCATCAATGGCTATGTGCTAATGTTACCATTAATACATAATTAAGACAAATAGAAATAATACTAACTCTCTTCTGCTAATAAAGAAGGACAGGCAGTCTTAAACAAATATCAAAAGTGGAGAAAGCTTGCTGGATATGCTGTGAAGAGTTTGTTCTCCTGAAGATGATCTAGCGAAACGGACTCTCCCGTTGGGATTACAACTTTTTGAATCTATCAGCAGGTTCGGCGATTGCAGATAAGTGAACTGTGAGCTACTGATAATCGCAATGTGTATAACAACTGACTAATGGTATTTTTTGGAACAATGTGAATTAGTTACTCGTGACAATGTTACAGGCACCATTGCTCTGATGTGAAGCTCTGCTATTTTTGCCATCTTGCTGTTCAGAGTTAGATACAACATATAATATTACCCTGCTAGAAAGAAAGCTTGTTTGCCTAAAACAAAAGAGTGGAGTGTTTTTCTGGCCTGTGATGACAGTGGGCATACTTTGATATGGCTGTTTGCCATTTGTATTTTCCCCTGCAAATTTTGAGGTCTTTTTTTTCTCCACTTTTGATATTTGTTTGAGGCTGCCTGTCCTTCTTTATTAGCAGAAGAGAGTTGCTATTATTTCTATTTGTCTTAGGGCTCCATTTACAAAGCCACGGTAGGGCCTTAACACGCAGAATAGCACGCGCTAAATTGCCACGTGCGCTAGCCGCTACCACCTACATTTGAGCAGGCGGTAGATTTTCGGCTAGCACGCACTATAGCACACGCTAATCCATGCGTGCATTAAAAATGCTAGTGCTTAGTGATTATTCAACTCTTTACTGTGGATTACAGTTCAGCTCAATATGTAAGTCTGGATCACAGTGTTATTTCTCACAATATGTGTGGACACACTCCCAACTTTCCCTTGAATAGGATGTGCTGGTAGAGTGAAAAGATGCTGCCTTGAAATCATCAAATTGTTAGTGTTTATTCTTTAGTTCACATTATTAAAGAAAGTTGTTCAAAAATCTAGAGTTTGGCTGATAACAGTAAGGGTACAGAAGTAAGGGTTAACTGAAGGGGATCCTCAGAGAAGTGGCAATCTAATTCAGTGATTTCATAAGTGTTTGGCCACTTGAGGAGTCTCTGCTTTTCAGTAAAAAACTTGAAGAAGTTTCAGTGAAGATCTATGGTAAAGACTGCTCAGTAAATATGGTCACAGCATAACAAGGAGACACCCAAGGGGGAGGAGCATAAGTGGGCTATAGATAGGACTGACATTTGCATACTTAGAGAATAACGCAATTAGACCTGACATAGATAGACCTAACATAAATGTTAACACCTTAATGTAGGCGCATTGATGCTGATTTATTTATTTTATTAATCATTTCTTTTCAACTTACCACTTAAATGGATTACAATAACACATTCATATTCATACAAATCTATACAACACAAATAAAACAAAGCCTTCTAAACAATTAAAAAATCATGTGTGGAGTCATACAATAAAAGCTTGCATTAAAATGTGTGATTTTAACTGTTTTCTGAAATTTAAAATCTCAGAGGATAATTTTTCTAAATCAAAGGAACTTCAAGGATATGGTAATATTCTATAAGGATAATTACATACAATAGAAATAGATGCACTCTCTTTATAAATTTACATTTAAATGGGGTGCCCTTTTACAGAATTACCACCAGAGCAGGGGCATAGCCAGCCCTCTATCTCTGAGGGCTCCCAGAGGTGGACTAGTGGGTCAATGCATTTCTTCTCTCACCCCACCCCACCCCCGCTATGTGCATGCAAGCTAAACATACCTTGGCTAGCAGGATGTGAAGTCCCATCAGTCAGTTAACTACCAACACGGAACTAAAAAAAACAAAACAGTTAACATATCATGCTAACAGTGTACAGCTGTCATCCCTAATTGTTTCATCTAATACAAATCTTTTACTGATCGTGATATGTTCTTTTACCATTCAGCAGTTGCTTCCTTCCTTTTCCTCATCTTCCAGTCCCACATCTCCCAAGTCCATCTTGTCCAGTCTACTAGGATGGACACTGCATGGATGTAGCTCAGAGCTGTGCTGAAGCTTTCTGTTTCCACTTTATCTGAGGGTCCTGCTTCAAATCCATATAACACAGTATGGGGGCCTCCCACCTCTGAACCTGCCTGCTTGCTAGGGGGCGTTATCAAAAAGGGCTGATGATGCCCTACAAAGAGGTAGCTCCATAGACAGCTTTCCACCAGTGGGTCAGCCACTGAAGGTTCATGAGAAAAGGTCCTTTGTGTGTACCTAGAGGCTAAGCCCTGAAGAGATGCTATAACAGTTATCTGGTGCAGGTAAAAGCAGACTGCACATAATGGAGCAAGTAGGAGGTATGCAAGGGAAAAGTATGCAAGGGAAAGATGCATCATGGGACAGGTAATAATAATTATGGTAGAAAGGAGTATTAGAATAAGGAAATCCTGTGTATGATTTTATTTTAGCTCAATTAAATTTTAGCAGCCCAAACATAATGTATTGAAAAGAGTGTTTGACTAAGATATCTTGCTCAAAAGTGAAAGTTTTTTGTACAAGCTGTTTGTCCAAGCTTTCTTTAAGTGAATATAAAACTTTTTTTGAGTTATGTTGCTATTGGACAGCTGTGTACTAAATTGAAGGATGATGTTGTTTGATAATTGCTCAGATGTAGCCCCGCTGACGATGCAACGACATTATATTGCGACCTTGTATTTTTCCTCTACCTGATGTAAGTCTCCTTTTAAAATGTTCATTTTATTATGTATGGAAATTTGTGAGCTGCCTCGGATAAAGGCAGATTAAAAATGTTTTAAATACATAAATAAATGGCAATGAATCTGTGCAGGGTGAGGCAGTGATTTAAAATGGATGTTATAGTCCCAAATGCTCATGGTGGGTCAGGTTTCTACCCTGGTTCCAAATGAGTGGAAACTAGAGGAGAAGGAGAAGATGCTGGCTCAATAGACATAAGTTTATTAGTTACAGTGTGGGACATGGGATTTATTTATATTGGCATTTAAATGGAGCCATAGACCAAACACACACATTTTGATTTTGCTTGCATGAATGCATTACTTATGTGTATTGAATGCTTTATGAATGCAACAAAAACTCTACATAAAACCAGGTAGGAATTTTAAGTTCTGAACTGATCTAAGGATTCTCATTCATCAGCCCAAGTGCAAAGAGAGATGGTGCATTGGTGAAACAAGCCAAATGCTAAAGACCAGAATCAACCTATATACTGTAGATATCATATTAAAAATTGCAATACCAACCAGGACAATACTTTGGGAAAAACTGACCACTGCACCAATGATTTTTTGGTAAGAATACTAAATGGGAACTTTAAGACAATCCAAGAACATAAAATCACAATGTAAAAATATTTTGACACCTACCAGACATGGCCTAACAGAGATCTGGGCTTCCTTCCTCACAACACAGACATTTAAAACTGCTTTGCCATCTCTCTGTCTCCTGGCCACCGCCCTCCCTCTTCCTATCCCTGAAATGCTTTCATGTTTTCCTTATATAGAGAGGGACATAATCAAAAGAAAAGTCTAAGACTGATTTGGACATATGGTACAAGACGCCCAAAGTCAGCAGTGGAAAAAAGTCCATTCACGAAAAATATGTCTAGAATTATATATATATATTTTTTAATCGTCTATCTGGATCTCCAGGCCATTGATCGTCCAGCCCACCAGTAGGTCTATCTTTATAACTGTATTTTCAACTAAAAATTTGCCTAGAACAAGACTATTTGGACATGGGAGGGGCCAGAATTGTGATGGACTGGCCATCCAGACATAGCAATAGAGCAGTAGGGCACCTTACAGGGCGCTGCTGTGAACTTCACAAAACATCTCACCAGAGCTCCCTTATAGGATATGGTGAGTCCCTCCCCAAATACACTATACCCACCTGTCTACAATCCAAATAGCCCTTAAGGCTGTAGGTGCCACCTAAATGGCTGTAGAGTAGGGTTGGGGAGGTTTGGTAGGCTCACATTTTCCACCATTAATGTAGTGTTTAGAGTGGCTTATGGTCCTCCTCTCTCTGGTTCACTAGCCCACCCATTGGGCTACTTAAGACACCTGTATGCAGCTCCAATAGGCTTTCCTATAGCAGGTGCTGATGTTCCGGAAACAGGTATGTATGTTTTTATTCTGATATTTGTGGCAGTATGAGGGGCTCAATGATCACTGGGGAAGTGTGTGGGTGATCTTTACATTGTCTCTGCAGTGGTTATCTGGTCACTTTGGATAACGTTTTGGCACTTATCTCTGCTTTTACATCGTCTAACTCACAGCATATAAGTTTCGTCCAGGAAGTCTCATGAAACATTTGATTAACCCTACTAGTCTAGATTGGCCCACAAATATCGCCCTAACCACTCCTCCAGATATGCCCCTTTCAGCTCTGGGCACACTGTGGCATTCAGAGGCCTTAAATGTCCCTGGATATGTCCAGAAAGTCAGTTTGATTATCGGCACTTGGATGACCTGTCTTTTAGGTCATCCAAGTGCTGACTTAGGCGTGTTTTTAGATGTGTTTAAGTTTCGATTATGAGCCCCCTACTGTACTGATATATGTCAACATTTTTTTTTTTTCATATCTGAGGAAGAAGGGTTACCTTTGAAAGCTCATCATAAGATGCATAAGATGAGTTAGTCCAATAAAAAAAGTATTAACTTATTTCCTTTTTTTTCTGTATATTACATCAGACCAAGGGAAACAAAAAAAGCATAGCAGCAAAGGTGACAACTTCCACACCTTGTGAAAGGCTCTGATCACACATTTGATGAGATGACTGAGAAGCCCCCTATAGTCCAGTGACAGTGGTTGGCTGTCTTCTGCATCTGACATGTGTGCATTATATACTGAGAAAAGGAGTACAAGAAGAATGAAGAAAAGTGAGAACATTGCATTTTAAAATGATAAAACCTCACAATCATTTTAAATCCCCCCCCCCCACTGCCCCCTCCCCCAGTCCTTCAAGGTTAAATTCTTTATCACGGACTGTTCTTGTAATACTGACCAAAATGGAACAGGGCATGAATGGTGACTGTATAGCTTTGCATATACTATTTCCTGCAAAGTCATATGATCACTAAATTTAGCATGAACTAGCACAGCAACACATGTAGTCAACAGGTCTTATTGCATAAAATAGGACTTCTGGTAAATAACATGTTAATGCATGTTAAAATATGTGATAATATGGTAGCATTCTTTAGTTAGTCTAGCCCAGTGGTCTCAAACTCAAACCCTTTGCAGGGCCACATTTTGGATTTGTAGGTACTTGGTGGGACGCAGAAAAAAAAAAAGTTAATGTCTTTTTAATGAAATGACAATTTTGCATGAGGTAAAACTCTTTATAGTTTATAAATCTTCACCCTACCCCCTCCCACCCCGAAAGCCTGCATGTTCCCCCCTTCTTTGCAGTGTACTCCAGCTTCCCCCCCTGGCCTCCCGGTCATAGTTTCAGCTAATTACCACAGCCTGCAGAAAGGATCGCCGGTGCTATAGCATTCCTTGCAGGCTGCCATTGGCCTCCGCAGCACATTCCCTCTGCCACAGTCCCGCTCCTCCTCTGACGTCAGGAGCAGGATCGCGTCAGAGGGGACGGGATGCTGAGGACGACGGCAGCCTGCAAGGATTGCTACAGCACCGGCAATCCTCTCTGCAAGCTGCGGTAATTATCTGAAGGTAAGAGCTGGTGGCCAGGGAGGAAGCCGGAGGACGCTGCAATGAGCGGGCAGCACTAGTACAGACGACACTAGTACAGACCGCGGGCAGCAAAATAGTACCTGGCTAAATCATCTCTCTACTCTTCAATCTGTTCAGAACTCTGCTGCACACTTCATATTCTGCCAATGTCGCCACACCCACATTACCCCTCTCCTCGAGTCACTTCACTGGCTCCCTATCCATTTCTGCATACATTGCAAATTCCTCTTACTGACCTACAATTGTATTTGCTCCGCAGCTTCTCAGTATCACATATCTCTCCCCATGTTCCCCTGTGGGTACTCCGCTCATCAGGTAAGTCTCTCTTATCTGTACCATTTTCCTCTACAGCAGTGGTCTCAAACTCACACACTTTGCAGGGCCACATTTTGGATTTGTAGGTATTTGAAGGGCCTCAGAAAAAAATAGTTAATGTCTTATTAAAGAAATAACAATTTTGCATGAGGTAAAACTCTTTATCGTTTATAAATCGTTCTTTTTGGCTAAGGCCCTGTTTTACTAAGGTGCGCTAACCGATTAGCACGTGCTAATCGATATAGAGCACGCTAAACACTAATGCGTGTATGTTAGTCTATGGATGCGTTAGTGTTTAATGCGTGCTAATTTGATTATCGCACGCTAATCAGTTAGTGCACCTTAGTAAAACAGGGGGTAAATTTTAATAATCTATATATATAAAATCGGATGTATGTATGTATGTGCCGCGATCACGCAAAAACGGCTTGACCGATTTGAACGAAACTTGGTATGCTGATCCCTCACTACCTGGGGTGATATGTTCTGTGGGTCTCGCGGCCCACCTGCACACGTGGGCGGAGCTACAAACAGAAAATCAGATTTCACCCATTCATGTCAATGGAAAAAATGTAAAAAGCTGTGGGACCGATTTGAACGAAACTTGATATGCAGATCCCTCACTACCTGGGGTGATATGTTCTGGGGGTCTCGCTGCCCACCTGCACACGTGGGCGGAGCTACAAAGAGAAAATCAGATTTCACCCATTCATGTCAATGGAAAAAATGTAAAGAGCTGCCATTCTCACAGTAATTCAAAAACGGCTTGACCAATTTGACCGAAACTTGGTATGCAGATCCCTCACTACCTGGGGTGATATGTTCTGGGGGTCTCGCGGCCCACCTGCACACGTGGGCGGAGCTACAAACAGAAAATCAGATTTTACCCATTCATGTCAATGGGAAAAATGTAAAAAGCTGCCATTCTCACAGTAATTCCAACTACCTGGGGTGATATGTTCTGGGGGTCTCGTGGCCCACCTGCACACATGGGCGGAGCTACAAACAGAACATCAAATTTCACCCATTCATGTCAATGGAAAAAAAGTAAAACGCTGCCATTCTCACAGTAATTCAAAAACGGCTTGACCGATTTCAACGAAACTTGGTATGCAGATCCCTCACTACCTAGGGTGATATGTTCTGGGGGTCTCGCGGCCCACCTGCACACGTGAGCGGAGCTACAAACAGAACATCAGATTTCACCCATTCATGTCAATGGAAAAAATGTAAAAAGCTGCCATTCTCACAGTAATTCCAACTACCTGGGGTGATATGTCCTGGGGGTCTCGCGGCCCACCTGCACACGTGGGCGGAGCTACAAACAGAACATCAGATTTCACCCATTCATGTCAATGGAAAAAATGTAAACAGCTGCCATTCTCACAGTAAATCTAAAACGGCTTGACCGATTTGAACGAAACTTGGTATGCAGATCCCTCACTACCTGGGGTGATATGTTCTGGGTGTCTCCCGGCCCCCCTGCACACGTGGGCAGAGCTACAAACAGAAAATCAGATTTCACCCATTCATGTCAATGGAAAAAATGTAAAAAGCTGCCATTCTCACAGTAATTCACAAACGGCTTGACCGATTTGAACGAACTTGGTATGCAGATCCCTCACTACCTGGGGTGATATGTTCTGGGGGTCTCACGGCCCTCCTGCACACATAGGCGGAGCTACAAACAGAAAATCAGATTTCACCCATTCATGTCAATGGAAAAAATGTAAAAAGCTGCCATTCTCTCTGTGACCAATTTGGACGAAACTTGGTATGCAGATCCCTCACTACCTGTGGTGATATGTTCTGGGGGTCTCGCGGCCCACCTGCACACGTGGGCGGAGCTACAAACAGAAAATTAGATTTCACCCATTCATGTCAATGGAAAAAATGTAAAAAGCTGCCATTCTCACAGTAATTCAAAACTGGCTTGACCGATTTGAACGAAACTTGGTATGCAGATCCCTCACTACCTGGATTGATATGTTCTGGGGGTCTCGCGGCCCTCCTGCACACGTGGGCGGAGCTACAACAGAAAATCAGATTTCACCCATTCATGTCAATGGAAAATATGTAAAAAGCTGCCTTTCTCACTGTAATTCAAAAACGGTTTGACCGATTTGGACGAAACTTGGTATGCAGATCCCTCACTACCTGGGGTGATATGTTCTGGGGGTCTCACGGCCCACAACTCTATTTTGCTTGTTCAAGGGTGGGTTCACCCAAGAATTTATATGTTCTTGCTCCAGGAGGTGAAACTAAAATTGTTGTTTATAATCTCGTTTTGCGTTAGTTGTATTGTATTCATTTTGTCAAATATTTCACTTTTTAATTTGAATATTGTACTTTTTATTAAGCTGTAAAAAAATACTTTCATTCACCACTATAAAGTATCTTTATTTGAATCCATTTACAGTGTTATTGCTATAATTAAATACCCCTGCAACGCCGGGGCATCAGCTAGTAATCTTATAATTTGTAGCTAAACAGACATGTGATCAAGAAACTGTTTTATTTTACTTTTGTGATTATGATAAATCTACTGAGGGTCTCAAAATAGTACCTGGCAGGCCGCATGTGGCCCCCGGGCCGCGAATTTGAGACCACAGCTCTATAGCCAGTTCCAGACTCCATCCCTTCTACTTTCCTACACCGTATGCCTGGAACAAATTGCCTAACTTGGTATATCAATATCTGCCTCTGGTCGTATTGAAATGCAGACTCAAAACCTACTTCTTTGAAGCTACTTTCAGTTCCAAACTGCAACCCACCTGCTAAGCAACGATATCTGTCTAATCATTTCCTCTGTAATTCCACCACCTATGCACTGTGTATAGATGCACTTTCTTGTCCAGTTTGTCTGTCTTGATTAAACTGTAAGTTCTTTCACGCATAGACTGTCTCTTCTATGTTTTGATGTACAGTGCTGCATATGTCTAGTAGCGCTATAGAAATGATAAGTGCCCTACCCTTTTGCCATCCCTACGCATTCCAAGTTTACAGAATTTCTCAGTAGAGGTATGCAGAGCAAAGAGTTTCATTATGTTTAATGTAGGGTTACCAGACGTCTGGATTTCCCCGGACATGACGCAGGCAGAACGGGGCGGGCCTGTGGGCTTGGCCATGGGTCCAGATTTTCCTTTGGGAAAATCTGGTAACCCTAGTTTAACTTCTCGTGCCATTTTAGGACTTTTTTTTTTCTCTGTTTTGTTTTATTTTAAACATGTAGGCTTCAGAATCATGTTGCAAAGAGGGAACACTATTAACAACACAGAAAAAAAAAATAAAATTTCAGATTTTTCCCTGTCATATCGGGCTAAAAAAAACCTGAAATGAATACACATCTCTCCCGCTCAACCAAAGCTTCTCAAAAACAGCAGCTATAAAAATAGCGGAGGAAGTCAGACAGTCTATTGATCAGAACTGTTGGGCTGAAGTGCCATGAGAATACCAAGAAGAGGTTATTCCTTTGGCACACTAGAATTGTTATAGCATTACTAACTACCTCCATTTTCTCACAACAAGTGAATTCTTAACCCCATTGCATGCACAGACTTGCAGTCCTGGTATTTTAAGGAGATTAAAATTGCATATATGCATTTACTATGGGGTAAAACCAGAACCAAATTAACTTTGTCTTGATAAAATGGAGCAGGTTAGCAACCTGGCCTAAATTGAGTTACAAGAGCCTCATTTACTAACTTACATTAATGAGTTATTTGAGTTATAAGTTCTCTTAGGCATCCATGGCTTGCATCATGATTGTTGCCATTGTCCGGGTCTCGCCGTGTCTGGGTAAGTAGAACTGACATTTCAGCTGCCATGCTGTGGCTTTCTTCATGGTGTGCCATAAGGTCTCCAGTTTGTCTTTATATTTGATGGGTGTCAGTTAGTGCTCCTAGAGCAATTTTTAATGGCTGTGCACTAATGACAACATTAGCACATGATCGTTAATTCAAAAAATGGAAAATCGGCCATTTTACAGTTGTGGCACCAATGGCTTTGGTTTACGGGAAACCCCTATGCAAGGGTACGCTAAAGACTCCATACTGAGTGGCCATTTGCTAAGCTGCAGTAAAAGTGTTAGCATGCTCTAATGCAGGTATTTTTCGTGCACTAAGGCCATTTTTACTTCAGCTGGAAAATGGTCAACTTTCTATCTTTTGCACTAATGGCTATGTGTTAATTTTACCATTAGCTCAGGTCCATTAAATCATATTAGTTCATGAGCACTTGCCATACCTCTCACCTGATATCTGCCTGCCCAACATCTACCCGACTTCCTGCCCACCTGGTCCAAGCGCCGTGGCAAAGAACATTCGTGTCATGACGAGGAGCTAAACAGGGAGCGCTGTGGAGGCCACCCCTACCTTCGCCGGCAACGATCTTCACTGAAGAACCATCGCGGAAGAAGAGAAGAGAAGCAGGAGCCCGATCCTGCAGGCAAGTGAATTGATCCGCCCCGCCCCCGAACCAGCGGGGAAACTTAAAAAATCAGCACCGATACCAGCGGGCAGGAGAGAGAAGCAGGAGCCCAATCCTGCAGGCAAGCAAATTGATCCACCCCTCCCCCGAACCAGCGGGGAAACTTAAAAATCAGCACCGATACCAATGGGCAGGAAAGAGAAGCAGGAGCCTGATCCTGCAGACAAGTGAATTGATCTGCCCCTCCCCCGAACCATCGTGGATGCCTAAAATCAGAACCAATACCAGATATCTGATTTACTGCTATTTAACTAATTTAACTGTTAATTTATCTGTTATTATTGAATCTGTTCTAGTGCTATGTGATTCACTGCTATTTAATTATCCTAGAAATGGGAAGTAGCAGAAACACCAAATAGCCATTAGGACAAGAAGGAGTCAGTTTAATCTACAAGCAAGCATCTCCTACTGATTCTACTAATCTATTTATATGCAATAACATTAAGGATGTTAAGTCACTCTATCCACAGCTACACTTAGCCCATTATCCTGATCTACCCATCAGGCTTATAATTAACCAACAGGAAGACAGACAAACCATATCAAGGTAATCTCGAGCAACAGAAGACATCAACGTACCCCAAAAAATAAAAAGATAAGGGAAGTAAAACCTATCAGAACCACTACATCCACCAAACCTATCACATCTACTTCTGTTCCCTGTGCATATCTTAACACTAGATCCGTTAGGAACAAAGCATTTTTAATTAAAGATTGGATCATCAACAAGCAAATAGCCTGTCTTTTCCTAATGGAAACGTGGCTTCTGTCTGAAGCTGACCCAATAATAAATGATCTTATACCAGATAATTTTAAAATTCACATACTAAATCATGAAGGAAGAAGATGGGGAGGATTAGCAAATGTCGCCAAGGAAGGATTTGTAGTTGAATTATTGGATTCCAAAATGACCAATCAATTAGAAATATTAGCCTGTAAAATTAGCAATAAGGAACTAGAAGATTCCCTTTCTTGTATACTATTCTATGTTCCGCCGAAAAGCTGGCCAAAAGCTAGAGAGGACTTCTGCGAATTTGTCCTACATAACTCAATCACTTCATCACATAATCTAAGTGCAGGAGACATAAACTTACATCTAAATGAAATAGACAATCCAAAAGCGAAAGACTTTAAAAACTTTCTTTCTTTACTCAATTACAATCTCCCTTCACCCACTCAAACACATGGAAAAGGCCATCATTTAGGTGTGGTAGCGATGTCCATAAAGGAGATCTTAAACCCTCCCATCTCTCTTTCGGACGGTACTTTGTGTCATGATATCTGGTCTGACCATTTCACCTATTATTTCAATCTAATTTGGACTCGGCTAAAATCTAAGACACACCAACAGAGAAAAAGAGAACACATCACAAGGGGCCATATCAACCCAGAAGAATATTGGTCACAATATGATCTACAAGTGAAGATAGAAGAAGGAGTTGATTTCTATGCTCATTGGATGAAAACTAGCACGTCCATTTTAGATAAAATTGCCCCTAAACAAAAAAGCAAAAGCTGCTCAAACAAATACAACAAATGGTTTGACGTCGAACTCTTAACAATGAAACAATCAGTAAGACGATTAGAAAGAATCTGGAAAAAAACGGGAAAACTATCAGACCAAAACAACTGGAGATCCAACATATACAAACAACAGATAAAAGAAAAACGTAAAACTTTTTACTCATCCAAAATTAACTCATCCAATACTAGCTCAAAAGGAGCCAATACAAAAGAACTGTTCAACATAGTTACAAATTTATTTGACACCACACGCCACACTCAGCCCATGCATAATACCAAGCTACCCTCAGCAAATGATCTAGCACGACATTTCGACTCCAAAATCAAAAACTTAAGAAATAACTACTCGACAATTGTTGCATACGAATATCAATCAATTGATATACAAAGAAATGAAATACCAGCAGACATGATCTGGAGTTCCTTCCATAATTTAAAATGGAATAACTACATCAAATTATATAACAAATACTCTAAATCATACTGTGTCCTGGACTCATGTCCCCCAGAGATTATGAAAGCAGCTCCATTAGGCTTTAAACTATCTCTATTGAATTATTTAACCAATAACCTAAACAATGGAAAATTCCTCACTTATAATGGTCATATTATAATAACCCCAATCCCAAAAAATTGTAAAGAATCATCAACATCAGTAACCAACTATAGACCAGTAGCATCTATTTTATTTATGGTAAAAATCAGGGATGGATTGGTACACACCCAATTAATGGAATATCTCGACCAATTCTCTCTTCTGCACAAAACTCAACCGGTTTTAGGCCTCTGTTTAGCACTGAGACAGTAATTGCGGCTATCCTGGACAATTTGCTTTACTTGTTCAGTAAGGGCCTCAACGCCCTAATAATGCAATTTGACATGAGCTCTGCCTTTGACTTGGTGGACCATGGAAAACTGTTACAATGCCTAGATGCAATTGGAATCAGAGGAGAGGTACTGAACTGGTTTCGAGGATTCTTTATATCACGCACCTACCAAGTCCGTTTTAATCATGATCTCTCTGACACATGGAGCAATCCATCTGGCATGCCACAGGGTTCACCACTATCCCCTTTGCTCTTCAATGTTTACATGTCCTCATTGGGTGCACAACTGTCCCAGCTGGGGATAAAACTATTTAGTTTCACAATAATTATCCCATTCACTAACTCTGTCTCAGAAGTCAGTCCCAAAGCAACAGAAGTGCTAAATCGGATGGAGCAATGGATGATCGAATTCAGACTAAAATTAAACTCAGAGAAAACAAAATTTTTCATAGCATCGCCACACCCACTTGACACTAAAGCATCAATGTGCATCAATAACCTTAGCTATCCCATTCAACCCACTATGAAGATATTGGGAGTAACACTTGACCAGAGCCTGACCATGAAAGACCAGATAGACTCCTTGATTAGAAAAATCTTTCTCACCCTCTGGAAGCTTCGGTCCATCAGAGCTTACTTCGATGTCTCATCATTTCGAATTCTGGTACAATCCCTTATACTGAGTCAACTCGATTATTGCAATATCGCCTACTTGGCACTCCCCCATATGCGGCGATTGCAACTGGTACAAAATGCAGCGGTTAGACTACTTTGTGGACTGAAGAGGTTTGATCACGTAACACCTTCCTATCGACTTCTACACTGGCTGCCGATGGAGGCACGTGTGAAATTCAAGTTTGGTTGTTTTTGCTTCAAGGTACTTTATGGCTTAGCCCCTAAATATATAACAGACCTTTTCTCTTTAACAACCAACAGACACAAGCGAAGCTCACACCCGAACTTTGTTTCTCCACCGGTTAGAGGTTGTAAATTTAAAAGTCATCACCAACATCTTTTCTCACATCAAGCAGCACTATGGGGTAAAGATCTAGAACAATTACTCAGGAAACGCCTAAAACCACATCTGTTCCTGAAATACTTAGGAAACCAACCCATGCAATCTTAGTCCTCAACAAACATTCTCTAGAACTGTCAATCTCTAAGTCTGTACTTTGTTTATTCCACTCAATCTGTAACATCTTTAATCATTGTAAACCGCATAGAATTTCACGGTCCTGCAGTATATAAATTATTATTATTATTATAATACGTAGGGCTTCCTTTACTAAACCACAGAAGAGCTTCTTACCTTGGACCAGTGAGATAAATGCTCTGACGCTCATTCTATTCCTATGAATGTCGGAGCATTTACCTCGCCAGCCTGCAGTAGTAAGCTCTTCCATGGTTTGATAAAACCCAGCGCTATATTGTAGGCTGTAAGGGCTTATGCACTAATCCTATACACTTCTCCCTCCAAATCTGCAGTTTCAGTATTTGTGCATTCAGTTATTCGCGATTTTTTGGGGGGGAAAGAAATGCTGCATCCCGGACCTCCACGGACCTTACCTGGTGGTCTAGTGGGCTTTTGGGGCAAGAGCGATCTTCCTACGCTCCTGCCCTGTGCAGATCACGCATACAAAATGGCTGCGGGGAGTTCCCATCATAGTCTCGAGAGGCTACGGGAACTCACGGGGGGAAGGCGGGGGGTAGGTCAGAGCCAGTCCAAATGTTATTCACGAATTTTCAATATTCGTGGACTGGCTCTGCCCCTAACCCCCACGAATATTGAGGGAGAAGTGTACTAATTAGTTAGCACAAAAATGCCCACTTTCGGCCCCCAGGCATGCCCTTCCCGGATCATAAAATAAAATATTTTTTTAGTATGTGGTTTGCATGCACAAATTCAAAAATTACCACTGGATGCCTAAGCACATCTCTTGGTAAACCATTTTAAGCTATGGTAAGCATATTAGCCCTTACCGCAGATTATAAAAAGGACCCCCTACTAACTAGACATTGTTGTTATGCCCCCATGTTATGAGGGCATGTGCTCAGTATAAGAAAAAATTAAGTGTTTGTAATAGATGTATAAGTAATGTGTGCATGTGGACTTAAATTCCCAGAGGGCTTTGCTTTCCCTGAGAACTAGGCTGCTTCCACAGAGCATAAGCCTGCCTCCTTCTTCTCCAGTCTGGAGGGTGCCCAATCCCTCCTGCAGGAACAACCCCCCCCTCTCCCCCCCGAACAAAACCAGCAGGAGGGTGCGTATACAATAACCCAATTCTCTAACCGGCATCTGTAACTTGGACGTCGGTTAGAGAATCGGGTTTACTTTAAGCGGCCTTAGGCCCGATTTTATATAGGACGCCCGTCGGCTTCTGAGACCAGGATTTCTATACAGAATCCGGGCTTGCAGGTCCGATATTCAGCCAGTGGAGATTAGTGTTTTGATGAGCACCACCTATTAAATGCCTGGGCACTGGCATTGAATTTCCTGGTTTCTGGAGCCAGCAAATGTATAGCCAGTAAAGCGCAATACTCGGCACTTAATTGGCTATGGCTTACTGCATAAAGTGCTCCTTTGATCAAGCAGTGGTAGAGCCTTTTGCTGCAGGCCGGCGAGGTAAATGCACTGACGCTCAGAGCATCAGAGCATTTGCCTCGCTGGCCCATGCTAAAACACTCTACCGCGGTTTGATAAAAGGTGGCCAACGATAGGAACTACTTTTATGTTGTTCTATTTATGCAGTTATCCTGCCTAGTTAAGTGCTGAATATCGGCACTAAACCCGCCAAGTGCCGACTCTATCCCCAGAATGCCCCAAAATAGCCAGTTATCAGTTGGGCATTAACTGGTTACTTTCAGTGACACTAACAGATTAAGGACCACTAAAAATGTTTCAATTAGCCATTGCTTTGACTATTTACCCCTATAGGGCTCACATGCAGTGGCATAGTATGGGGGGAGCGGGGGGATGTCCACCCTGGGTACTGTCTTGGTGGGGGCGCTGGCAGCCCTCTTCCTCTCCGCCTCCCTACTCCTTCCCAGTCCTCGCCCCACTGCGTGCATGCCTTTACTCCCCCCCCCCCCACCCACTGTACCTCTAGTTCTTCGTCAGTGCAAGCAGCACCTCTAACCTGCTGCTCGCGCCAGCTTCGGCTCTCCCTCTGACGTCACTTCCGGATTCCGTGCCTAGGAAGTGACATTAGAGGGAGAGCCGATGCCAACACGGGCAGAAAGTTGGTGATGCTGCCCATGCCAGGGAAATGAAAGAGGTACAGGGGAAGGGGAGCACAAACCGCAGGGGGGTGGAACAAGGGGCTTGAGAAGAAGGCGGGGAGGGGCGCCTCTCACCCTTGCTACGCCACTGCTCCCATGCATGACTTAAAAATCCTGAGAAATGGTTGGCCAGCACTGAGAAAAATCACTGCCTCTCTGTCAAGCAACTATCATTTTCTGGTACAGGATCAAGAGCCTTTGTCTTGTCAGCCTGTAATGTTATTTTCCTTTTGTCTTGGGATCAGTTAGAGGAATTCTTTCTTTGGTCTTGGAACGTGTTATTTGATCACGAAAAATTGCAAAAGCCATGATAGATTAAACTACACATTTTGGTGGACAAATGTATGTAATACATACAAATATGAGAGAATGAATGCAGAATGTTTGGGGTCCAGTGTTTCATTTAACAAAGTATGGTGTCCATTGGCTTTATTTGCTGCTTCACATTAATGGTTTATGTACTTTTCTTCTAAGTTTTTCCTCACACATCCGGGGTGGGGGAGGGAGAGGTAATTGAGAAATTGATATGGACAAAGTAGGTATACTGGGGGAGGGGAAGATTCAAAATTACATAGAAGTCAAAATAAAAGGGAGGTGGGAAGGGAGAGAACAAAAAGGAGAGGGGAGGGAGGGAGGCAGGTGGCTTCTTAACCCGGTTGTTCTTCCAGTGTGCCTCAGTCACTAGCAGCTCTGAGATACAGAAAATGTCTGGCCCCCACTTACCTAGTTTCCCAATTTAACCTGGCAAGTTCTATTAGGCCCACACGAAGAATACATCTGTTCACCTATCCGACAATAAAGGCCTGCCACTACAAAAGATTCCTGGCCAGAACCCTTGCCTTCCAGGCAGGCAAATGGAACGACTGGCTGAGTAACGTTATCGCGCACTCCTCAACCTACTTCAATTTTAGAAAATTGGTAAAAACGAGTTTGTTCAATCGATTTGTAAAGTAAGAATTTTTATAGCTCTGCTAATTCAACCAGTAACCTTAAGAACTGTATAGCTTTCTACTTCTTCCATTATGTAAGATTGTATTGATGACTTTGAATTGTGACCTCTTCGCTGATTGTCCAGCGCTTCTTGTTATAAACCGCCTCGAACTATCATGGCTTTGGCGGTATATAAGAATAAAATTATTATTATTATATTAATTCTTCATATCAATGTAATAAATAAAGATATCTTGTATTATTAATAATTGATAGAAGGGTGGGTGGGTAAAGTTATGGTTCTATATACCACTTGTATAAAATGGTGTAATCTCTGTAATATTTTTCTGTATTCAATCAAATGTATTACACTTTTGTAGTTTATAAAATAATAAAAATAATTACTTTCATCATTCTCACTTCGTCATCCTTGTTCAATCCACCATCCTCTCTAGACTGGATTATTGCAACTCCATCTATTTAAGCTTAACTAAAACAAAACTCCATAGACTTCAGCTAATCTAGAATGCCGCGGCCAAGCTTATTTTCGCTAAAGACAAGTTTGACCACGTCTCTCCACTCCTGTCCAAACTTCACTGGCTACCAGTTCACTCCAGAGTCCTCTTTAAATGTGCCTGTTTAGCTTTCAAGATCCTACATGGCATCCTCCCTCCCGTTATCCCTCTCTTCTGGAACTCCTCTAACCCTAATTCCACTAGATCCTCCCAAAAACTGAAACTATCATTCCCATCTGCAAAAGGTATATCCCGCGTAGGAAAACTAGGAACATCCCTCCCCTTTAGAACCACAGAACTCTGGAATAACCTCACATTCCCGCTCAGAATTTCAAACTCCCTCCAATCCTTCCGCAAACACCTGAAAACTTGGCTCTTTTCAAAAATATAACTCCTCCCGCTCTTTGGTACCCTGTCCCTCTTTATCTTCCTAGCTCCTTTCCTATAACCCTTCATTGTAGCTCCTTTTCAACCTAATCCTGTAAACTGTGCCGAGCTCTACGCTTGTGGAGATGGTGCGGTATACAAACCTAAGGTTTAGTTTAGTTTAGTTAAAAAATAAAAAAATAAAAAATATTCAAAATGATTGATACTTTAGCACATTGAAAGGTATTTTACCTCCTTGTGGGTCTGCCTGTTGGTCCTTAAATATTTGACACCTGGTGCCTCCATCTGAGGAAGAAGAGTATTAGTGGGTGGGATTTCTCTTCCTTCTTCCCTCCTTCCCAAGGAATAATCAAAATGAAATGTGTCTATGAACAACACTGACTAATGGCTAAATGTCTCTTATGCAATTCTTTCCTGCACTACCTCAGTTAATCATCCAGATAGCTTGTGATACTTATCCCAGCATAGCTTTAACAGCTAAACAAGTAATGGCAATAATACCCCTCCATATCCCATCACTAGTTGTCCTTCCCATTCTCCCTCTCCACCCTGTTCCAAGGCTCAGCCATAGACTGGAGTACAACTGGGCCAGTGGCTGCTGGAAGACCCAGTAGCATCCATGGTGCCTGACCTTGCCTATCTCTGCTGCTCTGCTGACTGATCCCAGAGCTATGCATCTTGAAGCTATGTGTCTCCTGGTTCGTTGTTCCATGATGTTATCACCTTCTGGACCTTTTTCCTACCTGGAGGGAAAATTGCTCCATTTCCTCACCACCGCCAAGCCTCCCTGCCGCCTTTTCTACTGGATCCCACAACTCTGCCTGTGAACATTTGCCACTGCAGCCTTACCTATTGGTTGTCCTCTTCTGCTACAGTGCTGCAGCTGAACTCCACAACTTTGCCTGGAGGTGCTTGGAGCAGTCAATCGCTGGATTCTGCAGCTCCTCCCAAGCTGCCTGGTGCTGTCTGCTTCTGCAGACCTGCCTCTGTACTGTCTTTTTCATTGACTCTGTTTCTGGAACCCAACAGCTCTGCCTGGGGCTGATAATGCCACCTCTCTGCCTCTATATGAGGGGATGCTGAAATGTTCTCAGCCCAACCAAAAGAGAATGATATGGATATGGTTCAATCAGTGATCTGAAACAATGTCAAAATTGAGAATTTTGTTTCTGCAAATTGGCACTTCTCTTTTCAGCCATAGTGGCAAAATAAGACTCAGAATTTAGGAAGCTGGTTGGTTGGGCTGAGAACTTTTCAACACCCCTTGGTAAGTAATAAAAGTGAGCTAAGTATAGGACAATCAAGTCATTGTGACATCACTGATGAGGTTGGCTCTTATTGGTTGAATGAGGCATTATGACATCACAGTATCAGCTCTGGTTATCAGAGACTGAAACTTCACACTACGAGGGGGTGCTGAAAAGTTCAATCAATGATCTGAAACAATGTCGAAACATGGAATTTTGTTTTTGCAAATTGGCACTTAGCAAAATAAGCTAACACTCTTTTCAGCTCCAGTGGCAAAATAACACTCAAAATTTAGGAAGTTGATTGGGCTAAGAACTTTTTAGCGCCCCCTTGTAGCTTCAGCTCTGGACTGTGTCTTCTAAGTGCTACCTCATCTCAAAAATTGACAGACCTTACTCTTTAGGGTGTAGCTGTAGGTCTTTCTGAATTAAGCTATTTTGTAAGTCCAGTTCTTTATGATTTTAGCTTAAGGTTGGGGAGGCCTCACCGGGGGCTCCTGTCTACCCTCCCCTCCCCCCCCAAGAAAACAGAGACAGACACCAGGTTTAACTTTCCGCTAAGAAGTTTATTTATAGGTGTCAGGTCAAAAGCGCGCCGGGACAAAGGCGTGCGCAGACAAATGAGCGCAGCGTGGAGGCACGCGCTGCAGAAAATTACTGTTTTTAGGACTCCGACGGGGGGCGTGGGGGGGAACCCCCCTTTACTTAATAGAGATTGCGCCGTGTTGTGGGGGCATTGTGGGGGGTTTGGGGGGTTGTAACCCCCCACATTTTACTGAAAACTTCACTTTTTCCCTGTTTTTAGGGAAAAAGTTAAGTTTACAGTAAAATGTGGGGGGTTACAACCCCCCAACCCCCCACAACGCCGGTGCGATCTCTATTAAGTAAACTGGGGGGCTCCCCAACAAAACCCCCTGTCGGAGCTCCTAAAAACAGTAATTTTCTTCGGTGCGCGCCTCCGTCTTGCGCTCAGTTGTCGGCGCGCGCCTTTGTCTTTCGCGGTGTTGTCTATGAATCTATTTATATATGGCCGCAGCATGGTTATAACACAAATAACAAGTTTGCTCTCCCCGGCGTGCCGCAAAAGGAATGGCTGCGCCGGGAGAGTCCTTTTAAGTTTCCCTCTGCCCCTCCCCTCAGCCTATCCCTGCCTGGCCCTTTTTGTCCCATTCTGCCTCAGTCCCCCCGGAGCCCCCTCCCCCCCCCCACCTTATGTCTGCCCTCCGCTAATCGCTCCCGGGCTTCTTTCAGAACCCATGGACTGCAGTTTAACTTATCCAGCCTACAAATTTCTTCTACAGTATACTTTCATCTCAGAGAAAATCCTACCCATTCTGGTTGTGGTGAAGAGTTTGCCCCACTGAACACATTCTTTCCACCTCCATAAAATATGTAGAGTATATCTCAATACATATATTCTTGCCCTTCAGTTTTGACAGTTATTTTATTATCTGTGCAAATAACAGGGGTCTGTGATCTTTTCCCAGTAGTGAAATCAGCAATTTTCATGTTCCGCCACTGAGGTCCCACACTCAATGAGGTATTAGATTGCAGCTTGTATCTTTTGCTCTCATGTATTGACAATTTATTCCAGCTTTCAATAATAATCCTTCCTTTCACCTTCCCAAACCACTCCAACAAAATTATCCTCCATCTCTTCAAAAATCCCTAGGGTGGGTTCATAAGGATGAATTATTAGTTATAAGATTTTGTAATGAAATTCCTGCAAGGAAAATGTAACTACTTTATACTTTTGTTCACCACTTTTTCCATGCCATAATAGATCATTATCAGGCCCTTTAACTATGATGTTCTAATGGATTTAGCACGCATTAACTAATTAGCATGCACTAAATACTAAGAAGCCTATAGGTATTAAATGGGCTGCATGGTATTTAGCACATGCTAATTATTAGTACACACTGCCCCCCCCCTCCCTTTTACAAAGGCACAGTAGTGTCTGCTGCGCGGCAAACACTCTGACGCCCATTGAATTCCTACGGGCATCGGAGCCCAGCCCGCTGCAATAATCGCCTTTGTAAAAGGGGGGCCTAAATACACTAGCATACCTTAATAAAAGAACCCTGTGTGCCCAGAACTTCTCTCTCATCCTTCTTATTGCCAGCAAATGGTAAATCTGAGACGACTGGCAGTGGTGTAGTGATGGGGGGGGCGGTCCGCTCTGGATACCTTCTTCCTCGGAGTGCCGGCCCCTCCTCCTCCTGTCCACTCCCCCTTCCCACTCCTTCCCCTGTTGCGCATGCGTCCCTTCCTTTCCCCCACACCAACTTACTGCCTGCATCGGCTTCGGCGCTCTCTCCGACATCCCTTCCATGGCACGCTCCTACAACGTGACGTCAGAGAGAGCGCCGAAGATGGCTTGGGCAGTAAGTTGGTGGCTGCTTGTGCCGAAGTGAAAAAGGTATGGGTAAGAGGCGAATGCGGGGCAAGGGGGCAGGGAAGCGGGCGGAAGAGGGGCACATCCACTCCAGGCACCTCTCACCCTCGCTATGCCACTGAGGGCTGGTACAAATTGTTCCCTAAGCACAGCTGCACCTGCCATACAGAATGCAGATCTATTTTGGACATGTTTGTTATGTATATCCTGAAAACCAGATTAGCTGTGTCTTGAGAAATACAAGAACCACTATTTTAGTTCTTTGCCAGCTCAAGCACTCCACAGTACTAGCACTAATATTTACTACTGAAGATCCCAGGCTATAAGCCTATAATCATCCAGCTCTGAGCCAAGCACTCTACAACTCAGCTAGCAGCCTATCTCTCTCCTGTACTTTATCACGGCTACAGATTTCTATCTCCTTAATATTTTATCCTGCCACAAAGTGCATAACTCTTACTTAAGGGAAACTTTTTCATTAAAATAAAATAATAAGAAAAAGAATTCCTTGTTTTGGGTAGGTTTTAAATGAGCATATGCATGCTTAAAAATTAAACCCATACCAGTCACAAAATTAAGATAAATGAAGGCTTTAATACACTCACTGATGCAAACAAAGATCAAAAAATGCACAGTAATGCTACCACTGGAATAGAAGACATAAAGAAAAAAAAATTTGTCTTAAGTACCCAACAATATCCATTAACACCAGTGATCTCTTAAGCAGTAGCTTCCAAACCCACCCAGAGGGACACCCTGCCATGTGGGTTTCAGGATATCCATAATGATCAATGGATTCTATAAAGGTTACCCAAATTTGGGCACAGATCCCAGATCCATTGGCAAACCAATTGGTTAATGAGCTGAGATCCGAAAAATAAGATAATACTATATTATGTTATTTGTGGGAGTGTGTGGTGCAGTGGTTAGAGCTACAGCCTTAGCATCTGGAGGTTGTGGGTTCAAATCCTTCACTGCTCCTTGTGACTCTGGGCAAGTCACTTAATCCCCCCATTGCCCCAGGTACACTAGTTAGAGTTTGAGCCCACCAGGACAGATAGGGAAACATGATAAAGTACCTGAATGTAAACCACTTAGGATATAAGTGGTATATAAATAAATTAACTACTCATTATATTCCCAATGCAAATTTTACTCTTCAGCCTGCAGCTGAAAATATTGCAAAAACTTTCAAGAATAAAATTGAATAAATTCATTCTTCAATTAATACACCAACATCTTATTTAAAACCTGTTCCAACTTCTCACACCTCACTCTCTAGTAGTGCTGCCTGATTCAGGAAAAAATATTTCAATTTGATTCAGCCTATTGAATCGATTTTTCGATTCGATTCAATTTGATTTTCCTGCCCATTGGGTGGTTTTTCTTCCAAACATACTGGTGGGTTTATTTTATAGCCTCTTTATTGTATTTCTATACTATTGCCTCCTGAGGTCTCTGATCTCTGTATTTCCTCTGAATATCTACTTATTGTATTTCGCTGAATGTCCAGCACTCTTGATTGTAAACCGCCTAGAAGTCGCAAGATTGTGGCGGTATAGAAGAATAAAATTATTATTATTATTATTATTACCCCCTTTGCCCTTTCCTACCCACATTGGTGCTGTAGTGTAAACAAAATAAACAAACAAAAAAGACTTTTCCTCTCTCTGTTAAATCCTAACTCACGTTCGCGGTCTAATACCAGCTCTGTCAGGATACAAATTTCAAATCTGACACATTGTAATCACAAAACAGAAAATACAATTATTTTTTCTACCTTTTGTTGTCTAGTCATTTTTTAAATCATGTTGGTCCCAGGCTCTGCAACAAATGTCTTCTGATAATAATAATTTATAATAATAATTTTATTCTTATATTCTTATAACTTGCTGCCAGGGTCTCTTACCCATTTGTCGTTTTCTTCTTTCTCCATGGTAACCATCCATCTTCCATTTCTGTCCTCCCCTTCCATTTTCCTTCCCTCCCCTGGAGGTCTGGCATCTTTCCTTTTTTTCATCTTTATTCCCTTAGCTGCAGCGATGGACCCCACCATCGCCAGATCCACCATCTCTCCTTTTCTCAACTACCCTTTCATTCAGCATCTCTCCCTCTTTCCCCACCAGCTCTCCCTTTCTCTTTCTAACTACCCTCCTATCCAGTATCTCTATCCCCCCACACCATCCCTTGTGTCCAACTTTTCTCCATTTCTGTTCCTTCCCTCCCTAAATCCCATTGTCCACCATCTCTCTCCCTCTCCTGTTTTTAGATCATTATTTCTTCTATCCCTTTCCCCTTCTCCCCTCTCCATGATCTCCCTCCTCCACATTCATCTTCCCCCCTCCAGCAACTTCACCTCTCTCATCCATCTTCTCCCCATCTCTCCTCCATTCCACCAACTCCTCCAAGTCCATCTCCCCTCTCCCCCTCCCCATCTACCTTTACTTTGATGTTACAACATGTTGCTGGTGGCGGTAGTTATTTAGTGATCCACTCTTGCCACCATTCCTTGTGTCTTCTCGGTGCCCTCAGTGAAAATTCCTGTTTCCACTTGGGCGGCCATGGAGAGAAGATGCTGGAGTAGTGGCAGGGTAAATAATAATAATAACTTCATTTTTCTATACCGCCATAGTCAGATGACTTCTAGGTGGTTCAACATTGACAAAGAAGGCTGGACATTTAGTGAATTACAGATGCATGAGGGGAAAGTTACAGAAGAAGGGGTGGGGGGTGGTAGTGGAGGGAAAAGTAAGAGGGGTTGAAAGTGGGAGGGAAAGTGAGAGGGGTAGGAATTGCCTGAAGATTGCTTTGGGTTGTAGGGGAACAAAGCGCAGGTCTGTTTAGATGATGAATTTGTCAAACAGAGTGGTTTTGATAGATTTTTGGAAAGCGTTGTAGGTCTGTCTGGTTTTATTTATGTAGTGCTTTTACCTGGCCAGGGAGGAAAGGAGAAATACTTAGGGCCGGGAAGGAGAGAGCCTTGCTGCCGCTGATCTGCACACAGAGACCCGTTCGGGCTTTTCCTCTGCCACCAGAGTCCTTGCTTCTGATGTAGCTTCCGGTTTTCTAAAACCAGAAGTTACATCTGAAGCAGGGACTCTGATGGCAGAAGGAAAGCCCATACGAATCTCTAGCAAGGAGGCCGATGAATCAGTAAGTTTGATTTTTTTAAAAAACAAATCGATTCACCCGAAGTGAATCGGTGAATCGATTCACCCGAAGTGAATCGGTGAATCGATTCGAATCGCGAATTGGACAGCACTACTCTCTACTGCTCTTTCAATAGCATACCATAACATAAATCTTTATTTATATACCACGAAAGCTTTTTGGTTCTAGGCGGTTACAAAAAAAATGAATACAACAAAGAATAAAATTGTAACATTAAAATTAATTGAATCATTTGTATATGAGGTGCTAAGGTACATAGAATTTCCCTAGCTGCCCCAGATTGGGATCACAATCTAAGCTAAGGTGTCTATGAAGTAAATGGTATGGAGAAAACCAATATCAATAACATTATCAAAAGCACAAAAAATGAAGCAGAAAGAAAGCAGAATGTAAAGAAAATAAAATGAATTCTTTAAAGATCATCTCATCAGCCTGATCAATGAAGCAGGAAGGGCCTAACGGCAGAAGACAGCAGGCCGAGGGAAGAAGGCAGGCCACAGAAGATCCATCGATGTCCCTGCTGCAGCTGATGGAAAAAAGACGCAGGACTCCACAGCCAACCAATGAGAGACTTGTGAACTGCAGGTTGCAGTAATCTAAGCAGGGGAGTAATGAGAGAATAAAGTAGTGGTGTACACAGAAATTATTTTCATTATTCATTTTTTATTGTTATTGGTTCATTTGTACGTTTAAAATGAAATACCTAATGAATGAGTGTTTTGTTTTGTTTTTTAAGGAATGGATGACAATATAAAAAATGTCAAGTTCAGGCCCCACCATAAAACCAAACTCCTTCCTAAGTCACCTCCCCCCTCCAACCTTTTACTTCTGTTGGTTGTTACTGGCAGGAAGTAGTAGATGAGATAAAACAAATAGTTGGATATGAGTTCCAAATGTAGTTTGAAACTGTTTTGCTGGGATGGACTTTGTAGGAGGGAGTGGTTAGCGTGTGAATATGCTATTGATTGCCACCTGACCTTCAGTTGTGGCTTAGAGAAGGATATTATCCCTGCTGTGAGAACTGAATGGTTTAGAAGAGTATTAACAATATTCAAAATGGGGCAACTGACAACAGTGAGTATAAAATATGAATACATTTGAGGAAAATGTCACTAAATGGCACTATGGTAACCTTCATTAATACAGCTGTAGCCCTTCATGTGGAAATGCACTTTTGGGTTGTGGGTGTTTAGCTCAGAGGTCACATTAATCTGTAACATTGGCACTGTGGCAATCAGGCCCAGTTTCTATAAATGATACCTGATGTTAGGTGCCTCAATTGGCGTGCCTCACTGATTTAGATGCCTAACTTAATTATTCAATTAGCCTTAATCAGCACCGTTAATTGAAAAGTGCCATTAAAAAATGGTTAAATTGCAATCAATTAGCTGGTTTGCACTTACCATTTTGAGGTAGGCATCTACTCCAAGGCACCTACCTTGGAGTAGACATGGTTATGGGCAGATTTGGGGCATTGCTTGACTTAGGTGCATTCGTTTAGGTCAAGAAAACCATGGCCTAAGTGCGCCTACGACTGCTTTAGACGCCACTAGGCGCCTAGCTTATGTTTGAAACTTGTGCTCCTTGACGCGTACAAGTTAGGCGCCATTTATAGAATCAGATCCTCAGTAGTATGAAGTTAGTACGTATGTCAATCAATTATGAATATAAGATAGGTGGCTACAAAAGTGAAAATGTTTACAACTGCTGGGATGCTTTTGTGGAATAAGCTATCTGATCAATTAAGATTATATGCATTTACGCCACATAGGTATTTAAGCGTCTCTATTATATCTCCCCTCTTCTGCCTTTCCTCCAAAGTATAGAGAATGAGATCTTTAAGTCTGTTTCCATGTGACTTATGATGAAGACCACACACCATTTTAGTAGCCTTCTTCTGGACCGACTCCATCCTTTTTATATCTTTTTGAAGGTGCGGCCTCCAGAATTGTACACAATATTCCAAATAAGGTCTCACCAGAATTTTATACAGGGGGCATCGATACCACCTTTTTCCTCTCCCTATGTACCCTAGTATCCTTCTAGATTTCGCCGTCATCTTCTCAACCTGTTTAGCCACCTTAAGATCATCACATACAATCACACTCAAGTCCTGTTCTTCTATTGTGCATATAAGTTCTTCATCCCTTAAACTGTACCGTTTCTTTGGGTTTTTGCAGCCCAAATACATGACCTTGCAATTCTTAGCATTAAGTTTTAGCTGCCAAATTTCAGACCATTCTTCAAGCTTTGCCAGGTCTTTCTTCATGTTATTCACACCATTCTGGGTGTCTACTCTATTGCAGATTTTGCTAATGGGTTGCTAATATTGATGTTTTTTTCTTGGGGGAAGGTCTCCTTTCTTTTCTCCTTTCAATTTTAAATTTATATGTTATGTTCTTTTCTTAGGCCTGGTTGGGACAGTTAGGGTAGATGAATGAAGCTATTCTATTTATTTTTGTAAACCATTTAATACTTATGTATAAGCGGTAAATCAAATACAGTACTCCCCCGCAAATTCATGGTTCAGAATTCGCTCCCCAGTCATTCGCGGGTTTTATTTCTTCTTCGTCCTGCTGCTTTCGAGAAGGGCTGGCGCTCAGGTGAACACAGAGGGACACATTTCCCAGCACCCGGTGATGGTGCTCATCTGCCTCCCCCACCACCACCCCTCGCACCGTGGAATCTGGCCTGCAAGCTGCTGCAGCGGCACCTACTACTTCTGGTGCCCGCGTGGCTGCTGGAAGGGAGATTGGGGGGGAGAGAGGAGATCGGTGACAGTTGCAGTGGTAGAGCGTACATGTGCGATGGAGCCTTCCAGCCGACGGCGACCAATGGCAGCCGCCAAAAACAGAGTGGGGAGGGCATTTTTGTACCACATCCATTTTTCGCGGTTTTTCACTTTTTGCGGTCACTCCGAGTGCATAACCCCCGTGAATTTCGGGGGAGTACTGTACAGTAAATACAATAATTATATTTAAGAGCTATTAGTGCATCTAGTATATACAAGACTAGTGGTGTTTACATATGTGTTTAGTGCCAATAACTATTAGTAAATGCTAGACACTATTCTATAAACAGTGTACATAAGTTGCTAAGTGCATATGTCAGGGGCATACATATGGATGTGTCACCATGCAATGTGTTCAAGTCATAGCATATTATCAATTGTGCACATTGCATGGTGCCCCCTTTGACCAGCCATTCACAAACGTTTGGCATGCCAATGCGGCTTTGCTCTAATATTCTATAATGGCTTAGATGCACCATTAGCCCATTATAGAACTGACGCCGTGCACCCCCTTGTGGCATCTAGAACGAGGCAACCTAGCTTATGAGCATAAGGGCTCCTTTTACAAAGGTGCATCAGGGCCTTAACGCGCGGCATAGCGCACGCTAAAATTCCCCGCGCGCTAGCCGCTACCGCCTCCTCTTGAGCAGGCGGTAGTTTTTTGGGTAGCGCGGGCTAATCCAGTGTGTGCACTAAAAACGCTAGCGCACCTTTGTAAAAGGAGCCATACGTGTTTGCATACTGGGTCAGACCATCTCGAGCTCAATATCCTATTTCAGCCAATCCAGGTCACACGTACTTGGCAGAAACTTGGCAAGATCCCGTGCTACTATTTGAGCATGCCTCAGATTTGTTACTTAAGAGCCCAAGCAGATTTTACAAGAAAATAACCAATAGTTTGCAGAAAAATTTTTATAGTGTACTTTTTTTTTTAGCATGCACTAGATCAGGGCTGCCCAAGTCCGGTCCTCGAGATCTACTGGCAGGCCAGGTTTTCTGGATATCCGCAATGAATATGCGTAAGAGAAATTTGCATACCAAGAAGGCAGTGCAGGCAAATCTCTCTCATGCATATTCATTGCGGATATCCAGAAAATCTGGCTTGCCAGTAGATCTCGAGGACCGGACTTGGGCAGCCCTGCAATAGATTGCTATTTTTTTTTTTTTTTTTTTTAGCAAAAGCAGTGCAGAAAAAGGGGTTTAAAACTTTAATGAACGGAACGAGATGAGTAAAGATTGTTTAATCATTTCAGCATCTTAGCAACCTGAAATTAGATTCAAAAGACTGATAATGTATCTTTAAAGGAATATTATTCCAACCCTCTTGCTTTAAGAAAAAAAAAAAGTGTTTCCCAACCAATCCTAATAATTTCTATTTATCTTTTATGACATTAACTGTTATCCCAGCCTGCCACCAGACAGCCCTACACTCACATTCAGTTTAAATGCGGCGCAGTATAGTTTTTCATTATCATTACCCAGCTCCTGGTGGGCAGAGTGCAATGCAATGGCAGTGGTCACACTTCATTGCTTTATCTCATGTGACAAAGAGATATGATGTGCCTCCATTCAGGCCAGGAGATGAAAGCAAAAAGGTGGCCATAGGAAAACTCCCCCTGCTGCCAGGGAGCAGATCAGGGCTGCAGCGTGCCACTAGCTAACAGCATGAAAGGGGCAGACAGATAGATTTTCCCCTTATATTTATAACCAGCATCATTCTTCCTTTCAGGCCTTTCAGTGCAGGTAGCTGTATTATATGAAATGAACAATCTTTATAGACGTACCAGAGTCATAACAAGGCCGATTTTCAGTGAAGCTGAGGTATATAACTCTTATGGAACTGTCAGGCTTCTTGCTCGACAAATCAAGCCTAACTTATGATGTTTGCAGTGTAATTTTTATCCCTGTTTGACTAGACAACTACCCGGTGGTAATAGGATGTTAAAAAAGGGCAGAGCAGTGTTTGTGCACGCCATGATGGATAGGCAACCTCTCTATTATTATTATTATATTTTTTTTTTTTTCACTTAACCTCCTGCTTCCAAATCATTTAAGTTTAGGAAAAATGAAACCAAACTGGTTTAAGAAAAAAAAAATGTTTGCAATCCACAGTCCAGCCCTGTCACAGGTCTGAGCTGAGTCTGCATCTGCTCAGATTGTCTGGAAACATTAAGATATCTAAATGAAAATCAATACTATACGTGCCAGCATTTACTACCAAGAACAAGTGTCCGGAGACCTGAGCTAATCAGGCTTTCAGCTTCTGCTTCAGTCATAGTCTGAACCCCAGGGGTGTCCTAATTGGCTCAGTCTAATCATAGAAGAGTTAAATTTATAACTAGGAGAGACATCTTGTTTTTCTTACAAGTCATTCTTTGGAAAGCTGAAATCTTTACTCACATTGTACCAAATGTACAGATGCTGCCATTGGTCACACACATACACAAAATACTTTTTACCTGTCATGGGTTAAGAAAGACTAATTTTCTCTTTCCATAAAACACGGCGGCTCTGCGTAATCTGTTGGCAGACTCTTATGTGCCACAACAATGTAAATTTTGAAGTTATATACAAAACAATGCCCTCAAGGGGGGATTTATAGGGTAGAGGCAACAGCATCTGCACTTCCTTGCTTTCAAGCTAACTCAAAAATACTTTCCTGCAGTAGGAGAGAAATTACTGAAGGCTGAATATTTTCAGCTGATCAACTTTAGGCCGAGCTCAAAAATTTTGCAATAGATATTATGATGTTGACAACAAAGGGACACTTGGGGGTTTTTGCAGTAGAGATTGCAATGTCGACAAGAAAGGGATACTGTGTTTTATTAAAATAGAGCCGCCCTATTTAGATCACAGAATGTGAAACAATTGTCATTTTGAACTGAGTTTCTCTGCGGAGCCAGCTTAAGACATGAGTCTAGCAATTTATCTCTTTCTGACTTACCCAAAAAGTTGAACGAGTGGAAATTGTATCTTGAGTGTCCTGGCAGTGAGTTCCCCAGCTGCTAATTCTGGAGCTACCTCCACCACTCCATTGCTAGTGATGATGGCAGGTACGATAACCTTCTGAAATACAATTGACTCAGATATTTCCTGTTTAAACATTTCCCTAAAATATTGTCTAAGCAATATTTCAGCTGAAAGTAAAGAGGAACAAGGGAAATTTAAAAAAAGTTAAAAAGTGTAGATTATTAACACGCAAACGATGTTCCAATTGTTCCAATTTATGACGCAGAATTGGACTCTTACACAGCTGAGGTACTAACGCACTGAAGTGCTTTCACTTGATTTTGCATCTCCTCACTAGCAGATTTAATTTTTGTAACATCATCTCGTAATACAGAGATATCCTCTCTGATTTTTCATCTCTATCTATTAGGGACTAAGGGTTATTGCTTATCTTTAATTATGTAATAGAAGAAATATTATTTTTCCTTTCTTTACATAGTTGAATTACTTTGGGCTCCTTTTACTAAGCTGCGATAGTGCTTTTAGCACATGCAGGATTTTAGCGTGCACTAAACCCACACTACGTGGCTACAACTAATGCCAGCTCAATGCTGGCGTTAAAGTCTAGTGCATGCGGCAATTCAGTGCGTGCTAAAACCGCTATCGCAGCTTAGTAAAAGGAGCCCTTTATTGTTCCTTTTCAGGTAAGAATTTTACTTAAATTACAATTATATCCATAAATATAAAATTTAAGGAAAAGTCCTAGTGGCTCAGTGAAGTAAACGTTACACTTCCAAGCCCTGAAGTGGAAGTAAAATATAAACCTGCCCCCGAACCCCTTTCCTTTCCAATCTCCTTTTCTCCCCATACCAAATGGCTGGTCCTTTCCCTTCACCTCAACACCACATCACCCCCAAATTCTCCCCCTCCCCCCCGCTCCAGACCAGCTCACCACAGAGGTCCCGGGGCTAATAGGGGCAGGAGTGATCCCTACTTCTACTTCAGTGACTGCTTTCTTCAAAATGGCATCACTGACCCCTATTAATAGTTCCACAGTAATTTCATTGGAGGGTTCAAGCTGTCATGTAAGAGATCAGTGCCATTTGACTACCACTAGGGGATAGTGGCACCAACTGGAGCAGAAGGAAATGAGGATTACTTCTGCCTCTATTATTCCTGTGAACTCTGGAGTGAGAAGGGATACAAGGGTCATGCAGGAGGAGATGTGTAGGGGGGGGAAGGGTTTCTGGTTGAAAAGTTACTGATTTGAGTGGTAGGGATGTGGAAGCTGGCTGGAAGGAAACTGATGTGGACCCCAAGAAGGGGTCACCAAGGTATAAATTGACTTAGGGTGCCACAGCACCTTGAGCCAGCCCTATTTCTAGACATAGTTTGGCTGAGAATGTTTATTGTAAGTGTGTTTTGTTAATATTATTAGTAAAAGAAACACTTGATCTATTTTCCCCAATTGTCTGATGTTTTGACTCCCCTCCTCCTCCCCCCATATTAGAATAAGCATGGCAGTCAAGTCAGTTTGGCTGATTTTATCATATTAAATGAACAGGCAAAAAAAAAAAGAGATTCAGCAACATTATTCTTTTTATACTATGTTAAAAATTCACACATTATGTGCTGGAAAAACCCATACCATCCTGTCGTGAGCCATAATGCATCAAAGGATTGAATTCCTAATATTTGCCTTTTGGATGCCAACTGTGAGCATGTTTTCTACTATTTTCAACAAATTAAAGGCAAAATATGCAAAATGTTTATAAGCTTAGTCTTCTATTTTTGGCCACAGTGTGTTTCCAGCCTCATAAATCTGCAGCTCTATTCTGTATAAGCCAGAACCATGGTGATGGTGGCAACGTGCAAATGCTGCCCAAGAGAGTTTGGGATTCGCTGCAGACTCAATATATACATACTCCAGAGTGGCACTGGCTCCACACCTTTCTCCTCGTTCTTTATTGCTTTCTTGCTGTCAGTCTGTCTCACTGTATTCCCAAAGCATAACTAGCATACTTTTGCTTGCTATACACCTGTGGATGAACTTATTTAGCATACAAATTTTTTTTTTTCTATGCGCTTTTGGCATCCATCTTCAGCACCACAATAATGTAGAATATAAATGTTTAGATTAAGTTAAATTAAAATCCACAACTTGTCATGTAAGTTAGTGGGTATTCTCTATTTATTTAACTGCCTACTCTTCTCAGTCTGAGATTACTCTAAGCTGGTGCCTTTTATTTTTAAACTACAACTGCATTTTATCTTTCAGAGGGAATACAGCGCTATAGTATTTACAGCACTAGAAACCAATATCCGTGTTTCTTGGAAGAACAGACAAGGCTGCTACATAGAATAACCATGGTCTTCTTCTGCCTCATACTTTCTCCTTGCATTTTTCAGTACTCATAGTATCTACTTCAGTGGTTCCCAACCCTGTCCTGGAGGACCACCAGCCAGTCATATTTTTGGGATAACCCTAATGAATATGCATGAGAGAGATTTGCATATAATAGAAGTGACAGGCATGCAAATCTGCTCCATGCATATTCATTAGGGTGTTCCTGAAAACCTGACTGGCTGGTGGTCCTCCAGGACAGGGTTGGGAACCACTGGTCTACTTTATAATATATCTAAATCATCTGACTCATTTTGCATTGATTCATAGGGCTCCTTTTACTAAGGTGCGCTAGCAGTTTTGTCGCGCGCTACAATACCGCAAGTGCTAAACGCTAACCCCTCCATAGAGCTTGCGTTAGTATTTTTCGGTTAGTGCGTGGTTAGTGCACGCTAATCTTTAACATGCGCTAAAAACGCTAGCGCACCTTAGTAAAAGGAGTCCATAATGTTCCATGAGAGTTTATAAAGTTCTTTAAGGACCCAAATCCCTGGGAGCAGTCAAAGTGCAGAAAAATTACCCTAGGTTCAGTAAGTCTGATTAGTCCATGTTAACTCTGGTGTAGACTTTCATTTTAACGACACTAGAGACCCTGATTGTTTTGCCTGGTTTCATTTGACCAGCTGTTTTTGATTTTTTTTTCTTGATTTCTTATGAGGATTGTACTGAAAAAACCCCCGCACAGGCAGAAATGCCAAAACATGGCCTGTGTTGGGTCTAACAAAACCGAGTTCCCACCCAGGTCTTGAAGGCCCTTTATGCTTTGTTCCTGCTCTCCATGTTATTCGGATCATCAAAGATATCACTTGCAGCATGAACCAATCAGATATATTGAACTTAATCCTGCTTCCCTGTTCGCTGTCTATCTCTTCCACATATACTGGTACTTACACTTAGGTAAATTTATTCCAAATTATTTTATATAGCCTTCTATAACAGGTATAAAGTGGTTTAGAATAGTATAGAATAAGAACATAATACATACAACACTGTCAACTGAGTCAATTGAGTTTTTCAAAAAATGTGTTCCAGAAAACAAAAATCTGGACATTTATCAGATTTAATTGACACACAATTAACCCTTAGCAAAAATGCAAGTCAAGAAAATATATAGATTCTCTCCTCTTCACAAAAATATAGGGCCATTACTCTCTTGTTTTCATTATTTACTATTTCTGATTTCACTAAATTAGGCCCGACTTTTCCACAGTGCATCCCGCTAATGTCCTCCTGTGCTATTTCCATCAGGGTTCAATAGAAACCCTTTGCAGAGCAAGATGATATTCTGCCTGCCTTCATGATGTCCTTATGGCAAATCAGTTTGCAGATCTCTTTGGCTTCATGTCTGCCTGTTTTTGTATCTCATTATCTTGTGATGGGCTCTGGTGTACCAGAGTAATATTTCTGTTAGCAGACAGCTTGCCAGCTGGAAGAAAATTGGTCTCTTCCCTTATTTTTGATTTTTCCATCTCTATCTTCTGGGTTCAGTCTCTCTGCAAAAGATACTCAGATTTCTCAAATTTTAGAATTCTCTCAACATAGATTTGAATTGTATGGTTTATACCAAGGAACGGAGTCCTTGGGAATTGTGTTAATTATTATTTTTCAGTTACCCTTTACTCTAGATCAGGGGTATCAAAGTCCCTCCTCGAGGGCCGCAATCCAGTCAGGTTTTCAGGATTTCCTCAATGAATATTCATGAGATCTATTAGCATACAATGAAAGCAGCGCATGCAAATAGATCGCATGCATAGTCATTGGGGAAATCCTGAAAACCCAACTGGATTGCTGCCCTTAAGGAGGGTCTATGACACCCCTGCTCTAGATGTACAAATAGTTTCATTTCCCACTAACCTCCCTTTTAGAAAACTGCACAAAAGGTTTTTAGCACCAGCCATCTATGAGAGGGGCTTTAAGCATCTGAGCCATTGGAGCCTTAGGCCTCTCCCCGATGCATCCCAGTATGCACCAGGAAAGGGAAGGCCTGCCATTTTGGAGAGGCCAGCTGGCCAGCTGGAGGATGTGAGCATCCCTCCAGCCAGACATTCAACTGAAAAGTGCAGTGGGGAGGGGGGTGAGGGTAGAGTTAGGGGTGGGGGGGGCCTGAGCCTTAGGTGGGTATTGGAGGGTTTGAATTCAGGGGATGGCAGCAGGATGAGTGGGCATCTCGACTGCTCGGTTTGCCTCAGGGAGGGCGGGGGGAGTGGTGGCTCTGGGACAAGAGGAAGTGGGCATCCTTCCTGCCTGGCATACTTCGCAGGTGGGGATTCAGGGGTTCCAGCGTAAGGGAGTGGGTATCTCTTCTGCTGGCCGAGTTCACATGGGTGTTCAGGGGTTCCCTGCTGCTACTCAGCTGATTGCAGCAGGAGGATTCCCTTGCCACGATCAGCTGATGGGAAGGGATCAGGCGAGATTCTCTAACCAGCACCTGTGACACGAGTGCCGGTTAGAGAATCGGGCTGGTTGGGGGGGGGGTGCATCTGTCCCTTAGAGCAGATGCGATTTTGTATAGGATTGTATGCGTTTCTCAACCGTTTCTTAGGCGGCTGCAGAAACCAGCGTCCTTTACAGAATTTCCCCCTCACTGTATATGTTTGTTTTTCTTATGGAGTTACTTCCCTGTGGATTCTGTTGGATCCTCTCCTTATACTTGGTAGCTTATTAGAGGACAGGTTCCTGTCTGTTTGGAATGTTACCTATTTAGATTTAATTTTTATTTTTTTCCTATGTTTCCATCCTAATTGTTGTTATAAGGATTGTTTTCCTTGTAAAAATTCTGAAAATCTAAAACAACAAAAAGATGAGATTTTTCTGAACTTTTAAATATTGTGATATTGTATTTCAATAGGAAAATTTTTTTGGTTCATGATATGGACTAATGATATTATCCATTTTCAGTGGGTACAGTGTTGGGTACTAATAGGGTTTTGATGGTCCATCTCTCACTATTTATGGGGTATATTTATGGTTTAGGGGATAGTTCAGTTGTTATTAAAATTAGTCCAACCAGTCAGAATATTGATATCTTTACCAAATTAGGCAGCTGGATATATACATTCCCCTGTTTTAAACCACTACCAGCTCCCTCATAGGTAAATTATGTTATTCTTATGGTAGATGCATTATGAATTTAAAAAAGAACAGAACACTTTTTAGACACTGTTCTTTTTAAATTTCCCAATGACCCAATTCTCTTCTTGATAAAGCCCTCTCTTGGATTAAATATGGTCATGTCAGAGGTCACTGGTAGTCAATTTTCATATATATTTAGTCTTTTTTTTTTGGTAACATCTCTTTATTAAATAGAAACAGATACTGTATGCATACACACACGGTATTCAAGAACAAAACAATTCAAAAAAATCCCATCGCCAGAATGAGGGTCTAGACTCATAACCCCCATGCCAAAACCAAATCATATAGGCATAGCAAATATAGAACTAAATATTTTATTTGACTGCTTAATTGTATGTAGGCTCTTAGACATCAAACTCCACAGGTGACCCTTGAGGGGAGGATTGCTGGTCTAGTGCCTAACCCTTAGTAAGCCTGGTTCTAAGAGAGAGGTTGTCTGCCTCTGCCCACCCACCCTCCCCACAGTCCACCCATCCCTAGGCTCAAATTATTCTTATACTACTCTTAAATTACCCTCCACATTTCCCCAGATGATCTTAACAAGACAATCTCCACAAACCTGAAACACCTAACCCCCAAATCATCTCACCAGATTCAAGTTTTTTTCAAGTTTCAAGTTTATTTGATTATTTGATTAAACGCCTATCAAAATGCTAAGCGTTGTACAATAATAATTAAAACATTGACAAAAGTACATAGAGACTAACATCTTAACATACTTCGTGGGTTTTTTTTTTTGTTGTTAATCTATAAGGACACAATAGGAAAAGAAGGGGGGAGAACTACAATATTTATTAAGAAAAGATACAGCAAAGGGAAGAACAATGGGAGGGGAAATCAAGAGTTGCTGGACTTGAAACGAATAGTCAATTGTATAGTCAATTGTAGGCATCTTTAAAAAAGAAACTTTTAAAACTTTTTAAATTTCTGTAGATTGTTTTCAGATCGTATATATATAGGTAGGGAATTCCAAATCGTGGGGGCAGTTACTGAAAAGATTGTATTACGTCGGGTACCTATTATTCTTAAGGATGGGATATTAAGAGTATGTTGTGAGGTGGATCTTAGAGCTCTCGGAGGGTCGTATGGAATAAGAAGTCTGTCAATAAATGCTGGGACATGTGTTTGTATTGTTTTGAAAGTTAGAAGTGCTATTTTAAATGTTATTCTATAAATGACGGGTAACCAGTGGGCTTTTTGTAGAAGATGAGTGACATGATCGTATTTATTTGAACCTGATATAAGTTTGATAGCTGTATTTTGAATCAATTGTAAATGTTTTATATCCTTTAGGTTTATCCCTTTCAGTAGGGAATTACAGTAGTCTAATTTGTATATCACAAGGGAGTGAATAAGTGTAGTAAGGGATTTGGCATCAAGAAGGGGGGCCAAAGATCTAATCATCCTTAATTTATAAAAACAGTTTCTGACTAGCGCACTAATTTGTGAGCGAAATGTGAGTTTATGGTCAATTAACACGCCTAAAATTTTTATAGTAGTGGTTGGTTTAAGTGGAGTGTTATCGATTGAGATAGGAGCAGTTAATTGTAACCCTTCTTTCCAAGTGAATAGCATAATGTTAGTTTTAGTAATGCTTAGAGAAAGCATATTTGCATTTAACCAGTCATGAATAATGGATAATTTTTGATTAATAGAAAAGATGTCATTTGGATCTGGAAACTCACCCTTTTCCCCATTTCTGAAGAGATACTGAGGAAGGATCTGCTCTGCTAAGGAGAAGAAACATCCATTGGAATATTTTGCCTGCTGGAATTCAGACTTGGAAAAGGTAAACTTGGGTTTCAGTAGGTTATTTCATTGTAGTTCTCTTTTCTTAGCTCAGCAAAATCAGTTAGAGTCTCTGTTAGGGTTTCATACAAAACAGTGTTTTAGTCTAGATCAGTATTTTAGGTTGCATTTCAGGGCATAAGATCAGATTAGGGCACAAATAGCTGTTGAGGAAAGTATCTGTTTGGTGTTAATTTAATTCCCTCCCACCCACTCCCAGGCAGAGATTTTTGATTTATAGGCTCTTCAGCCAACCAGGAACAGGGCATTGCTTTGGTAGGATTTTCTACCCTTTATTTTTTCTTCCAGGTGTAAGTACTTCTGGAGCAACAGTATGACTGGCAAACATCATGCCACTAAAGCTGCTGCTTAGGTTACAGCTTTTGTCTCTGTGCAGACAGAAAATGCTACCCAGGCAGAGGGAGTGGTTCTATGTGCAAGCTGTCTTCAACTTGAATCCCTCATAAAGGAAGTAAAGGAACTGAGAGAGGAGGTGGAAAAACTGAGAAACATCCGTGAGAATGAGAGGTACATTGATGAAATGGTTCATGAGGCGTGAAAGATTTCCAGCAGTGGGGAAAAAGAGGCTGTGCTGAGGGAAGACAGCTGGACTCAGATTACAGAACCCTGCAAGACTGGTACTGTAACTCCACCCACCCTTGAACTGAAGAACTGGTATGCTGCCCTGGAAGAGGAGGAGATGAGAGCATCCCAGGGAGAGGAAGGGCCAAAGCTTGAAATCCAAAAAATTACTGGATCTGTGACCATTAGGAGGCAAAAGGTAGTAGTGGTTGGCAATTCCCTTCTGAGAGATACAGAAGCGTCCATCTGCAGACCAGACATGATGTCCCGGGAGGTATGCTGTCTGCCTGGTGCCAAAATCTAAGATGTTACGGAGAGCTTGTCGAGACTCATTCAGCCTGATGACTATTATCCGATGCTGCTCATCCACATTGGCACTAATGATACTTTCAGTTACCCCTGTGAACGTATCAAAAGTGACTTTGTGGCTCTTGGAAAGAAGATACAGCAGACAGGTACGCAGGTGATATCCTCGTCCATCCTCCCTGTCGAGGTTAAAGCCCAGGGCAAACAAGCTCGCATCCTGCATAATGACTTCAGGCTTGCGGCTGACGAAACTCCTACGTATACATCCCATGATCTGCCTAGCCTTAGATGAAGCCCGCTCCACTTGATTGGCAGCCTTCATGTCTTCACTGATGATTACCCCCAAGTCCCGTTCTGCAAGGACTGTTGCAGAACGGGGCTTGGGGGTAATCATCAGTGAAGACATGAAGGCTGCCAATCAAGTGGAGCGGGCTTCATCTAAGGCTAGGCAGATCATGGGATGTATACGTAGGAGTTTCGTCAGCCGCAAGCCTGAAGTCATTATGCCATTGTATAGATCCATGGTGAGGCCTCATCTGGAATACTGTGTACAATTCTGGAGGCCTCATTACTGCAAGGATGCACTGAGGCTTGAGTCGGTCCAGCGAATGGCCACCCGGATGGTCTCGGGACTCAAGGATCTCCCGTACGAGGAACGGCTGGATAAGTTACGGCTATACTCACTCGAGGAACGCAGAGAGAGGGGAGACATGATCGAGACGTTCAAGTACCTCACGGGCCGTATCGAGGTAGAAGAAGATATCTTCTTTTTCAAAGGTCCGACGGCGACAAGAGGACATACTTGGAAAATCAGGGGCGGGAAATTGCACGGTGACACCAGGAAATACTTTTTCACCGAAAGAGTGGTTGATCGCTGGAATGGACTTCCACTTCAGGTGATCGAGGCGAGCAGCGTGCCTGATTTTAAGAAGAAATGGGATCGTCACGTGGGATCTCTGCACAGAGATAAATAGGGGAGGGTCATTGGGGTGGGCAGACTAGATGGGCCGCGGCCCTTATCTGCCGTCTTTTTCTATGTTTCTATGTTTCTAATGTGTGGCTACATGGATTATGTCATCAAGAGCGTTTTTGCTTCCTGGACCATGGGATGATTTTCCAAGGGCTGCTGAGCAGGGATGGTGTACATCTATCAAAGAAGGGAAGAAGTACTTTCACTTTTGCACCCGCACTGTGAAGAAGCTCACCCAGCTTGCTTAGTTGTTCAAGACATCGCTGTCTCCAGTTGTTATCCATAAGGTTCCCCAGTACTTGACATATATTTTTGGACCCTTGAGGAAGGAGTGTTTCTTCGAAACATGGACTGTTTCGGGTCCGGGTTCTCTAACTTTCTTGGATACAAACTATTTTATGTTCATTTTTAACATATGTTTATTAAAGACTTGGCATCTTGTACACCATTCCTGCAGTTTTTTCCTTTGTTCCTTCTTCGACATATCACTGCAGTTCTGTTGGATTTTTTGTTTTTGTTTCCCTTACGGTTTAATATTAAGACAATATAGAGAAGGCTTATTCAAAAGTAAAGGTTCTAGACTTTTAAAAAAACTAACTTTGTTCAGATTGGTGATTATGTCAAGGAATTGTCTGGATGAGAACATCTAGAAGAATTAGAAATGCAGTGGGCAAAACTGAAAGGAGTTATTGTAAGGGCGACAAACCTCTTTCTGAGGCAAGTAAGTAAAAATAAGAGGAAAAGAAAGCCGTTTTGGCTCTCAAAAGCAGTAGCCGAGAAGGTAAGGAATAAAAGGTTAGCTTTCATAAACTACAAAAGATTGCAGAAAGAAAAAGACAGGCAAAAATATCTGGAAAAGTTAAGAGAGGCTGGTTGTGTAGTCAGGAAAGCAAAGATACAAATGGAAGAAAAAATAGCTGACACAGTAAAAAGGGAGACAAGACTTTTTTAGATGTGTCAGTGATAGGAAGAAGTACAATAGTGGCATTGTGAGACTCAAAGATGAAAGAGAGAAATATGTAGAAGCTGATAAAGAAAAGGATGAATTGCGTAACAAATGTTTCTGTTCTATGTTCATGGCTAAAGCGCTGGGAGCGGGACCACAGAAGATAAATGAGAATAGAGATGGAGGAGTGGTAGACCCTGATCGATTTTCAGAAGGTTGTGTTCATACGGAGCTAGCTAAATTAAAGGTAGACAACAATAGGGCTGGATAGTATACAGTACATCTGAGGGTGCTGAAGGAATTTAGGGAAGTTCTGGTGGCTCTGCTGATTGACCTTTTCAATGCTTCTCTAGAGTTGGGAGTGGTACCAGAGGACTGGAGAAGTACGGATATGGTCCCTCTCCACAAAAGTGGAAGTAAGGAAGAAAGTAGGGAATTACAGGCCGGTAAGTCTGACTTCTGTGGTAAGCAAATTAATTGGAATGCTTTTAAAACAGAGAATGGAGAAGTTTCTGGAATCTGGTGGATTACAGGCCAGAGGCAACATGGATTCACTAGAGAGAGATCTTGTCAGTCAAATCTGATCAATTTCTTTGACTGGGTGACCAGAGAATTGCGTAGAAGGAGTGTATTAGATGTGGTGCATTTAGAGTTTGGCAAAATCTTTGACAGTGTTCTACAGAAACGTCTAATAGATAAACTGAGTGCCATCAGGATGGGTCCCAAAGTGATGGGCTGGGTCAAGAACTGGTTGAGTGGAAGACGAAATAGGGTATGGTTAATGGAGATCGCTCTGAGCAAAGGGATGTTACCAATGCTGTGCCTCACGGTTCTGTTCTTTTTTTCATTTTTATAAATGATATTGCTGAAGGGCTGTCAGGTAAGATTTGCCTCTTTGCGGATGATACCAAAATCTGCAATAGAGTAGACACACCAGATGGTGTGAATAACATGAACAAAGACCTAATGAAGCTTGAAGAATGGTCTGAAATGTGGCAGCTAAAACTTAATGCTAAGAAATGCAAGGTCATGGATTTGGGCTGCAAAAAACCCAAGGGAACGGTACAGTTTAGAATGTGAAGAACTTACGTCCATGACAGAAGAGAGGGACTTGGGTGTGATTGTATGTGATGATCTTAAGGTGGCCAAACAGGTTGAAAAGGTGAAGACAAAAGCTAGAAGGCTAGGGTGCATAGGGAGAAGTATGACCATTACGAAAAAAGAGGTATTGATGCCCCTGCATAAGACTCTGGTGAGACCTCATTTAGAATTTTGTGTACAATTCTGGAGGCTGCACATTCAAAAAGATATAAAAAGGATGGAGTCGGACCAGAAGAAGGTTACTAAAAATGGTATGTGGTCTTCATCATAAGGCATATGGGGACAGACTGAAAGATCACAATATGTATATTTTGTAGGAAAGGCAGGAGAAGGGAGATTTGATAGAGACGTTTAAATACCTACTTGGTGTAAATGTGCATGAGTCAAGTCTCTTCCATTAGAAAGGAAGCTCTGGAATGAGAAGGCATAGGATGAAATTAAAAGTTGATAGGTTCAAGAGTAAGGAAATACAATTTTACAAAAAGGGTGGTAGATGCATCGAACAGTCTCCTGGAAGAGGTGGTGGAGGCAGAGACTGTGTCTTAATTCAAAAAAACGTGGCATAGGCACATGGAATCTCTTAGAGAGAGGAAGAGATAATAGTTATTGTGGATAGGTAGACTGGATGGGCCATTTGGCCTTTATCTTCTATCATGTTTCTATGTTCCTAACTTTGTAGTTCAATTTAAAAATATTCAATAAAACTTGATTGAAATTATTTAAGAAGTAGATGAGGGTCTGCTGAATAGTTTTCAGTTCAACCAACAAATTTGGGAATTCTCCATCAAGGGCTATACACGTAGAAGGGCATAATCAAAATATACGTCTAAGTCCGATTGGAATGTTTAGTACTAGACGCCCAAAGTCGGCAATGGGAAAATGCGCATTCTCGAAAAATACATCTAAAAATTTCTTTTTTTTTTTTTTTTTTTCGAAAACCGTCTATCTGGATGTCCAGGCTATTGTTCGTCCATACTGCCAGTATGTCTATCTTTATACCACATTCTCAGCCAAAATTTCATCCAAGTCCCTAATGCCCAGAACAAGACTATTTCTATGTGGGAGGGGTCAGCATTGTGATGGACTGGCCACCCAGACATGCCAACAGAGCAGTGGGGCACCTTACAGGGCACTGCTGTTAATTTCACAAAAAGGGTGCCACATAAACATCTCACCAGAACCCCCTTAAAGGTTATGCTGAGCCCTCCAGAACATCCCTAAATCCCATACCCACCTGTCTACTATCCCAATAGCCTTTAAGGCTGCACGTGGCACCTATATGGTCCTATATGACAGTAGAGTAGGGGTTGGGGGGCACACATCTTCCACCATAAATGTAGTGGTTAGAGTGGCTTTTGGGCCTCAGTCCTCCTCTCTGGTTCACTAGCCCACCCCCCAGGCGATTTAAGATACCTGTGTGCAGCTCTTCTAAGCTTTCCGTTATTAGATACTGATGTTCTGGAGACAGGTATGTACATTTTTATTCTGATATTTGTGGCAGTGTGAGGGGGGGTCAGTGATCACTGGGGGACTGCGTGGGGGCCTTTACATTGTCTCTGTAGTGGTTATCTGGTCACTTTGGATAACTTTTGAGCAAGTCTCGTAAAACCTTCGATTACGACTAAGTCTAGGTTGGCCCACATCCCACCCTAACCACTCCTCCAAATACACTCCTTTTAGCTCTGGGCACACAGCGGCATTCAGAGGCCTAAAAAGTCCCTGGAAATGTCCAAAAAAATAGGTTTGATTATTGGCACTTTGACAACCTGTTTTTTAAGGTCTTCCAAGTGCCAAGTTGGGCGGGTTTTTAGACATGTTTAAGTTTTGATTATGAAGCCCTTAGTGCAGTGATTTTCCACTTTTTCCATTTAATTGGAAAAATATGGAATGAAAAAAGTGGAATATCGCTGGACTGACTGCCTCTTTTACAAAGCCGCGCTAGAGGTCGCTGCGCTGCAACAGCCCTGAAGCCCTTTAAATCTCTATGGGCTTTGGGGCTGTTAGCGCAGGGCAGCCGCTAGCGTAGCTTTGTAATAGAGGCCGTAAGTGTATAGCCCTCATTGGAAACTACCCCAATTTTGTTGGTTGGGCTGAGAACATTTCAGCAGCCCCTCATATAGAAACGAAGTACTATTAAAAAATATGTTGTTTGAACTATTATTCATCTTTTCAGTCACGGCCCCCCAAACTTGGAATTCTCTCCCTAGCCACTTAAGGGAAGAACCCAATATAGAAAAATTCAAGGGTAAACTAAAGAGCTTTCTCTTTAAAGATGCCTTTGTAAATTAATCATTTAGTCTTCTAACTAATTTTATTTTTTCTCTATAATTTTATTGAAGTAGTTTTTATCTTCCCTCTCCTTATGTATCTCCCTTATTTGTTTCTATAACTTTTAAACAAATTGTAACTCTTATCCATCTCCTCCCTTATGTTCCTAGTTTCGTTAAATTTGTCAATAGTCTCGTTAGTCTTAGTTTTGTTATTTACTGTATTATTCCCCTTATTTTGTAATTTTATTATTATGTACATCGCTTAGAATTTAGATTAAGCGATTAATCAAATTATTATTAAACTTGAAACTTGAAACTTCATAGATATTTTTTCATGATTCTGCATCTCTAAACTATAAAGGTGAATTTTTTTTCTGGTGTATTATGATTATAAATTTTTAGAAGCTTTATATGGTTCATATTGCTAAAAAGCTATGAATGTGCCTTTTATCTTTCCTTTTTATTTAATGGTGTTGATAATGGATTCGTTATTTTTTTTTTCCTGTGGCCTCTCTTATGCTGTATGATATCTAAATATTACAGCATCTTATTTTAATGCTGGTTTATTTTTCATACACCCATCTAATACTTGTTCAGTAGAGCAGATGGACTCCATGGTATCAAAGCTCCCCGAGAGAGTTATATACTCTCTGTCATTAAGTAAAGCATTCTTCAGTATTCCAGCCTCATGGTTCCATCCTAGGGAACTTGCAAGCCTGAAGTTCCTCAGCCAACCTATCTATATTGTTCAGTCCTTCTAAAAGATATTTGCGTTTCTCTGTCTTATCTGAGAACAACTTCAAAATCCAGTGCTGAAACTCTGCTCTTTCTAGTGCTGCCCGATTCACGATTCAAATTGATTCACCGATTCAAATCAGGTGATTCGATTTGAATCAATTCAATTTTTTTTAAAAAATCGGCCTCCCGATTCAATGGCCGACCCTTCCCCCATGCCTTCCTAAAGCAGGAGCTGCAGCGCTGCCTCTTGCTGGCCATCCGCTACTGCTCCTGCTTGAGGGGGGAGGGTCGGTCAGAAAGGCCTCCCCCAGCTTGCCCGCTCCCCCAGCTTGCCTCTTCCTATGTCCTTAGTGCCCCCTTCCTCCCTCCCTCCCCAAGCCGACCTGCACCAGCTGCATTTAATTACTTCCTGCCATCCCCCGAAGCCATGCCAAAGCCTGCCTGCCCCCAAGCTGACCCACCGCTGATTCCTCTTCCCCCCTCCCAGTTCAGCACCCGCCCGTCTGTCTGTCCGCTGGCTCGCCGCCCTTCCGTCTGCTTGCCGCCACCGCTCACCCACTATATTTACTTACAGCCCCGCTAGTGCCGCAAAGAAAGGAAGGGCCAGGCGCGTACCCACAAGCCTTCTCCCAACATCAATTCTGATGTTGGAGAGAAGGTCTGGGCCAGCCAATCCAGTGGGGGGCGGTGGGGAGGCAGGCCTGTGAAGAGGGAGGAGGAGTAAGAGAGGGGAGGGGAGATGCCAGACCTGGGGTGAAGTGAAGGGAAGAGAGAGACCAAACCAAAAAGAGGGGGAGGAAAGCAGAGGAGAGGTGCTGGACTAATGGAGAGAGGGAGAGAGAAATGCAAGACCACAAGGGGAAGGGTACAAGAGGGACAAATACTGCTCCAAAGTAGGTGGGCAAGGTGCAGGACGGCAGGAGTGATAGTATGAGAAAGCTTGTACCTGGGGAAGGGGATACAGGAGGTAAGGAAGAGAGAAAGAAGATGGATATGGGGAGAGATAAGATGCTGGGCATGGAGGGAGAATAGGAACAGGGACACAGAAGAGAGATGCTGGATGAAAGGGTAGATGAGAAAAGGAGAGATGGTGGATCTGTGGATGGTGAGGTCCATCGTTGTAGCTGTGGGGGGATGGAAATGAAAAAAAGGAAAGATGCCAGACCTCTGGGGGAGGAAAGGGAAACAGAAGGGGAGGACAGAGATGGAAGATGGATGGTTAGCACAGAGAAAGAAGAAAGAAGGAAAGCCTGATCAGAAGACAACCAGACCAACATGGGACCAACAAGATTTGAAAAATGACCAGACAACAAAAGGTAGGAAAAATAATTTTATTTTCTGTTTTGTGATTACAATATGTCAGATTTGAAATGTATATCCTTCCAGAGCTGGTGTTGGACCGCAAATGTGAGCTAGGATTTAATAGAGAGAGGAAAAGTATTTTTTGTTTGTTTATTTTGTTTACATCACAGGCTAGTGTGGGTAGGAGAGGGCAAAGAGGGTGAAGAGGCTATAAAATAAACCCACCAGGATGTTTGGAAAAAACCATCCAATTGGGCGGGAAAATCGAATCAAATCGAATCGAAAAACCAATTCAATAGGCTGAATCGAATCAAAATTTTTTTTCCTGAATCGGGCAACACTAGCTCTTTCCCCCTCTTCTACAAAACTGCTCTAGCAGTGTCTAGTGCAGAGAGCCGCACTGAATGGCCCGCGCTGCTCCTGATGCTCATTCAGCGCGGCTCCCTGTGCTAGAAACTGCTAGCGCAGTTTCATAGAAGAGGGGGATTGTTTCTGACTGTGTAAAATTTTAAACTATTATAGCATTACCTTAGTCCATTAATACCACTATTATTAAAAGATCACAATTTTTAAGAAGAGTGTCCTTATCGGTTATTGTATCAGGTTTTAACACAAAATCACAATAACCACAAAAGAGGTTTATTTGGCAAAAATGCATTGGTCCAGAGGGGTAACAAAGGTTAAGTACCAGAAGAAAGGTTGTAAGGCATCCCCAAGGTGATGCAGTATACTTGCTAAATAGAATATATTCTGTTCTGGAATATATTTTATTTCTGGAAGGTGCCTCTTTTGTTGTTTGGCATTTGAAGGCTGGAGGGTGAACCTTCTGTTTAACTCACAGCTCACTGATTTGCTAAGCAGCCCTGGCTTGCCAGTTTGGACATGTTCCATAATGTTTAATTTCATTATAGTGCCGTGTTAATGAATTACGGTGTAACATTATTAAGTATCATACCAGAAACTCTGCCAAGTTTGAGCTTATCAGTGTTCTTAAAGGAAAACTTGGATGAATTCTCCCTACTCAAAAAGTTTGCTAGGGGTTAACTTGTGTTTGATTAATTTATTGCATTTATGTTAGAATTCACTCCTCTTAAAATAAGTGAAATGCAAATCTTTTCCAAGTTCCCTGGTTTGATTTTAATGTCTTCAGGCACATTTATCTCAATTCAAAAACACTGCAGTGTTAAACTACCTGAAAAATGTTCTACTCAAGGCAAGGAGAATGATAGTGAGACATGCCACCAAATTCCTTCACCATATACAAAGAAAGCAACTCCAGTGACTAAAAAAAAAACAAAAAACAACGTATTCTTTTAGTTAAAGCCTGCTTAGAATGAATATTTAAAACATGTCATTAGACGTATTTTCAGGCATTCAACAAAGGAATGCATTTCTTTGCAGTTTTTAGGCATTGACTAAAGCCTAATTTCATAAGGTTACTGATTTTTTTTTTTTTTTTACTAGTAATTCATAATCTTTTTGCAAGGATGCTAAGTCCATAAAGGCAATGTAGTTACATGATGCAGGGTTCCGTGTTAAGAGTCACTGCCCAGGAAAAGGATAGAATATTAGGAATTACCAGGAAACAAATGGAAAGCAAAGATGAAAATGTTGTCATGCATTTGTATCACTCTATGGTGCAGCTGCACCTCAAATACTTTGGGCAGTTCTGGTCGCTGCATCTCAAAAAAGAAATAGTGGAATTAGAAAATGTACAAAGAAGGGTGACAAACTAATGAAAAGCATGGGTCAACTTCCCTTTTATGAAAGGCTAAAGCGACTAGAGATCTTTAGCTTGGAGAAGAGATGGATCAGGGGAGATATGATAGAGGTCTATAAAATACTGAGTGGAGTGGAACGAGTAGATCCTTGTTTACTCTTTCCAAAAATACCAGGACTAAGAAGCATGTGATGAAACTTCTAAGAAGCAGATTTAAGATAAACTGGAGAAATATTTCTTCACTCAACAGGCAATTCAACTCTGGAATTTGTTGCCGGAGAATGTAGTGAAAGTGGTTAGCTTAGCAAGGTTTAAAAAAGGTTTGAATAATTTCTTTAAAAAGAAGTCCATAAGCCATTATTAAGATGGCTTGGGGAAATCCACTGCTTATTTCTAGGATAAGCAGCATAAAATCTATTTTTCTCCTTGGGATCTTGTCAGGTACAAGTGACCTGGGTTGGCCACTGTTGGAAACAGGATAATAGAGTTGATGGACCTTCGGTCGGTCCCAGTATGGCCACTGTTATGTTCTTAGGTACATGTCATCATTTTGGTCAAGGAGATAATGCATTTGTTTCATTTATACAAAATGAAATAAACCTTAGGATATACATACTCCTGGTTTCAATTGTGTCAGTTCTTAACCACAGTGTTTATTTAAATGGCAGCTGCCACCATTTAAAAAATCTCAGAGATTCTGCACCAATATCTGAATAGTGGCCAGCACAGAAAATCCTGAGCATACTGAGTATCACCACTAACATCTGGCTCTGCCATTGCTCCATACTTGTGCCATGTTGGACTATCTACAGAGACCCTGATTCTATAAACTGCACCTAAAGCCTAGGCAATGTTGAGCTCAATTGTCAATCATCTGCTAGGCACTGTTTATAGAATTGCCCCTAGCAGCACCTAAGCATTCTTAAGCACTGATAGACCTTGAAACCTTAAACACATTCCATTTAGGCCAGGGTTTTCGTGGCCTAAATGAGTGTGCCTAAGTTAAGCGCCTACCATTGCCCAAGTCAAACCATGTCCAAAATCCACCCTCAGTCCACCCTATTTTCCGGTAGGTGCCTTGGGGGTAGATGCCTACCTCAAAGTGATAGGTGCCTATTGAGTTAGGTATGTGCCTAATCCTTTTTAATGGTGGTTTTCAATTGTCAGTGCTGATTAAGCTAATTAAAAAAAGTTAGTTAGGCGCCTAGGGGCTAGATTCACTAAGCCCACTGATCAAGTTCCGACCACTTAGCGACCCCTTTACGACCCGATTTCCCTCTGATCCAATTCACTAACCCCTGTGCCGATCCGATTCTGATCTGCGCATGCAAATGAGGGGGAGCATGCAAATGTAGGCAGGCAGCGATTCACTAAAAAAAAAAAAAAATGAGGAACACCGACTGGGCTGACCGATCCAAAAATAAGCAACTGCCGAGGACCAGTCGCTCAGATCCTTTCCGACTGCCCTGCCTTCTGCCGCCCTGCTTCTCTGCCCTCTGCCTCCCCAACTCTCTCTCTGCCACCCTGAACTGGCTCTCTGCCTCCCCGACTCTGGAGTTATAAGTAAATGCCGCACCATGCTGCCCTGCTTCTGCCCCTGCCTTCCCCCGCAGTGCCAGCCCGTGCTTGTAACCCGTGGGTTTAAAGCGGGTTAAAAGGTAAAAGGTAAAAAAGTAAAGTAAAAAAAAAAAAAAAGGTTGCTGCTCTTTAAGCATGCGCAAACCATCTAAATGCTGACATTTTACCTAACTTCTGGTAAGCCTATCCTCTGAGAAGAACTCATTATAGGAAAGGGGATCTTAGAAGTACCCAGGATCAGAGTGTGGATGCCTGCCCATGTGGAGGATATCGCCTTGTTGATTTGGAAGAGGATTAGCACCCAATGAAACCGTTCACCTAATGTACAGTGGCAGACAGAAAAACAAACAAGATGCTAGGAATTATTAAAAAGGAGATGGTTAACAAGATTAAAGATGTTATAATGCCTTTATATTGCTCCAGGGTGCAACCTCACCTGGAGTATTCTCATCTTCTTATCTCAAGAAAGATTTAGCAGCACTAGAAAAGATTCAAAGAAGAGCAACCAAGATGATAAAGGGGATGGAACTCCTCTCGTATGAGGAAAGACTAAAAAAGGTTAGGGCTCTTCAGCTTGGAAAAGAGATGGCTGAGGGGTGATATGATTGAAGTCTACAAAATCCCGAGTGGAGTAGAATGGGTACAAGTGGATCAATTTTTCACTCCATGAAGTTACAGGGAAAAACTTTTAAAACCAATAGGAGGAAATATTTTTTCACTTAGAGAATAGTTAAGCTCTGGAATGACTTACCAGAGGTTGTGGTAAAAGCAGATAGCGTAGCTAGTTTTAAGAAGAGTTAGGACAATTTCCTGGAGGAAAGGTCCATAGTCTGTTATTGAGAAAGACGTGGGGCAAGCCACTGCTTGCCCATGATCAGTAGCATGGAATGTTGATACTCTTTGGGTTTTAACCAGGTATTATTGACCTGGATTGGCCACTCTGCGAATGGGCTACTGAGCATGATGGACCTTTGTTCTAGCCCAGTAAGGCTGTTCTTATGTTATATATCTATATATCTATATATATGTGTGTGTATATATATATATATATATATATATATATATATACACTAGTGTTTAAGCCTGTTACATTAATGGGTGTTAGAATAGATGTGTAGACTTTTAGCACAATAGGGCACTGAAGCGTTTGTCTTTCTTTCTCTCTCCTTGCCCCCTATCTGTCTTTCTTTTCCTCTTCTAGCCAGCTTTCTGTCTGTCTGTCTTTCTTTCTGTCTCTCTCCCTGTCCACTGTCTGTCTGTCTCTCTTTCTTTCTTTCTGTCTCTCTCTATGCCCCCCTGTTTTTCTGTGTGTTTGTCTTTCTTTCTTTCTTTCTTTCTGTCTGTCTCTCTCTTTGGCCCACTTTCTGTCTGTCTTTCTTTCTTTCTCCCTACCCGCTGTCTGTGTCTGTCTTTCTTTCGTTCTGTCTCTTTCTCCCTGCCGCTGTCTCTGTCTGTCTTTTTCTTTCTTTCTTTCTTTCTTTCTTTCTTTCTTTCTTTCTTTCTGTCTCTTTCCCGGCCAGCCGTCTGTCTTTCTTTCTGTCTCTCTCCATGCCCCCTGTCTTTCTGTGTGTCTGTCTTTCTTTCTTTCTTTCTTTCTGTCTCTCTCCAGCCAGCTGTCTGTCTGTCTTTATTTCTGTCTCTCTCCATGCTCCCTTGTCTTTCTGTGTGTCTATCTTTCTTTCTTTCTGTCTGTCACTCTCCTTGGCCCCCTTTCTGTCTGTCTGTCTTTCTGTCTCTCTCCTTGCCCGCTGTCTGGTCTTTATTTCTTTCTGTCTCTCTCTCCCTGTCCGCTGTCTGTCTTTTTTTTCTTTCTGTCTCTTTCAGGCAATATGTCCGATCGCAGCTCTCCTCCCTTTTACCTCTGGCGGCAAGCGAATCCAGTCACAATGCCAAAGAGCCGCAGTCATGTTCCTCCACGCCCAGCGGCTACCCTCGGGCTGGGGAAACTCCGCTAGTCCCTGTCTGTGCGCTGGCAGCGGTGCCTTGACCCCCTAGAGGCCTGGACATTTGCCGTTCAACAAAGTTCAGTCTGGCTGGGGTGTGGGATGGGGAGAAGCCATTGCAGCGTATGCGCATGAGGACGGAGGCTGATGGAGAAACCGCCGCAGGCTACTACTGCACATGCAGCGGCACAGAGCATGGACGCATGGAGTTTGAAGTGTGCATGCGCACTAAGAAGTTTACTATAGCGGATATATATACACACACACATACAAAAATAAGCTAGTAAATAACCACTTAGGCCTCCTTTTAAGAAACTGCGATAGCAGTTTCTAGCGCGGGGAGCCGGACTGAATGGCCCACGCTGCTCCTGACGCTCATAGAGTTCCTATGAGCGTTGGGAGCAGCACGGCTCTCTGCGCTAGAAACTGCTATCGCAGTTTTGTAAAAGAGGGGGTTAGTCTATAATGGTATCCTACTCTCCTAAGGATGTCATAGGATAAAAGTGGCTACAGACAAACAAAAAGAAAACCAGCCAAAGCAAACAGAGCCTTTCATTTTTTTGTATGAAATGCAGCCAAAAAAAGAGCTCTGCAAATGTTTACAACCTATTGACGTTAACATCATATTTACAAGTAGACAGATATTATTCAGGCTATATGTTTTCAACACAGTTATCTGTATATCCTTTGAAATATTTGGGAAGACATTTCAATTCAATTTCTTATCTTAAAAATCCCAAACAAAGACTTTGAACTAACCTTCTACATTTCCTTTTAAATTAAAAAAAAAAAAAAAGAGGAAAATTTTCACATTGTGCATTCAGTCAGGCGGTGACATGACTTGTGTAATCCTAATAAATCAGAGTAACCCCGGGTGGCAGAAGCAACAGGGGAATAGTGTAGGAGCTGTGCTGCATGTTGACCTATGCAAGAGCTTATCGAGAAATGATGTCCTCTTAAACAGACTCCTGGAGAGACATTCCACATTTCTTCTGACAAATTGTAAGTGCCCCTGACTGTAACATTGCTAACAAAGTAGGGCCGATTTAGCAATGCACACACTGCCCATTATCTTACTGTATAAAAAGGACATTTAACGGAAAGCCTTAGGACACCAGCCCATAAGGATCAGCAGTTCTGAAAATTTACCCCCATCCACTGCCTCCAACACTCATGACTACCCCAGGGAAAATACCTCATTTAGGACAAAGGGAAATGTCAAGGTTAATCAATAGACATTTATAATTCTTTTCCCCACACAGCATCGCTTAAGATTTTATATTTTATCGTACACCGTTAAGAGAGTTTGTTTTCAACCAGCCTGTCATAGACTTGTCATCGAAAATTACATCAGATCTGAGGTGTCACCTGCCACCTCCTTACCTTTGCCCAAAGCACAGTGTCTCCACATACAATTAAAAAGCACTCTGAAATAATACTTCAGAGATTAAACACTCCATTTTAACAAACTGTTAGCGCCTGAAAATTTTGCATGGCAGGATTACAACCTGTCACTGTTCTCCCAGGAGATATGGTACCTTAAAAAAATGTATATGTGATAAGATCTACAATTACAAGTTCAAGACAGCTTACTTTAGTCTCTTTGTAAAGATAAAAATATTTTAAATAGGTTATGTCTATTGGGAATGACAGAAACACAGTGAGGGGGTGGGTCAGTTTGGCAATGTTAATAGAAGTGTTCATAAATTATAATAGTACTCAAAGAATAATGTGAAGATGCAAAAATGAGTATACATTTTCTGCTTTGAAAAAAATAACATACCTTTTACTGTATCGAGATCATTCGGCAAATACAGTATTTCACTTAGCTTCCTTCCAACCAGATGACTATTCCCCCAGGATTAGAATTTTTTCATGGTATATTATCCGGTGCTAATTCCTTTTTATCATGTGTTTCTCCAAGGAGCAGCACAAGTCATTGCTTTGGCAGGTATGCTATTTTTAGAGTGGATCTCTTTAGAAAGGCAGTTAATAAATCCCAAAAAATAAATAAGGGGCCCTTTTACTAAAGGTTAGCATGTACCAACAGACATTAGCATGTGCTAAGTGCCATATGGCCCATAGGTTCAAAATAGGGTATGCAGCATGTAGAATGCGCTAATCCCTTTAGAACCCACTAAGCTTAAAGCAACAGGCTCCTAAGTGAATAAATAATTCTGTCTGCCGTGCACGAAGCAAAAAGGGGATAATTTCATAAGCGAATTAAGCATATTGAGCACTGTTTTACAAAATATTTTATATGCATGTCAACCAGTGACATAGTTGGGTCTCAGTGGGCCCTGAGCGGTAGGACCAAAATAGCCCCCCTACCCAGATCTGACATTATACCCCCTCCTCCCCATATGATCAGCTACTTATCCACCCACCAGGTCAACACATGCTACAACAGCAGAGACAGCTCTAAAGGCTGCCTTTTTGGCTGGCAGGGTCTTTCCTCCGCCATGTCCCACCCACAGAAACTTGCATCAGAGTGTCAGGATGCAGCAGAGTTTAACTTAGTTCAGTTTATCTTGATATACCGCCTTTCAAAATCAAAGGGGCTAACAATACTAAAAACACAAGCCTGTATAAGAAACTTCAACAAATGTACAGGAAATTAGTCAGCCAGAAATTGGTCCCAGTGGCCAGCCTTTAGTGCTGTCTCTGCTGCTGTAGCTGTGGAGGACCCAGCGGGCAGGTAAATAGCTGAATGTAGGGAGGGAAGGGGGAGAAGGGCTGGACTTTTGCATCTGGCAGGAAGGGTTCAGCTACAGGCAGCCCTGGGCATTTTGCTGACTGCGCACTGATTGTACACTGATTGTACATATTCTGACTTGTTTTTTCTCCTTTGTGTGTTTCCTTTCTTATTTGCATGGGTTTTGAACCATTATATGTTTTTAGGACCCCCTGAGGAAGGCTAGATAAAGCCAAAACACGGGCCCGTTGAAAGTCCCCACTGATCGCAAACCTCCCTCAATAGGAAGATCCCCTCCCTTGATCAAACAACTCCAATAAGAAGGCCCTCCCATTATCAAACCCATTCCCCAAAGGACTTCTCACCCAGATTTTGACCGTGGTTATTTTTCCAGCTATAATGCAGTTGTCCAAACCTTTCTTAAAACCAGCTACGCAATCCGCTCTTACCTCAGCCTCTGGCAATGCGTTCCAGAGCTTAATTATTCTCTGAGTGAAAAAAGATATGTCCTCCAATTGGTTTTCAAAGTATTTCCCTGTAACTTCATCGAGTGCCCCCTAGTCTTTGTCATTTTTGACAGAGTGAAAAATCGATCCACTTGTACCCGTTCTACTCCACTCAGGATTTTGTAGACTTTAATCATATCTCCCCTCAGCCATCTCTTTTCCAAGCTGAAGAGCCCTAACCTTTTTAGACTTTCCTCATACGAGAGGAGTTCAATCCCCTTCATCATCTTGGTCACTCTTCTTTGAACCTTTTCTAGCGCCGCTATATCTTTCTTGAGATACGTAGTAGCAGTAGTAGAACATAGTGGATATTAACCTGTAGTAAGCACACATTAATGCTTACTGCTGCAAAATAAAAGGATCCCCCTTTGTCTTTGGGCATTTTTATTTCTAACATCTTCCTCTTCAATTTCATTTGTTTGATAGGTTTTTACATTGTGCCCTCTTCTTTGAAAACGCTGTGAAAATATCCAGAGAAAACAAATTGTATCTTTACCAAATTATTTGCTATTATGTTTAAGTGAAATCTGTTTTTTATTAAGCAACAACCATAACAAAAGCAAACAGCGGGACAAAAAGCATTTCAAATATTGAAAACAAAGCTCCCTTCCCCCAAGAGGACTGGACTCTGATGTCCTCTCAGGTTACAAAGCATCCCGACCCCCCAATCCCTCCCCCCAAAAAAAAGCAAACCCCCACCCAGAACCCCCCCCCTCCCAGATCAGACAGGCGGGATGGAATACAACTGCAGTCTATTCAAGACACGGCTACGGACCCGGGGAGGCAAACTGTCCAAATAAGGAGTCCAAATATGAACAAAGTCTCTGCTCCGTCGGCGGGTTTTATATGAAAACTTTCAGAGATATACTATTTCAATAGAAAAAAAAGACAATGAGAAAGTAAATAAAGCAGAGTATAACACCTCTTGTTTGCAATTGTTGAACTGCCCCAGTTAGAGTCTGATGCAGGTATTGTGGAGCAGGGCTGCATTATTATACAAATCAAGCTAAAGAGACCTGCTGGATGGGACCTAGTATAGGGCCGATGTTAGGCATGCAGGGGCCCAGGGCAGAAACTGGGAAGGAGTTCCAAAGCCCACTTGCAAGGTAAATCTCTTTCATGTTGAGGCAGTCATGGGGGGGGGGCAATTGCCCTGGTTGCCAACCCTTAACACTAGTTTTGAAAAACTATTCTTGTCAGGCTGTGAAATCACCAGTTAAGAGACAAAGGGGGCCTTTGCTAAAATGCATTAAGTACTTACCACATGAATTATTATGATGCCATCACAGCCTGCACTAAGAGGAGAGTATGGCACAGTGGTTAAAGCTACAGCCTCAGCACCCTGAGGTTGTGGGATCAAACCCATGCCGCTCCTTGTGACCCTGGGCAAGTCACTTAATCCCCCCCTCTCCCCCCCCCATTACCCCAGGTACATTAGATAGATTGTGAGCCCTCTGGCACTCACAGGGAAAAATGCTTGAGTACCTGAATAAATTCATGTAAACTGTTCTGAGCTCCCCTGGGAGAATGGTATAGAATATTGAATAAATAAATAATTCACACATCAATTGCATACCGTGTTAGGAGAGAGGAACCAGGCAGGTTATGGGTGGACAATGGGCATGGACATTACACTGTACAGGGTTCTTGCCCTGTGCCATCACTTCTGCAGTTAACACAGGTGCCCTTATCTTCTCTTAATGAATAGTAAAGAACTTTTCTGTTCAGTAACTGCGGAGGACATGCAGAGCACGCCCCCCTTCCCTCCCCCCCCCCAGCAGCTAATGCACTGTGTTTGCACTTTACTGCGTGTTCATGTTAAAGTGTGGTACCTGAAAAAAATGTTCCACACTTTAATAAAAAGGCCTCAAAGAAACTCAAGGCCAATATAAAGTTTATTTATATATTTGTTGAATTCGTTTTTCTATCCCAAAGAGCTCGGAACGGGTTACAGGTTAAACATACATAATATACAGTTAACAGGTTACGATTTGCACTGGATTTGCCATCATTTCAATACATGTTTTTATTGCAAGTTATTATCCTAATCTAATCTAATCCTTAGGTTTGTATACCGCATCATCTCCACGTTCGTAGAGCTCGACGCGGTTTACAGTAGGAGAAATAGGAAGGAACTACAACAGAGGGTTAGAGGTAGAAGTGGGAAGAAAATTTAGAGGACTTGGGATGCATAACTTGACATATACTAGGGATCTAATACTAATATTGTATACAGTTTATTGGTTACAATTTACCATAGTTATCCTTATAGTGCAAGTTTTCCTAATTGACACACATAAGTTTACAGGTTGGATTTGCCATAGTTACAGTGCAAGATTTTACAATGCAAGTGTTCCTTAAGTGACACATCCTGGGTTCTGGTACCAATCTACATTTCTTTGTGATCCACTGGTCAAGGGCAGAGGGGCTTAGGTGAAGAGGCATGTACTTATTGCTTTCCTAAAGTTGAGGAGTTCGTGCTACGTGTGTACTGGAGGGAGAGAGGACAGCCTCAGCCGTCCATAATGAATATGGATGAGGCAGATTTTCATGCTCAATGCTTCTGTTGTATGTTCATTAGGAATGTCCTGAAAACACAACTGGTTTGCAGATTCTGAGGACTGGGGTGCGGTACTGCTGCTCTAGACCAGTGTTTTACAACCGCTGTTCCGCGGCACACTAGTGTGCCGCGAGATGTTGCCTGGTGTGCCGCAGGGCCGCCGGGCCCGGAGCTGACAGGGGGCCCGAGGCAGGGGCGCCAGTAGCTCGCCAAGGCAAAGTGAGTCGATCACCCAGGACTCACTTTGTCTTGGCGATCTAATCTATCGAGCCGATAAGTCTTCTTCTCCCCGACGTCAATTCTACAGTCGGAGAGGAAGTTCGGGCCAGCCAATCGCTGCCTGGCTGGGCGGAACTTCCTTTCCGATTGTAGAATTGACGTCAGGGAGAGCATGCGTCGGCGTCGGCTTTGGGGCCTGTTATCCATTGGTGGGTCCTGTTCCCCGATGGCAGCGGCAGTGGCAGTGGCTTGGGGAACGGCAGGGAGAAAGAAAGAAAGGGGGCAGGCAGGGAAACAGAAGGAAAGAAGAGAAACAGAAAAAAAGAAAGAAAGGTCAGGGAGAGAGGAAGAAAAAGTTGGGGGAGGGAATGAGGTGTGGAGGAGAGAAAGCATACAGGCTGATAGAAGGGAAGAAAGATTGGATGCACAGTCAGAAGAAGAAAGTGCAACCAGAAATCACCAGACAAGGTAGGAAAAATGATTTTATTTTAAATTTAGCAAAGTGGAGGCAGTATTACCACAGTTTTCAAAGGAATTTGCCCATATAACTTAATAGTTAACTGGGTAAATTCCCAGAGATGAAAACTTCCCTTCACTTACTATGCACAGTTCTGAATTTATATCTGCTGTCTATATTTTACAATATGGTCACCTTTTACTAAACTGCAATAGTGGTTTTTAGCGCAGGGAGCCTATGAGCGTCAAGAGCAGCGCTGGGCATTCAGCGCAGCTCCCTGCGCTAAAAACTGCTATTGTGGTTTAATAAAAAGGATGGAGGGTATATTTGTCTATTTTTGTATGCTATAAAATCCAAATACAGAGAGAGACTGAGAGCTGTTGACGAAGAGCTACGTGTGTGTCTTTCTTCGATTCCAGCCAGAATATCAGCTTTGTGTTCAGCCAAACAGGCCCAGGTTTCGCACTGAATAAAGTATTTTATAATTTTTATTTCGTAATAAAGTAATTATAAAATACTTTCTTTGTGTTTATTTGATTCCTATTCAAGAGAATTACTTTATATATAGTCAATATAGGCAGAGAGTTAAATTTTTTAACATTTTCTAATGGTGGTGTGCCTCGTGATTTTTTTCATGAAACAAGTGTGCCTTTGCCCAAAAAAGGTTGAAAAACACTGCTCTAGACAATCACCTGTGCTACTCAGTAGGTTACAGCAGGCCTGACCATGGCCACAGAATGAACCAGAACTTTAATAGCAAATGTCATTTTTTAAAAAAGTGTATAATAAATTATTGCAAAGCATTGAAAAATTATTTTCAGCCATGGACATTGTTCAAAAATTGCTTTCCCCATTCTGTATATATGTAAATAATTTTAACTGAGAAAAGCACATATAGTCCTTAGCATTTAAATACAATTATAAGACTCTGTCACTGCATCTGTAAGCAACTAGCTCTGTTTACCATAAAAGGCATCCTATCTAGAGAAAAAATTGGTTTTCCACTAACACCACACATTAATTGGAGGCAGAATGGCTTACAGAGAATTATTTTCCCTAATTTTTTTCTTTCTTTCAAGGCCTAATTATGAAAGACAGAAAAACATTATGCTGTGATCTTCCTTTACATCTCCTTTCATTTATCCAAAGTTACAAGTAATTATCTGTTAATAACATTTTCAACCTAGGAACTGCATTTTTTTTCCTTGATACCCTAATGCAAGGTGCCTATACTGTAAGCAATCCTTGATCACTGCATCCATTTTCCACATGGCATGCCACCGTGACACTCTCCATTTTGCTTGAAGTTGGTTCTCCTGGTCATTCCTCTTAAATGAGTTAAAGAAGTCTGCATTCAGAAGAATGTTATGGAAAGAAAGAAAACCAAAGCTGAACTGAAATCAGCATGTGGGCTCAGGGTGGCTTCCTGGAGTGTCTCAATAACAGAGCAATTCATAAGCTATGTTGATCAAGCTTCTGTTCCATGGATTTCCAGGCAAAGCTTCTGCTCTATGCATCAGTCAGGGCTGGGGGATTCTATAGAGACAGTTTTACAACTCTCCAAAAGGGAAAAAGGGAAGGAAGTCTCAACCATTGCACAATGGTGACACCTGGTGGCCCAACTCATGCTGCCTAGATACTGTATTCCAAAAGAAAACAATGGTGTGCAGTAGGAATGGACCGTCATTTGACATGAATGCCGTTCACCCATAAGACTGTGCACTGTTTGCTAATAGTGCATGCTTTTCTTCAAGAGTGCACACCATCCTGTAGTTCCTACAAATGGCACCCAAATTTGGGTGCCCAAAAGTGTGCACAATCTCAAGATCCATGCACAAATAAATTAGTTAATAAGTCGATAATAATTAGCTATTAGCAATCAATTATTGATTTGCATACAGATTTGGCTGCGCACAATTCTCTAAAAATCTGCACCCATATCCTTTCACGCATAACCCAAAAGGGGGCATGGTTACGGGAAAGGCATGGGTGGGCAGGGGCATTCCAAATAATTTATTTATTTAATAAATCTATTCAAATTTTTCTAACTCACATAAACCTAAGCAGTTTATAAAATACAAACAATTATTCTACAACATACCAATAAACAAAACAAACTCATCTAAAATGTGCATAATTGCATGCAGCGTTATCGAATCTGGGGGCAGCATGCCCAAGTTGGGTGATAGGATTTATACCAAGTTTCAGTTAGTGTAAACCCTTGTGCCCAATGTGAGCAAAGCGCTGTTCTATAAAGTGCAAATTTTGCCCGGTGCCTATTTTCTGCCACCATTTACTGAATTCATCCTTAGGGCCTGAATTCTATAAATGCCGCTGTCATCATCAGCCATCTAAAAAATGGCCACCAATCACGCAATGGCACTGTTTATAGAATCACTGCTTCGTGAAAGGTAGGTGCCGTTAGTGTAGGCCAGCGTTTTCAAGGCCTACATTTTTGGCGCCTATCTTTCACATGAATTACAGCTACAGAGGTGATATATGATGCCTAATGCCACTTTCAGTGTTAAGCCATGCTTACAGTGGCATTAGGTGTCATAAAGCACTTATATAGCCACAATACAGATGTCTTTTTTGTAGGTGCCAGTAGGCACTTATATTTTCATTTTTAAAAACGCTATTACTTGTTTCTAAATGGTGTTTTCCACTTGTTAGGTACCAGTAGGGCACAATTTATCAAACATGGGCCTATGTGGATAGTACACACTCTTTCCAAATAGCACATGCATGGGTGTGGTTCATGCCTGCATAACGGTTTGCTCATTTGCGTACTGTCACAAAAAAGTGCTTATTAAGGAGACAGTTATTTAGAGGGCGCCAAAATGCAGCGTACTAATTGTTAATTCAGTAACAGCGTCTGGGCACCCACTTTCTATTGTAAAATCAGTGGCATAGCTAGGATGAGAGGCGTCCGGGATGGTGACATCCCTCTCCTGCCCTGTACTCCACCCCCCACCCCCATCCGCTCCTTCCCCGACACCCACTGCTGCACACGCGCCCCCTTCCCTTGCCCTACCTCATGACACAAGCAGCAACCCCAACCTGATGCTCGCACTAGCGTCAGCTCTTCCTCTGACGTCACTTCCTCGACATATAAGTGTTAACAACAGGTGAACCGTTACATAATGAGGGGGAAGTGTATATGGCGTGTGTTCTCTTTGAGAAAAGTGTGCACTATGGGTAGATTCAATAAATGGCACCCAAAGTTAGGCTCTGGGATGATACTACTACTATGAATTATTTCTATACCACTAACATACACACACACAGAGCTGTACACTCAAGAGAAAGTCCCTGATCAAAAGAGCTTACAGTCTAATTCCATGCTAAGCTAGTATTCTGTAAAGGGCATACTGCATGAAACAACCTTAACAGAATACTAGTTTGGTGTGCATTTTGGCCCAGATTCTATAAAAAAATGCCTAAAGATAGACGCCTAAATCGGCGGGTCTAGCCCCAGGTACATTAGATAGATTGTGAGCCCACCGGGACAGACAGTGAAAAATGCTTGAGTACCTGAATAAATTAATGTAAACTGTTCTGAGCTCCCTGGCGAGAATGGTATAGAAAAATTGAATAACTTGTGTGAACGGCTTCAGTATCTGATAACCAGAGCTGGTATTGTGACATCATAATGCCTCATTCCAGCAATGCCTAAGAGCCAACCTCCTCAGTGATGTCACAATGGCTTGTTTCACTACATGTTGGTTTCTAGAGTGGTGCAGTGGTTAAAGCACCCTGAGGTTGTGGGTTCAAACCCACGCTGCTTCTTGTGACCCTGAGCAAGTCACTTAATACCCCGCTGCCCCCAGGTACATTAGATAGATTGTGAGCCCACCGGGACAGACAGTGAAAAATGCTTGAGTGCCTGAATAAATTCATGTAAACTGTTCTAAGCACCCTTGGGAGAACGATATAGAAAATTGAATGAATGAATGAATAAATAAATAGCTGCTTTAAGTGTCTAACTTAATTATTTAATTAGATTAATCAGTGCAGATAAAAAGCTTAGGGCCCCTTTTATCAAGCTGTGCTAGAGGGCTTTTAGCATGAGCCAGCACGGCAAATGCTCCGATGGTCATAGAATTCCTTGTTTTCCATGTAGGCACCTGAAATGGACTTCTTGTTGTTAGGTGCCATTGACTCATGTTCGAGTCCTAGCAACTTGATGAATTGCGGATCTAAAAAGAAATCGGTTTTGTGCTCGTCTGGAAAGGTCCTCTAGCGTCATCGATAAAATAGAGCAGGAAAATAAATTATTTACATTGTCCAACGCGACACGGACAAGAGGACATGGTTTGAAGCTAAGGGGGGACAAGTCCAGGACAAATGCCAGGAAGTTCTGCTTTACACAGCGAGTGGTGGACGCCTGGAATGCTCTCCCAGAGGAGGTTATTAAGGAATCCACTGTGCTAGGATTCAAAGGCAAATTAGATGCACATCTCCTTACGAGAGGCATAGAGGGATATGGGTGACTAAAACTACATCAGGTGTAGACCTGACTGGGCCTCCGCGTGTGCGGATCGCCGGACTCGATGGACCATGGGTCTGATCCGGAGATGGCAGTTCTTATGTTCTTATGTCATCCCTTTTCAATGTGTGCAGCCATCTGATTGCAGGTTGCCCTCTTCGCCTGGTTCCTTCGATCTTCCCAAAAATGATGTCCTTCTCCAGTGATCTCTCTCTTCTGACGGTGTAACAAAAATAATAATAACTTTATTTTTCTATACCGCCAACACCCAAAATGTTTTAGGCGGTTCACAGAATAAAGAGAACTGGGCATTCCAGTGATGATACAAAGCACACAGAAAAGGCGGTCCAATATTTCAATAGTGAAAAATACAAGAAACCATGACATAGTTATCAATCAAGTAGCAAATGTTTTGAACAAATAGGTCTTGACCAATTTTCTAAAGGTGCAATAAGATGCAGATTGTTGAATCAGGTCATCTAACCATACTTGAACTTTACCTGCTTGATAAGCCAAAGATCGATCAAAATAAGACAGTCGCAACTTCACCATTGCACTTAGGCACCAGTATTTAGGCCAAGAAAACCCTGGCATAAATAGGAGGTGCCTAAGTTAATTTTAGATGTCACTAGGCACGATTCTATAAGCGGTATCTAACTGTAGATTGACAGCTGCTATGCCCCACGTTCCTTGGTGCCTAATTTTTATGTGCCATTTATAGAATCGAGACCTTTGCACCCAACTTTGGGCATTAACATTTATGCTTGTCAAAGACTGGTGTAAATGCTTGTGCCCAACTGATGGTAGTTAGGTGTGCAAATCCAGGTATTCTACAATATTGCACCTCATTTTTAGGAACACCCTGAGCTGCCCAGGCTCCTCCCATGGTCAAACCCTCTGTAGAGTTGTATACTTTGAAATTTAGGCACTCATGTTATAGAATAAGGCACTGGGCAGATACTTGCCTGACTCCTAATTACTGTCAAGTTCTTGTTCATGCCAGTAATTGATTATGATCACCTAATTGTCTAATTAGTTTATGAGTGGATCTGTGATCCATACCCAGAACCGCATGCCCAGCTCTGGGAGACCTATACAGAATCCAGCGGCATATGCAAAGTGTTCACTCTATTAAAGACATTTATTTTGGAATGTAAAAAAACAGAAGGAAAAAAAAAAAGACAATTTTCTGGCTGTCAATCCTTAGTATGGAACCCCTTGCCAAAGACTTGGGGGGGGGTCCTTTTACTAAGGCACACTAGCAATTTTAGCGCGTGCTAAATGCTAACACATCCATAGACTATAATGGACGCGTTAGCACACACTAAAATGACTACAGCGCCTTAGTAAAAGGACCCCTTGATGATAGAGGGAGCTTTAAAATGCGGAGAAAATCCCAGGTAACTGTTAAGGAAGCTTCATAGAGCCACAGCCTAGTGAAGCCCAGCTCTGATCAAGCTGAAAGCCCACAGGAGGAAAACTGCTGAGCCACAAACGAAACAAAAAAAGTGTTAGTGGTTTGTGTCCATCATGTAAAATTAAATGGGTGAGGCATTCGTTTCCCTTCCTTCTGGTTTTTCCTCTGTACCGAGTTCCAGTCAACAAATTCTTGAAAGATGGAAAGAATAAGGGACGCGGCCAGGCACAATGAACTAGCAAGCTTTGTAATCCCACCAATGATGTTCCAAACCCATGATGGCTACCAGCCGACAAATACCCACAGACCTCAATCCATTTTTATTGTATTCAGGCTGCAGTGTTATATTTCCTGCCTCCCCTTAGCACCATACATACACTGTACTTGAAAACAAAAATCTATAATATTGATCCTGCAATGTCACCACAATTATTCTTTTGAAACAACCATTGAAAACAAATTACATCTGCACTGCCTTTTCATCCGATTGCTTTGGGTGAGCAATGCTTACTGTAGCCTCTAGCGTTTTCAGGTTAGTTCTGTGCGACTCCAGACCAAAAAAAAAAAAAATCAAGAAAAATAAAGCATCAGTAAAAATACTTAGTAGAGGGGATGGGCTGTCAAATTAACAAAATTCTGGGACTTGCTAAAACCATGCCAAATCATTACACTATTATCCTACGTAGGTAAAGTGAGACAATACAATCAGCAGCTGTAAAATACAGAGCTTTCAGCTTATAGCGTGGAATGCTAAAGATGATTTCCCTATTCAATATGGCAACGAAGTGCTAGTTAGACTAATTAAATTGACAAAGATTCAGATGAAGTTTCATTGTCAGGTGGTCCCTTTATAACCGTTAGCGACAAAAATTATTTTTTAAAGCAACATATTTTAGTGTGATGTATTATAATTCCATTGATAAACCATAAGACTTTGCAGGCAGAGCAGGAGTGATTCAGTCAGAAGTATTAGAGAACAAATTTTACAGTACTTACATGAAGATAAAATACAGAGTTCTGCTCCTGAGCCCAGTTTTAGGGCCATAGCAAGGTATGTGCAAGCCGGAGCCCTGCAAGGTATGTGCGAGCCAGAGCCGTAGCAAGGTATATACAAGCAGTGTGGTCACATAGGGTGCATGAGAGGCGGGGCACAAAAACTTCTTGGGCATAGGCAGTGGCGTACCTAGCATATGTGACACCGGGGCCCATCATTTTTTTGACACACCCCCCCCCCATCTGTACAAAAAACATGATTTTTAGTAACAAGCCACATGTCATACATGAGTACCTAGGAAAAGGCAGCATCTTACATACTGCAGTGAGCAGTACAACATCAATACACCCATTGTAAAGCTAAACAAGCCAGACTAGTACAGATCAATCCTACACTGTCAATCTTAACAGAAAACCATGTCTTTCGAACACACAGAAAACACCTTCGCCTAGTATGGAATATGTAATCACAAAATAACCCCTCCCTCTTTTACAAAACTGTAGTGTGGATTTTAGCCACGGTGGTAAAAGCTCTGACGCTCATAGAATTCTGAGCATCAGAGCTGCTACCACCACGGCTGGCGCTAAAAAACGCTCCACAGTTTTATAAAAGGGGGGATAAAATAGAAATACATAGACAAAGGTTAAATTGAACCAGTAAGATGCTGGACTCTACATACAATGCAACACCATAGAAACAGTGACACATGTCTCCTAAAGCAATAAATAAATAGAAATTTTTGTCTTCTGTGGTTTCTGCTTTCCTCATTTTCTTGTAACTCTCTTCCTTCCATCCACTGTCTGCCGTCTCTCTTCCCCTATATGGCATCTTCTCTCCTTCTATGCTCCTTCCAGAAATTGTATGCCTCCCCCTTCCATCTCTCCTTTCACCCCCATTGGTCTGGCATCTCTCGCCTCTCCTTCCCTCTCTCACACCTCTCCTCTGCAATCCCTTTCCCTTTTTTCCCTCATTTTCCTTTTCAGTTTATTTTCTGCATCTGTCTAGATTACGTTCTTACTATCCTCTCATCAATGTCCTTTTTTACTGTCAACCTAAAGCTGGCCACCTCTTTCCCTCACCTCTCCAGTGTTTCCCTAACTCAATCCTTTTCTCCCCATCATGTGCCCCCCATCATGTGCCCTCCTTTTATTTATCCCCTCCTTCCATCATGCACTTCCATCCAGCGTCTGCTCCCCTCTTTCTCTCCTCCCATTTCCTTCCTGCATTTGCTCCCTTATCTCTCCCACCTGCACTTCCATCTAGCATAGGCTCCCCACTACCATCCAATGTCTGCCCTTTCTCTCTCCATCCACCCCTCTTCAATTAGCATCAGCCCCCTTTCTTTCCCTCCAATATCCTTCCCCCTTATGTCTCTCCCCTTTCTCTGTACATCAATTCCATCAGCACCACCCTTCCATACCACCCTGCCCCCTTTCTTTCCCTCCACCACTCTTCCATTCCAGCAGTCCTGCTCCTTTCTCTCCCTTCATGCAGCAAGGTCCCACGATGACTGTAGCTGCCGGCTGCCAGTCCACCCCACTCTGACGTACTTGCTCTGGAGCAGACTCGGCAGCCGCATGCTGGAAGATCCCGCAATGACTCGTCTGCTAGCTCTGCTCCGGAAGAAGTATGTTACGTCGGAGGGGGTGGACCCGGCAGACGCAGGGAATTGTGGCAAAGTCCCACAGTGACTGCTTCTGCCGGGTCCACCCTCTCCGACGTAACTTACTTCTTCCGGAGCAGAGCCAGCAGATGTGTCATCGCGGGACCTTCCTGCCTTAGCACGGCTGCCGACTTTGCTGCAGAGAAAGTAAGTCAGAGGTAACATGACCATTTATTTTTTTCATCAAAAGGGGACATCTATTAATTGACTGTGTATCCTTTCTTTCATTTCTTTCTTTCTGCACTCAGGCCCAACAATTGTCCCTTTCTATTCCTTCCCTCCTTCCTTCCCATGTCCTTAGTGCCCCCAGTGCCCCGTCCTGTGTCCTTAGTGCCCCCAGTGCCTCCTTCTCATGTCCTTAGTGCCCCCAGTGCCTCTGTCCTGTGTCCATGGTGCCCCCAGTGCCTCCTTCTTGTGTCCATGGTGCCCCCAGTGCCTCCTTCCCGTGTCCTTAGTGCCCCCAGTATCTCCTTCTTATGTCCCCCAACTGCCTTCCAGATTATGTCCACTCCCAAAGCCAGCCTGCCTACCTATCTCCCTCCCTCCCTGCCGCGCTAAAGCCAGCCAGCTTGCCTGCCTACATCCTTCTCTCCCTGCTGCGGAAAAAAAAAAAAGCACATCTCTCCTTCTTTTCCCCCGGTCCGCGCCTCTGCAATCTTACCTTCCCATTGCTGCTGCTAATCGCCGCCGACAATACATCTTCTTTCCAACATCAATTCTGCCGTTGGAGAGGACGTTCTTAGCCAGCCAATCATTGCCTGGGTGAGGACCATATTCAGCAGGCGTTGTGGTGCTCCATGGAGTATCCTGCTCAGTCATGTCCCAGGCATTGAATACCATCCCCTTTGACGTGCACTTCTTCCAGTTGCTGTGCAGTCAGGACCCAGCAACGCATGGCCTGCTTGAGTGGGAGGCTCCGTGGAGCGTTTCAGTGCTTGCTGGGCATCGATCATTTGCCCACAAGTGGGAGGTTTGGAGAGAAAGGCAGATTCTGAGGGGGAAGGGTGAGAGGGGGATGGATGGAAATGGTGCTTTGTGTGTTTGGGTGAGGCAGGAGGGAAGCAGTCTGCATGGGGAGGGGGGGCACGTTAGAGTGTGGTTGCACAAGGGGCAATTCTGGCTCACTACGGCCCTGCCCAGCCTACTGGTCTTTTCCCTATTTCAATGAACATTTTAGACACAAAGACAAGAATGGAATTGCGCTACTCTTCAAATGTTCTAGTAGGCAAACCAAAGGAAAATTATGTCATTTATATCTCAATTGTGTGTGCATGCTAATGGTCTCATGGTGGGAAAAAAAATGCAGCCAGTTTCGCTGATGAGAGGCTAAATATCCTAACTAGGCAAGGGAAAATTCTTTTGTTAAGCATTTGGCCACACAAGTCACACTGGTGGTTCCTGGAGCAGGGAAACGACAATTTTGGAGTATTAAGAAAACCAATAGCCTTGTTGACATGAACATGGGAGCCTAACCCCTGAAGCCTCCAGATATGAGGCATTGATTTTTCTGTCTGGGTACTGTACTAAAGCCATTCATTCTGTATCATATGGTCAGAGCTCACAGGGCCTGAGAAAAAAAAAAAATCTGTTCTTTGCTACTTATACCTCCAGGCAAAGTTGACGAATAAATTCTACATTTTGAGAGATGATTTGCTAAAGTCATGTTTAGCAGACACCTATTGCACAGAAACCATTTTTCCCCTGACCCTTGCAACCTGTGGTCACTTATGCTTCTCTAGCAAGAGAAGGAACACAGTTGCTTTGCCTATAAAAACCACTGTCATTTGCTTGTTATTCTCTAAACTGTCTCTCTACCAGGCTTCCTTATCATTTCTCAAATCCTACTACCAGCTGACTTCCTATTTCTCAGATGCCGCCATGTCTACCCCTTATTCCTCCTGGTATAATTACTAGATTCCCTGCTTATTATCCTCTCACATGCACCACTGCTGTGCTCACTTGGTTATTTCTCATGCACTAATGGTATGGCTTTTGTTCCACCATAGCACATTCTCCCCATTGATACATGAAATATTTCTAACAGATATTTTTGGTTACCTCAAATACTGTCAGGCTGATTTCTGGTCCCTCCCCTTCACTATAATATTTATTTCCCAATTACAGGAATGCAGCTAAGCAGATAGCATCTTTAAAATGGCACATCATTATACAAGCAGCATTCATAATATACTGTAAATTATATAACACTGAAGCACACAATCATGCCAAGGGGACATATCTAATGCATGTTATTGCACTGCCTTTAGCATGCTATGCACTGAAGTATGTAAAACCTGTACTGTAGAATGTGTTCAATGTATCCCCCATGTAAAATGTCATGTTAACACATACCTTTAGATTAGACATCCAGAGATATACTTAAGTATTATATTAGCAGTGGTATTAATAGAGGATGTTTAATTTGACAGGTTAACAGCTGGGCATCTGAATGGCAAATGAAATTTAATGTGGACAAATGCAAAGTGATGCATATTGGGAAGAATAATCCAAATCACAGTTACCAGATGCTAGGGTCCACTTTAGGGGTCAGCGCCCAAGAAAAAGATCTAGGTGTCATCATAGACAATATGTTGAAACCTTTTGTCCAATGTGCAGTGGCGGCCAAAAAAATCAAATAAGATGCTAGGAATCATTAGAAAAGGGGTGGTCAATAAGAGTAAGAATATTATAATGCCTCTGTATTACTACATGGTACAACCTCACCTTGAGTATTGGGTTCAATTCAGGTCACCGTATATCATAAAAAAATATAGTGGAATTAGAGAAAGTTCAAAGAAGAGATAATGGGGATGAAACTCCTCTCACATGAGGAAAGGCTAAAGAGGTTAGGGCTCTGGAACTTGGAAAAGAGGTGGCTGAGGGGAGATATGATCGAAGTCTACAAAATCCTGAGTGGTATAGAACGGGGTAAAGGTGAATCCATTTTTTACTCCATCAAACATTGTAAAGACTAGGGGGCACTCAAATAAGTTACAGGAAAATACTTTTAAAACCAGTAGAAGGAAATGTTTTTTTTTTTCACTCAGAGAATAGTTAAGTTCTGGAATGTGTTGCCAGAGGATGTAACATAGATGGGTTTTTAAAAAGGTTTGGACAAGCTACTGGAGGAAAAGTCCATAGGCTGCTAGTGCGACAGACGTAGGGAAAGCCACTGTTTGCCTTGGGATTGGTAGCATGGAATGTTGTTACTCTTTGGGATTCTACATGGAATCTTGTTACTGTTTGAGATTGTGCCTGGAATCTTGCTATTCTTTCAGATTCCTGAATCTTGCTACTCTTTGGGATTCTGGAATGTTGCTACTATTTGGCTTTCTGCCAGGTACTTGTGACCTAGATTGTCGCCTTTGGAAACATGATACTGGGCCAGAAGGGCCATTGGTCTGACCCAGTATGGTTATCCTTATGTTCTTAAGTTCTTATGTTCTGAACAGTTGCGTGTAAATTTGCATTTACGGGTCAATTCTGTAAATTGGCGCCAACACTTAAGCACCACTTATGTGTGTTAGAAACACCAAAATTGGCAGTTGTGTACTAACCACTATTCTATAAGGCCATTCCTAAGCACTAATTCTGGATTTTATGTATGGTGCTGAGATTTACAAGTCCAAGAGGCACACACAAATTAATTGCAGAGTAAGATCAATAACATCAAATATTGGGTGCTAATAATCAATTATTGCTGTTAATTGGCACTCTTTAATATTTGTGCACACATCTGACCACAAACTATTCTATAAGGCTGTGCACCTAACTTCCATAGTACATATCTCAAAAAGGGGTGTGGCCATGGAAGGAGCACAGGTGTGTCAGGGCGTTCAAAAAATTTGTACACATACACTTCTCCCTCCGTATTTGCAGTCTCAGCAATCGCAGTTTGGATTATTCACGGTTTATTAGCTTGCTGGCTCCTCTCCCCCCCCCCCCCCGCCCCCAAAATTACATCAGCTTGCATAGAGAAATCGCTGATTCCAAGCATTTACAGAGAAAATCGCTGATTCCCTGTACTTTCTTCACTGTGTTTTGCCTCTCTTTCAGGAACAGGCCAGGTCTCCCACTATGTTATTCACGGTTTCACCATATTCATGATAGTTTTTAATAGAAAACAGTGAATAACATATGAAAAAGTTATTTGCAGTTCTGTTAATCCCCTGTTACAGTGAATACGGAGGGAGAAGTGTAGTTATACAATACTGGGTCAGTGCACCTAACTTGAGTGCCAACATTTATAACAGGTTTCAGCAGGCATAAGTCAGGTAGTTGCGTGGAACAGTATCCAAGAGGAGGTGGTGGAGATGGAGACTGTGTCTGAATTCAAGAAAGCATAGGATAGGCATGTGGGATCTCTTAGAAAGAGGAAGAGATAATGGTTGCTGTGGATGGGAAGACTGGATGGGCCATTTGGCCTTTATCCGCCATCATGTTTCTACGTGTATGTTTCTATCTGTGCACAGGGCCAGATTCTATAAACAGCGCCTAACTCGGTAGGTGCCTAGCAAAGCGGCATCTATCATGTGTCAATCAAAGTTAGGCAAAAGGAAAAAAGGAACCAAAACTCTGCAAGGGCAAGCAGAGAAAATCCAAAAAAGTAGAATTACGGAAACACTCCAACTGGGGAAATGAAGAAAACTCAAAGTCATAACTTTCAAGGAATAGTTACGACTTTGAGTTTTCTTCCTTTCCCCAGTTGGAATGTTTTTGTAACTCCACTTTTATGGTTTTTATTTTATCAAAGTTAGGCGCCATTTGTAGAATCATAACTGGCAGTGCCTAACTCGACTTAGACAATGGCAGACATCATAATGTCTGGGTGGAGTCAGGGAATGTCAGGTGGATGTTGGGGATGGATTCGGGGTGTGTTGGGGTGGATTTGGAGAATGTTTAGTGGAGTGATGGGAGTGATGGGGAGTGGGCATCCCTCCTGCTGGGGGGATGCCTCGAGGGGGGGTGGTGGCAGGAGGGAATGAGCATCCGTCCTGCCTTGAACTGTGTTGGGAGGGTTCGCCGTTGCGGCAGGAAGAATTGGGCACTCCTCCTGCTGTGGACATTTGAGGGGGCTGGATTTGGGGGTTCTGGCTGGAGGAAGTAGGCATCCCTCCTTCCAGCCAACTTCACGGGAGGGACAGGTTCCCTTCTGCAGCCGTTAAACTGATCGCGGCAGGGAGATTCCCTTGCTGTAATTGGCTCAACGGCTACATCTATTTGAAATGTAGACCAGCATTTTGATGACCTACATTTTAGGCGCCTATTGCAGCCCTAGAAAGACGCCTAGGGCCGCCCAAGCTTGCCTCAGGCTACTTCCATGCAAAACCACAGTCAAGCATAGCCTTGGTCAAGCTTAAGTGTCCCTACGCATCTCCCTCATCAGCGACAGATGCCTACACTGTAGGCAGCCTGCCTCAGGGTGTTTTTTTAAAAATGTACGTCCCAGTTGGCTGGTTAGACAGGGGTAGGACGCCTACCGCCGTCTACAATCAGGACATCATTTATAGAATTTGGCCCCTGATGTTCAACACACATCATCTGTGTGTTGACCCCCACTAATACCCAAACCTTCACACTAGCATTAACTCAAATGTGACTGTTAATATATTTCCTGTATTTGTTTCATGTTCTTTAATAAACAGGCCCCATAATTATGTTCTGTGCAGATACAAACGTGTATAGGCTATGTGTGTGTGCGTGCGCGCGCATGTGCAGACACACACACATACACATATGTAGACTACACACACACAGAGTTATATTTAACCCCCCTCCTCCCCCCCCAAAAAAAAACACCAAACACAAAGCTATAAATATTTTTTCTCCGATCAAGACTGCACAGGAACATAAAGATATACAAGTTACACTATTAATGGTATATCACTTTTTTGCTGCTCAGCTCTTTTGGGTTTCAAAGGAAGCAAACTGCAGCATTAGTCAGAAACTGTAAACAAGCTTAATATGAGACTATTATTTTCGTTGCGATACTGCTGTACATCCATGCAGGTTATCATTTTCCATTGCAGGCAAATATGAAAATGTATTAACTCACAATGAAAGTATGCATCTTCAAGGTCTTAGAACATGCCATATAAACAGATATTACTGTACAAGAATATAATAATAAATATTGAATGGCCAATGCTAACACTTATATTACATATATCCATAAATATGTTACACTGTGGGAGCATATCATATACACAAGAGTATTTTGTACATAGTCAAACACATACACACACTCATACAGTTTTTATATAACATATATAGGAATAAATATATCGCTACTGAGTACATATGTAACATTAACCATCAGATACACATAAATATGTGATAAAGGTTCATGTAACCCTCAGCCACAGCAGACAAAACAGAAGTATGCTTGTGTTACGTTAAAAAACATGAAAGTGTTTGTATATTTATTATTAAAAATACTTACTGTTCTGTCTTTTGAAGTAGATGGATAAATGATTTAGGAGTGGAAGTAGACTGGAAACAAAATTAATGCAAATAATGTGTTGATTTTTTTTGGGGCTTGATTAGCCAAGCCAATGGAAAATTCTAGAAAACGTATACAATTATTTTAACTGTCATAGACTGGCAATTGTAATTGACATGATTTGTACGAGATGCAGTGTAATAACTGAATATATTAAAAAAAATCTCATGGCTTGATTACCAGGAGAACATTACTAGTGCCACGATATTATTAACAACACAATTATCACGGCATCCCTAGGACACGCTCTTAGCACTTCAATGCATTAGTGAACCTTTGCTAACGAAGAAAAAAATTAAAGTACAGCAAATTTCAAAGCACCAGTTGTACCCAATTTCATTAAAAATTTATAAAACTTCCCCTGAACATGACAAGTGTTTGGTTTAAATGAAGCTCAGCCATAAGCAGAAAGCAGGAACATTCCTACTTTGTCTCTTTGTATCTTTCTCCCTCTTTTTCTCTCGCTTTCTTTCAGACTTCCACCCCCCACCCCCGGCCGCCATCACCTCAATCCAGCTGAAATATGTAACCATTACAGAGTGACAGCTTGACACACAATGACCTGTCAGAACATTCATCTCTCAATGTTTTATTTTAGTGAGGAGCCAAACTGCAGAAAAAATAAGCAAGTTGTTTCAGGGCTTGGAATGAGATCAAACATTTCTGGCATGCCCACTTACCAGACCTTTGATTTACAATGGATCTGTCAGGAGCTGATTAGACAGCGTGTGTTTAAAAACCTATAGATGTTCCACAATTGCACAAGCTCTCCCCTTCCCTTCACAGGGAGCATTCTGTGTCTTTGTTTCAATGAACAGAAGGAGCTGAGTTACACAGCAGAAGCTTCCACCATGCTACCAAAGCAGGCGACACATGGAAAAAAAAAAAAAAAAAATAGCCCTCTTCAATTAAATCACCCAGGTGGATCTTGACTTCTTGAATATAGCTATATCCTTTTTCAGCACATCACTATATGTTACATTTCCTTTCTTATCCTAAAGTTGCCCACAGGGGAATTGAGCAACCACATGGTTCTCTGTCCATTCACAAGCCTCACTTGACATGAAGACTAAGAAAATATAATCAAATAGAAACTGCAGGCATTCATAGCAATAAATAATTTGGTGTGGCTATTGTGTGGCTTTACCTTATATTGGGAGCAGTGTGTATGAATAGTATGTCTGTGAAAGAGCACAAGCTGAGAATTTGGAGATTGCACTGTCAGAGCAATAGACTATTAAATATAGTTTAAGACTGTGCCTGCCAAAATGACTGGAGTAGGGTTACCAATAGAGAATGACACGGTGACAAAATTCATCACCGTTCCTGTCCCTGCAGATAACCGCGGGAAACCATCTTCATGTCATTCTTTAAGGAGAGAGGGAAGAATCAGAGTATAATTGGGCACAGCCACTGACCCGCAAGCTTTGCTAGAATGCTGGTGTAGAAGGACCGAGGTTGAAACAGACACTATAGAATGACAGTCTCTGGTATCCAGAACAGATATTGTGATGTCATAATGCCTCATTCCACCAGTGCCTAAGAACCAATCACATCAGTGATGTCACAATGGCTTCATTATCCTTGGCTCACATAAGAATCAGAGTATGAATGGCCACAACCACTGATCTGCAAGCTTTGCTTTGAAGAATGCTGGTGTAGAAGGACTGAGGCTGAAATAGACACTACAGAATGACAGTCTCTGGTATCCAGAATAGATATTGTGATGTCATAATGCCTCATTCCACCAGTGCCTAAGAACCAATCACATCAGTAATGTCACAATGGCTTCATTATCCTTGGCTCACATAAGCACAGCCACTGACCCGCAAGCTTTGCTTTGAAGAATGCTGGTGTAGAAGGACTGAGGCTGAAATAGACACTAAAAAATGACATGGGATTATTTCCCGCGGTTATCCGCGGGAACGGGAACGGTGATGAATTTTATCACCGTGTCATTCTCTAGTTACCAGACATCTGGATTTCCCCAGAGGATATGTCCGGGGGTCCGGATGGCTTTTCAAAACCCAGCACTTTGTCCGGGTTTTAAAAAGCTTCCCATCAAAATCTCATCGGGAAGGGGCATCTGTGAATGCACAGACGCCAAGCAGTGATGTCATGCGCACATGCGCGTGATGTCATTGTATCGCATACGCGCATGCACGGATGCCCTCTGGGGGTGGAAAGGGGTGTGACACAAGAAAAACGGGGGCGGAACTGGGCAGGCCTGGGGGCGTGGACATGGGTCTAGATTTTCCTTCAGGAAAATCTGGTAACCCTAGACTGGAGACACATCCTCAGTGGATGGGTTCGCAAAAACAGGACCACTGCCCCTCCCTCTGGACTTCCACTGTGACCTATGCCCAGTAGCAGCAGTCAGGAAATAGCCCATGCACCAGTGATATTTACAGGTCCCTGTCTTTCCTAGGCCCTGAGCCTTTAAATGGTGCCTAACTTCTGGGCGCCATTGTGAGCAATTGTCAATCATATATAGATACACAAACAAAGAGAAGACAAGGTGGATGTCTGAATCAACCAATATCAGTCTTTATTGACGAACAAACATTTAAAAAGTCCCAACAAGGATCACTGTTTCGGCAGTGCAAAATAACGCCTTCTTCAGGGGACACATACATAAAACACTGTCCATACAAGCGCTGAAGCAGGATCGCCAAGCCGTAGCGAGCTGCCATCATACATAGAAACATGATGGCAGATAAAGGCCAAATGGTCCATCTAGTCTGCCCATCTGAAGTAACCATTAGCTCTTCCCCTTTCTAAGAGATCCCATGCCTTCTTGTTTCAGACACAATCTCTTGTCTCCACCACTTCTTCATGCATCTACCACCCTTTCTGTAAAAATGTATTTCCTTAGATTACTCCAGAGCCTATCACCTCTTAACTTCAACCTATGCCCTCTCATTTCGGAGCTTCCTTTCAAAAGAAAGAGATTCGACTTATGTTCATTTACTCCATGTAGGTATTTAAACATCTCTATCATATCTCCATTCTCCCGCTTTTCCTCCAAAGTATACATATTGAGATCTTTAAGTCTGTTCCCATATGCCTTATGACGAAGACCACCTACCATTTTAGTAGCCATCCTCTGGACCGACTCCATCCTTTTTATATCTTTTTGAAGGTGCGACAACCAGAATTGCACACAATATTCTAAATGAGGTCTCACCAGAATCTTATACAGGAGCAGCAATACCTCCTTTTTCCTACTAGCCATACCTCTCCCTATGCACCTTAGCATCCTTCTAGCTTTCGCTGTCACCTTTTTAGCCTGTTTGGCCATCTTAAGATCATCACATAGAATCACTCCCAAGTCCCGCTATTCTGTCGTGCACATATGTTCTTCACCCCCTAAACTATACTGTTCCTTTGGGTTTTTGAATCCCAAATGCATGACCTTGCATTTCTTAGTATTTAGTTTTAGCTGCCAAATTTCAGACCATTCTTCAATCTTCGCTAGGTCTTTCTTCACGTTATTCACACCATCCAGGGTATCTACTTTATTTCAGATTTTGGTATCATCTGCAAAGAGGCAAATCTTACCTGGCAGCCCTTCAGCAATATCGCTTATAAAAATGTTAAAAAGAATAGGCACAAAAACAGAGCCTTGAGGCACACCACTGATAACATCCCTTTCTTCAGAGCAATCTCCATTAGCTACTACCCTCTGTCGTCTTCCATTTAACCAGTTCCTGACCCAGCCATCACTTTGGGTCATTCCAAGAGCACTCAGTTTATTTATTAGATGTCTGTGTGGAACACTGTCAAAAGCTTTGCTAAAATATAAATACATTACATCTAGCGCACCCCTTCTATCCAATTCTGTCAAAGAAATTGATCAGATATGTCTGACAAGATCTACCTCTAATGAATCCATGTTGTCTTTGGTCCTGCAATCCACTGGATTCCAGAAACTTCTCCATTCTCTGTTTAAAAGTGTTTACTTTAATATGTTTACCACAGAAGTCAGACTTACTGGCCTATAATTCCCTACTTATTCCTTCCACTTTTGTGTAGAGGGACCACATCTGCCCTTCTCCAGTCCTCCAGTACCACTCCCAACTTTAGAGAAGCATTGAAAAGGTCAGTCAGTGGAACCACCAAAACCTTCCTAACTTCTTTCAGCACTCTCGGATGTAAACCTTCTGGCTCCATCGCTTTGTCTTCCTTTAATTTAGCTATCTCTTCATGAACACAACCCTCTGAAAAATCGATCAGGATCTACCATTCCACCATCTCTATTTGCATTTGTCTTCTGCGATCCTGCTCCCATATCTTCAGCTGTGAACATAGAACAGAAATATCTGTTAAGCAATTCAGCCTTTCTTTATCAGCTTCTACATATTTCTCCCCTTATAAGAACATAAGAACTGCCATCTCTGGATCAAACCTTTGATCCATCAAGTCCGGCGATCCGCACACGCGGAAGCCCAGCCAGGTGTACACCTGGCGTAATTTTAGTCACCCATATCCCTGCTTTTAAATCCTAGAACGGTGGATTCCGCAATAACCTCCTCTGGAAGAGCATTCCAGGTGTCCACAGTGCCACTTTTGCACTTCTTCCTATCACTGATAAATCTAAAAAATGTATCTTTGCTTTCCTGACTACTCGACCAGCCTCTCTTAACTTTTCCAGATATTTTTATTTATTTATTTATTCATTTATTTAGCACGTCCTCCCAAAGGAGCGTAGAACGGGTTTCAAGAGTACATTCATAGTATGGAGTAGGACAAACTTTAGTGAGAAATACAGATTTTACAGTATAGACAAGGGGGTTTAGATTACAGCATTTACAGTGAAGACATAACATACAGATTTAAAAATACAAACTTAGTAGGCATAGGGTGGATTAAATTGCAGTGTGTACAGTATAGATGTAACATGAAGGTGATATAACTTTCCTAGCAGGTGGGTATATCTTTGTTGTCGGAGAATGTGGTGGTAATTCAGGTTATATTTGCGGTAGCCTGCGAGTTTAGAGAAGTCGTTTGGTGTATTAGGCGGTGCCTTTGAGATCCATCCGTCCGGGGTATATACATGGGTTGCAAAGGAGCTGGGGTTGTAAAGAGAAAGGTTTTCATGGTTTTCCTGAAGTTCCAAAGACTGTCTAGTAATCTAATGGATGAGGGGATTATGTGCCATAATCTGAGTATGTAATGAGAATAAGAGCGTCTTTGGGCTGTCTCAGACGTGAGCGAGCGACCAGGTGGCAGGATCAGCCGTTTTTCTGTTTGAGATCTCAGTGATCGGTTGGGAACATAAGATTGTAGTTTTGATGCTATGAATTTGGTGTCACCCATTGTAAAACTAAACAAGCCAGACTAGTACAGATCAATCCTACACCGTCAATCCTAACAGAAAACCATGTCTTTCGAACACACAGAAAACACCTTTGCCTAATATGGAATATGTAATCACAAACTAACCCCTCCCCCTTTTACAAAACTGTAGTGTGGATTTTAGCCACAGTGGTAACAGCTCTGACGCTCATAGAATTCTGAGCATCAGAGCTGCTACCACCACGGCTGGCGCTAAAAAACGCTCCACAGTTTTGTAAAAGGGGGGATAAAATAGAAATACATAGACAAAGGTTAAATTGAATCAGCAAGAAGCTAGACTCTGCATACAATGCAACACCACAGAAACAGTGACACATGTCTCCTAAAGCAATAAATAAATAGAAATTTTTTTTTCTACTTTTGGCTTCTCTGGTTTCTGCTTTCCTCATATTCTTGTTACTCTCTTCCTTCCATCCACTGTCTGCCATCTCTCTGTCCCTATATGGCATCTTCTTTCCTTCAATGCCCCTTCCAGAAACTGTATGCCTCCCCCTTCCATCTCTACTTTTACCCCCATTGGTCTGGCATCTCTCTCCTCTTCTTCCCTCTCCCACACCTCTCTTCTGCAATCCCTTTCTTCCCTCATTTTCCTTTTCAATTTATTTTCTGCATCCATCTAGATTATGTTCTTACTACCCTCTCATCAATTTCCTTTTTTAATGTCTACCTACAGCTCGCCACCTCTTTCCCTCACCCCCTCCAGTATTTCCCTAACTCAATCCTTTCCCCCATCATATGCCCTCCTTTTATTTATCCCCTCCTTCCATCATCTGCCCTCTTCTCTCTCCCCACTTCCATCATCTGCCCCTTCTCTCTCTTTCCCCCTCACTTCCATCATCTGCCCTCTTCTCTCTCCTTTTCTCCACTTCCATCATCTGCCCCTAATCTCTCTTTCCCCCACTTCCATCATCTGCCCTCTTCTCTCTCCTTCTCTCCACTTCCATCATCTGCCCCTTCTCTCTCTTCCCCCCTCCTTCCATTATCTGCCCTATTCTCTCTCCCCAGTTCCATCATCTTCCCCTTCTCCCCACTTCCATCATCTGTCCCTTCTCTCTCTTTCCCCCACTTCCATCAGCATCTGCCCCCTTTCACTCCCTACAACCCAATTCCATGCAGTATCGGTCCCCCTTATGTCTCTTTCACTGCAATTCCTTCAGCATCTGCCCCTTTCTCTCCCTCCACCACGCATCCATAGCACCCTGACCCCCTTTGTCACCCTTCAGCATGATTCCATAGCACCCTGATCCCCTTTGTCACCCTTTACCATGTTTCCATAGCACCCTGACACCCTTTGTCACCCTTTACCATGTTTCCATAGCACCCTGACCCCCCTTTGTCACCCTTTACCATGTTTCCATAGCACCCTGACCCCCTTTTGTCACCCTTCACCATGTTTCCATAGCACCCTGACCCCCTTTTGTCACCCTTCACCATGTTTCCATAGCACCCTGATCCCCCTTTGTCACCCTCCACACCCTTTCATGCCACCCTGACCTCCTTTCTTTCTCCATCCCAAAGATCCCACGATGACTGCTTCTGCTCCGATGGAAGAGGTAAGTGACGTCGGAGGGGGGCTGGGCCGGCAGACGCAGTTAGTTGCGGCAAGATCCCGTGATGACTGTGGCTGCCGGTCCCCCCCGATGTCACTTATCTCTTCCCAGTCATCGCGGGACCTTCTTCACTTCAGCGCAGCTGCCGACTCTGCTCTAAGTAGGGAAGCCTTGCTGAAGTGCGGTTTGAAGCAGCGCGGGAGGTTCCGGATCCGGCCGGCTGTGCACCCCCTTGGAGCGTGCACCCGAGGCGGACCGCCCCCCGCCCCCCCTTGGTATGCCATTGCATGCTAAATAAGTATTTTGTATTTTTGTGGAAGGGGGACATGTTTGAGGGTAGAGAGTGGGCATGACAGCGCTACTCAGCATGTGGTGCATTACCACACACTAACTGATTAGCAAGGGATTAGCATGTGGAACCTTACAGGTAAATTCTATATAGCCTGCCTAAATTTAGGTGCCTACATTGGAGTGCCTAACTTAATTGTTTAACCCTTTAATTGGCAGATGGTGAAACGGTTGCTTTATGTAACTTGATGTTGAGCGAGAGCAACAGTGCCAAGTAACAGGCATTTGGAGATACAGATCTCCCATAAGAGCCATAGAAACACCTGTTGCTTCTGAGCAACAATGCCAAATAAAGGGCTACTAGAGTTAACTGACAGTTCGTATTTGATATAAATTGCACTTAATTGTATGTTAGGTACCTAGTTTGGTAGGCACCTATCACTTTGAGGTGGTGTCTAGTCCAAGGTTCCTATCACAAAGTAGGAACGGTTAGGGGGCAGAATATTTACATTTCTGAGCACATCTGAGGCTTCCTCCAGGCCTCAGTTTAGGATACTCTTATCAAAAAGATATAAATCTTTAAGATGATCTTAAATAAGGTATACATTTATATAGCATCTAATGTGGTTTTCTTGCTCAATAAATAAATTTCTATTTGCATGGGAGTCAAGAGGTCCCTTAACTAGGAGCTTTACATTTTCTCAACCATTACATAGAAATCTTATTCAAAGTTCAGAATGGAAATGTCAATTTGTCTTTGAAAATAGCAGTTTAGGTAAAGAAGAGACCTTTGGAAACTGCCCTTGAAAATCAACAGCCAGTGCAGAGCAGGTGGCTAGCATTATTTGTGGTGGTCATAGTTGGGTTGCATATGGAACCCACAGATGTCAAAACTTGGCTTTGATATTAAGAACAGCAATATCATTTGTGAAAACCATTTCACTAATTCCCCATTACGATATCCCTGAAGTCCTAGATAATAAGTCAGATAATAGAAAACTCATATAGAAGATTTATAATGTTTTCTTATAAAAATCAATAAAATTTTCAAGGACTAAAAAAAAAAAAAAAAAAATGAAGAAGATTCCAAGAGTTTTACAAGCAAGCATGTTCTCAGTCAGGTTCAGAGTGTCCTCAATTACGGAAGTTAATCAATCAACAACAAATGGAAGCTTATTTTCTAATCTCACTTCAGCAATTAAACATAAACAAATTAGATTCCCGAACTAAGCTCTCAGAGAACAACTTTTCTTTTTGAGTGGTTTTCCATGACTACGAACCTTTTTTCTTTCCCTTATGCACCAGCAAACATACTGATACAATTTAAAGGTCATGTTCTTTTCAAACTGACAGGGCTCTCCAAAAATTTGACGAGAGTCCCTCCAAGAATCACACCATAGAAACGAAAAGGAATTAAGTTAAGCATCACTTGATGTAAACTCAATCATGTGAACTGATTAGAAAATGTAGCCATGGAGAGAAGTGATTCAAAGTGTGACGGACAACCTTTCAAGGAAAGGAGATGTCATGTTGACAATAATAAGCAATTGCCTGACATTGAAGGGAAAAAAAAGCAAAGGGTCAATAAAGACATAATTGCCTTCAAACCTTTAAAATCTCTATTCTTTATCTTTTTTTTTTTCTTTCACAAAAATGTGCATAAATCTCAAGGATATTTCAGCTTGAGAAGCAAAAGTTAAGGAGGCCGTTTAACTAACAATATGGGCTCTTTGGCAGATAGGAAGTACTAACCATTAGTAAATGGCCCTCAAACTAAAACAAATGAGTGGCATGGTAATAACAATGGATTGATAAGCCATTGAAAGAAAGACTATGATATGAAAGTTACACAGATCTTTGAAATCAGTCAGAGAATATAAATGACATGTTGCATTGGTCTTTACTGCATTAGAACTTAAAAATAATATACCGGTATATCTTGCAGGAAGGGGATGGGAAAGGGTGTTTGTAATGATAATTTTGCTCTTTCCCAAATCCAAGAGGAAAGATTGAATTGAAAATGGCAATTCTTGTTCATCTAATTCACCATTATACAGATAAAACCCACTTCATAAACCTTAGATCATTGTTTATTTTTTATAAAACTTTATTTATTTTACAATCGCAGACAAAGACGAAGGCATTGTACGCAAATCAAGTTTGCTGCAAATATCTGTTCAACATCCAGTATCTCAACCATAGAAACATGATGGCAGATAAAGGCCAAATGGCCCATCTAGTCTGCCCATCCGCGGCAACCATTATCTCTTTCTCTCTCCGAGAGATCCCACGTGCCTGTAACCCCCTTTCTCTTTTTATGTCCAATATTTATATAGCAAAAGTAGAAAAAACCTGATGGTTACCTATCAATTAAATACAATATATAGAAACACCAAAATATACCAAAATGACACTGGGGATAATTCTTTTCTCTTTTTTTCTTCTTATTTCTTTTTTCTTTATTTTTAAACAGGAACAAGCCTCAGAATATTGAGTATTAAGTTTTCACCCATACAGGGTTCTTTCAAAGAGAAAGACACTTCTTTTCTCTTACTCACATTCACATCACTGGCTTGAGCCCATCTTCCCTACCATCTTTCTAATATTAAGTATAATTCTTTATTTCTTCAATGATTTACGTGAAAACTACTATTTAATACTAGAGGGACTATTTAGCCCACACCGCCTCATAGACTTCTTTCTTGTCCCATATCACACTAGTTGCAGGCCCACGACTCACAATCTCACAAATTGTGAGATTTTATTTCCAAAAGAATGCTATTGTGAGTTGTGCAGACAGTGCAATGTTAAAGTGGCCCTTATACACTTTTTCATTCTTCCACCTCCCCATAACCATAAAGCAAGGGCAACATGAATGTCCAACATCTGAGTTTTCTCCATCCATTTATAAAACACATGGACCCTATGACATCCTCGTCACATATGTATTTGGTCACTCACTTCCCCACACTCCTTACTAAATCTGAAAAAAAAAAAAGATAGGGTATCAATAAGTGCGATGGAGTAACCAATATATAAGTTCCTGGCATTTGTTACAAATTGATAACTGAGAAATTTGTAGCCAAATCTGTTGCCAATAATAATAATAATAACAGCTTATATACCGCAATACCGTAAAGTTCTATGCGGTTTACAAAGATTAAGCAAAGGTACAAATTGATTGACTTTAAGAGGGAAGGAAGAAAGAGGGTTAATAGGACAGGAAATCCATTTTTGAGGAGAGAGTGATCAATAGAACAAGTTAATCGCTATAGAGGGGAGAGAGAAGAGAGGATCAGTTGTCTAGATACTTTAGGAACAGGTGTGTTTTATGTTATTTTATTTTATTATATCCCAATTCTAAAGTATACTGTGTTTTATTTGTTTCTTATATATTCTGTGACCTGCCTAAGAATTCATATTAGATGGTATATTAAATTTAATAAACTAGAAATTAAAGTCAGACTATGGTGCTCATAATCAAAACATCCAGACGTCCAAAAACTCGCTTTTGGCACTTAGATGTCCTAATCGACAGGATGTTCAAGTGCCAATTTTCAAAACCAACTTCCTCGGACATCCAGCAGGACTTTTAAGCTGCTGTGCATCCAGAGCTCAAAGCGACGTATTGGGAGGATGTTATGGGCGGTGTTTGGGCAGACTCTGGACAGGCTTAGACTTAGACGTTCTGGCCGATTGGACGTGTCCAGGGGCAAATACCCTAAGCCACACAGACCTCGGCCGAGCGAAAGTGAGGTATGGCTATCTGGGAAGGACTGCAATAAAGTTCAAAAATAGTGCAAAACACTTGTGTGCCACAAAAGGAATCTTTATTTCACACCAGACTTGGTGTATTTTACTCAAGTTAGTAGCAATTCAAACTGAGTTCCAGACTACAAGCAAACAATAGTCCTGGCACAAAAATACAAAACAAAAACAATCCATTTCTTTCCTTTAGTTGGCTTGTTGTCATCCACTAGCTTCTATTTCAGCCTTTTTAATGGCCTTTTCTGAGGCTCACAGGCCTACACCTGCCACACGGGCTAGGCCCTTTCCAGCCCAGCTCCTGTTTGCCACCTGGCTTGTTCAAACAGCTTCTGCTATGATTTCTTATAAAAGTCTTTTCACTGGGGAAAAGTTCACCTTGGGGTTTTCTTAGCTAAAATACCCCCAGGGGTGTTGGGATCTGTACCCGCCCTGTAGATTTTGATGTACAAAAATTCCAACCAAGATCCCACTAGATTTTGCCTCAAACAGCATAACAGTAAACAAACTCAGTCCTGCTTGACTTTAGGCTGTGCAGTTTTCCCTGCAAGTTCCATACAAGTGAAAAAAAAAACCTTTTTCAGCCAGAGGCTTTAAATAATACAGCCTGGCTAGTCTGGAATCTTCACCAATAATTTTCCCTTTGATAAACTCCAAACTTTTCTACTGTTCCTCAGCCCCACTCCATTAAATCAGAGTCAGTAGCGTATGAAAAATCCTCACTCATTTTTTCCATACTCTGAGCTTCATTCATTTCTATATCATCTTCATTTATGAATGAGTCCCTCAGCAAAGTCCTCCCAATCTTGAGGTCCTCCCTGCCCTTCTGGAATATAAAGGCTCTGGTGCATTTCTGTTTCCTGGCAGAGAAGGTCTGGTTCCCTTCTCTCTTCCTGCTGGGTTTCTCCTGCAACTAGGAGCCCCACCCTTTTCTCTCTCAGTGGCTAACTCCCTGTGCTGGAGTGCAGGTGTGCCCTTAGTTCTGGCTAATTCTGAGCTCAGGTGCTTGTTAAGCTGGCTCAAACCAGTTCTGGATTTGCTAGGCACTTGAACTTTTCCAGTCCTGGCTTTAGGAATTCTCTAGTCCTGTTACCTTGCTTTTTACTTGCTGCTTAGAAAAAGGTAAACAGACATGAGGAGTTTCTATCTCCTTCTGTGCACTGCTATGCGAAGGCATTTTCTTTCTTGACAGTGCTCTAGGAGGAATTTTAGGCTTATCTACTGTTTTCTCCTAGGACAATTCCCTGCTTTGCTAATCAGTTCTGGGGCACTGCAAGGATTCCTTTGCTTTCACAGGGGGTTCCCTGGGACAACGTCCTGCAGGGATAATCAAATGTTTTGGCAGAATGTCCTAGATTGAGCTTATACGTTTTGAGTTAAACCTGTTTTAAAAGGGTATAAGCGTTAAAAAAGTACTCAAAGTAACCAGATAACCACTGCAGAGATAAAGCCCCTCATATGCTTCCCCAGTGCTCACTCACCCCCTCAAACCCCACAAAGATTAGAATATAAATGTACATACCTGTCTATAGAACAACAGCAGCTGGTATAGGAAATCCTAGTAGACCTACGCACAGGTGTCTTAAGTAGCCTGGTGGGTGGACTAGTGAACCATAGAGAGGAGAAGCAAGTCCCATAAGACACTCTAACCACTACATATATGGTAGAAAGTGTGAGTCCACTAAAACCCACCAAAACCCTACACTACTGCCGTATAGATGCCACCTGCAGCCATTAAGGTTATCGGGTGGTGGACAGGTAGGTATAGTGGGTTTTGAGGGCTCACCATAACCTATAGGGGGTTCTGGTGAGATGTTTATCTGGCACCCTTTATGGGAGTTTACAGCAGTGCCCCCTAAGGGTGTCTCACAGCCCTGTTGGGATATTTGTGTGGCTAGTCCATTAAGATGCTGGTCCCTCCCACATCCAAATGGGCTTGATTTGGACGTTTTGAACATAATGGTTTTGTATTAAAAAATGGTCAAAAAACTTAGACATCCTAAGGACCAAGACATTTAAATAGGTCATTATAAAAAAAAAAAAAATTGGGGAGAATATCTAGCAGTTTAAAAAATGAATTTTTCCCCACCTCAATTTTTTGATATCTTAAAGGAAACATCCAAAGTTGGACTGAGACACACTATCGAAAATGTCCCTCTATGATTCCAGAGAACTATCAATTTAGAATTCATTTCTTGCTCCTTGCCTCCAACATTCAAACATAGTAATATTTACTAATCAGTTTAGCAGCAGATCCTAGACATATTATTTTGTGTCCTAAATTGTCTACCATGCTTCTCCATGTTCATCATATCTTTCCCGAGCTCTAAATACTGTAGATATACAGTATATTATACGTAAAGAGTTATTACATTGGGACTTCAAGTCTTAAAGAATTGGGACCCTTTTCATATCTGCCCCAGGGCAAAATTGAACAGGAGAGAAAAAAAAAATCTTATTTATTTATTTGTTCATTTTTATAGCCCGTCCTCCCCAGAAGCCCATAACGGGTTACAATAAAATAAAATTAGGTACTTGGAACTTCCCTAACTTTCCTGAAGGCTCACAATCTAGCTAAAGTACCTGAGAAAACAATTATTAAACAGTAAAGATATAACAATTCAAATAATAAAAATAAAAATAATAACATTAAAGAAAATCAGAAATCGCAAAGACCCAAAGCAGTCCACTCAAGACAGGGCTGTAATCAGTGTAAGGCAACAGCAGGATACAATGGCCGAGAAGAACCCTCGATGATAGTCTATCACTGGCCGAAGATGATCTCTAGATCCCAACCGTAGGCAAGGGTTAACGGCTGAAGATTGCAGGTAGAAAGGAATCCCATCCCCCAAAGGGTCAGCCATAAAAACTTCTATGAGAACCTATCAAATATTTTCTATATCTAGTGTAAGAACAAGACCAGATACTCTCTTCTTTGTGGCTAAGTTATGATATTTAAGAACTTTAAAGTATATTAAATACTCTGCCTATCTTTAATTAATCCTCTCTGGTGCTTATCAGTCAAGAGCTTTATAAGGTCCTCCAGCACTTTAGCTAATATCCCAACATCTGCATTAATGAGGGAGATGGATCTATATGGTGTGCAATCTGTGGGATCTTTGCCTTGTTTGTGAATAAGCATAATTGTAGCCTCCATTAAGGAGCCGGTTACACAAGTCCTCTCTTATAAGCCATTAAACAATTCCAACAAGATAGGGATAAATTATTTTTAAAGTCCTGTAAAAATTTAAAGAAAATCTACCTGGGCCTGGAATCTTCTAGCTCACCAAGGTAGTGATTGCTTACCTACTTCCCCAAATGTAATAGGAACAATCAATACCTCTGTATCTGCTCAAAGACTTGGGGGATTATATCCCTAAAGAAACTCTGAGATCTCTTTTTCACAAGTGTCCTCCATCTCTAAGGAAGTATGTACTAGAGCCCCCTATGTATTTAAAACACCTCCTGCTATAGTGGTAACCTGTTAATTTTCACATCTGAGTCAATCGTGCACCTGATTTGTTACCATGTTCATAGAACTTTTGTTGCTATCTGGTTTGATTGAAACTTCGCTAGCTGCTCCCAATCCTTGGCCTAATTCCTTATATATGAGTAAAACTTGACTTTATGCTGTGTGTTTAGTCTTGAATTTTAGCTTAGATGTTAACCTGCTCATAAGGTGGTCTTCTTCTTGAAGCTAGCATAAGCAATTATCTTGCCTCTCATGACTGCTCCAGCCTCCAAGTGTCTCCCAGAGCAATATGGAGAATAATGCTTGGGTAGGTTACATTCCAAAATAATAAATTGAAGCACCATTAACCCCTTTGTTGGGCCATTGTCAGTACATATAAAGTTAGAAAAATTAGATCATGAACAGAAAGGGTGTTTGACAAGATCTCTACTCCATCTACAACAGTCAAAAACATCTCTATATTCTGTTCACTAACTGAGTTATTTTATCCTGCTGCTGAAATGGATACTTTTAAAAATATCTGTGGTTCTACTATATGTGATCTAAGATGAGAAGAATAATATGTGTAGTCCCTCTCTTTGGGATGTTACCCCTCCATATATCACATAACCTGGTATAAGATATGGCTTGTTGAACCCCAGACACTAAGCCTGCGCTACCTCCTGAACCAGCACTGTACAACTGTGTATCTAAACAGATTTTATAGTTCTCTTTAAGAACCAAATCATGAAGTGCTAACACCGTAAATATTGACTAAAAAGATTAGGGCTCTTCAGCTTGGAAAAGACACGGCTGATATGATTGAAGTCTACAAAATCCTGAGTGAAGTAGAACGGGTACAAGTGGGTTGATTTTTCACTCTGTCAAAAATTACAAAGACTAGGGGGACACTCGATGAAGTTACAGGGAAATACTTAAAACCAGAACTGAACGCAATACTCCAGATGAGTACGCGTACAAAAGATCCTACAGCCATTTCTTACCTCAGCTATGGAACCGACTACCCTCACAGATCAGGTCGCTAGATTCACTAATGACCCGCAGAGCAGTAAAAACCTTCCTCTTCCGCCAATCAGGCCATTAAAAATTGCCTCCTCAATATACTTCTCCTAATACTCTTCGCTATGATCAGTCTGGTTTCTAGAATAAGCTCTGTTATTGTCTACTGTAACCTATTTGTTGTCTTGATTAGTCTGTTTTCAAGCGATTGTGAATGTCTACTTGTAACCCGTTCTGAACTTCTGGGAGAACGGGATAGAAATCGAAATAAATAAATAAATGAGGACACTCCGACTCTCATAGAATTCCTATGAATGTCGGAGCAAATACTGCCACGATCAGCCATAAAAAGAAGCCTAATGTGTTTTCGTAATAGGGAGGGGTGCATAAATTAATTACATAAATATTACCAGGGGCAGGATTGGAAAGGGGTAAGCATTTATATTCAAACTCTTGATAATATGCACATATGTATATAAGATATAATGTAGAAGATTTGTCTGTTTCAAAAGCAAGAGTATGTATCAATACATACATTCCCTGGGGTAATTTTCCATGCGGAATTGTGTGTGAACTTTCAGTTTGAAAATTCACTAGGGTGCCTAAAGGGAAAACCATGTACATACTGTTTATGTATACACAGATTGCTAAAACTATAACAGTCAAATGAACTGAGGTGCAGAAAATTAAGAATGCATTATAAACTTGAACAAATCATGTAGCTGAATATGAATTATACATTCAGAATGTCGGGTAATGCGAGCACTGGCTAGTGGGGATGTATTACAATTGTATATACTACATCAGGCATCCATCAATCACAGACGTCTTCCATATTCTGTTCACTAACTGATAATTAGAGTTATTCTAAGCATGAAGTCTAATGCACCATAATTATGTGGTTTTAACTTCATATTATATGCTTGAAAGTTTCCATTAATATAAAACGGCATCTACATTGTTTATCTGTACCAACAATGGACTTAGTGTTTTGTGCAGATACAATGGTAAGACACTTCCTGTTGTGGTAGACATGGGGTTCAGTCATCTATGTAGAATGCAATTTCCAAACCCATTTATGTAGGTAAATAGCAATTTATTACGTCAATTGGCTGGCTCAAAAACTGCTCTCTCTCTCAACGTGGCAAAAAAACGAGTGTGCTGTTCCACAAGGGGCCCTTTATAACATGCAGTAAGCAGTTATCATATGAAATAATGTGGTTGCTGTCACCACACTGGCATGACATTTATTATGTGTTAAACTCTGTACTAACTGTTGTATATACCATATCATGGGGTGAGCAATGAGGGTCAGGAATAAGCATGAACTCTACACTGTTGTTAGTACATGGTAACTTACCACACACTGTCAATAATGCAAAGGCACTTATCACCTCCTAAATAGGAGAATTCTATAAAGTATGCCTAAAGTTAGACACCTACATTGTTGTGCCTAGCCAATGTAGGTTCCTAACTTAATTAATAAGCTTAATTGGCAATGATATGTAATTGACACAACACCTCATAATTAATATTAAAGGTGCCTAACTTGGTAGACGTGATTCTCTAAAAGTTAGGTGTCTTGCCCAAACGTCTAGCTAAAAGTGGTCATGGTTGGGGGTGAATCATGGGCATGTTTTTGACTTAGGTGCCTTTGTGCACCTAACTTAGGTGCATGCATTTAGGCCAAGAAAACCCTGGCATAAATATGGCGTGTCTAAAAGTTAGGATGCCTACCGATGCCTAATGGCGCTTAGGTGGTGCTAAGTATACTTCTATACAGTGCTGATTTTTTGGGGCAACATAGAATCTGGCCCTAAGTGCAACCTCGTTGTCCCTACACTTCTTCACGGTCAAAGCTTTTTCTGTGTGGTAGCCCACCTGGGAAGATGCTGGGAATGCCCTAGCAGTTACTGCACGGGCTTTGCATTTAGGCCCGGATTATGCGAATGGCGCCCTGATTGGCAACCACCTCCAAAAGCAGCACCAATCACATGTCAATCGCACTAAGGCACCATTTTATTTATTTATTTATTTATTCGATTTTTTTAGTCCGTCCTCCCAAAAGAGCCCAGAACGGGTTACAATGAATACATTGGTGCATTAAAATTATAAGTAAGATAGGTACTTAGAAATTCCCTTACTGTCCCGAAGGCTCACAATCTAACTAAAAAACCAGGAAAAATGACAATTAGAAAAAAAAAAAATAATAATAATAATAATTAGTAGAATGATAAAAAAGTAAAAATAGAGATGGAGGAAAAAAATAAGATTATAAACATTCTAGCATGACTACATTAATCTAAGGACTTTGAAAGACATTTGAAGCGTGGCTTACGTCTAACATAGGCATCGGTAATGTAGGCCAGGGTTTTAAATGCCTACATTACTGACACCTATGTTACATGTGAATCACATCTACAGAGGCACCTACGGTCACTTCCGGGGTAACCATACATACTGTGACCTTAAGCTCCACTAGGTGCCTCTGTAGACGTGGTTCCAGCACTCTTTCAATAGGAGCCTGCAAGGGCCTATATATATATATATATATATATTTTTTTTTTTTTTAACAAATAATTAGTTTTAAATGACATGGTCAATTACCATGCCGATTAAAAACAATTAAGTTAGGCGGTGCTACAGCGCCTACTGCCACCTAACTTACAGCGCCATTTCGAGAATCCAGGCCTTAATGGACATTAAGGGCTGGATTCAGTAAATGGTGCCCCCCCAAATAAATCAACGTATTGCAGGGTGGGCATCCTCTGTACCCTTTAACTGTACATAGAGTGGCATGTAGCACTGAGATTCGCAACTCAGCTTTGGGCACGAGCATTCACACTAACTGAAAACAGGTGTGAATCCCAGTGTGCAAACTCGCAGCCCGGAGGCCAAATGTGGCCCGTCAGGTACTATTTTGAGGCCCTCGGCATGTTTATCATAATCACAAAAGTAAAATAAAACAGTTTCTTGATCATATGTCTCTTTAGCTATAAATTACAATATTATTATTAAGACTTAGCCAAAAGGAAATATTTACAAACTATGAAGAGTTTTACCTCATGCAAAATTGTCATTTCTTTAATAAGACATTAACTATTTTTTTCTGAGGCCCTCCAAGTAACTACAAATCCAAAATGTGGCCCTGCAAAGAGTTCGAGTTTGAGACCACTGGTCTATACTATTCTATAACACTGCGTGCATCTTAAGGGAATGCCCCTGACCCACCTATGTCCCTTCCAGCATCAATAAAAGAGACATATTTAAAGGAAGATGGGCCTGGGACGGAAAGAGGCTACTCGGACCGCAATGCTGTTCAGTCATTCAATCTTCCAGTGACACGCTCGCAGGCAGCGAGGGGTCTCTAGTGGTCAACATATCGGGGGTTCCCCTCTCTAATGCTCAGACACAATTGTTAGAGAAGGGGTTTTCTTTTGTTCCCACCACTGCCTTGGATTTTTTCACTGCATACAGGGATGTGGCTCGGTTTATCAGGAGCCTCCAGATCAAGCTGTTTTTTTCCACTCAAGAGGGGCCCCGGGATGATTCTCTATTTAGGGTTAAATCCCATTGGATCCCCCAGGGACCCATTGATGCTCACATAAGAGTGTTCCGGGACCTGGTATTACGTGATATTGACCAGCTCCGGAACGTTCGCCCTGTCCATCAATTTGTTAACATCACTAGGGCCCGGCAGCTTGCGTTAGAGGACCTTAAGAACGCCCCCGACTTGGACATCAAACCCGCCGATAAGGGCGGGGCTGTGGTCGTTCAATTCACGGCCCAATACAGTGCCCAAGTGGATGCTCACATTTCCAATACTGATTGGTACAGTAAACTTGAGGGTGATCCCTCTCCTGCCTTGCGTATGGAAATAGCTACCATTGTGCAGGGGGGCGTTGCAGGATAACATCATTACCTATCCCAACCTCCCAGTCGTAGTCCTCACTTTTACACTGTACCTAAAATTCACAAGACTCTTAATGATCCCCCAGGTAGGCCCATTGTTTCGCTCCAAGGCACAATTCTGGAGCCCTTATCCAAAATGGTTGATCACTTTTTGAAACCTAGGGTTGCCCAGGCACGGTCTTTTATATTGGATACTACTGATTTCCTTAACAGAATTGAACCCATTAAGGTACAACAGTCGGATCTGCTTATAACTATGGATTTGGAAGCTTTAAATAGCAACATCCCTCAGTCTGAGGCTTTGAAAATCGTCAAACACCACCTATCTGTGTCACCTTCCAACCATCGCATAACCAAGCCTTTCTTGATGGAATTAGCCATTTTGGTACTCCAGAGGAACTTTTATGAGGTGCGTGGGGAGTTTTATCTCCAAACCCACGGGGTAGCCATGGGCATCGCCATGGCTCCCAGTGTGGCCAACCTTTATGTTACGAACTTTGAGGAAAAGTTGTTATATCTGTCCTCGTGGATGTCACACATCGCCATTTGGCTCCGTTATATTGACGATGTCTTTCTAATATGGACTGACACCAGGGCCAGGTTTGATGAATTTTTGATCTGGCTTAACGCTCTCGACAGGCATTTAAAATTTACAGCTACAGTCAATGTGGCCAGTGTTACTTATTTGGATACAACGGTCAGTAAAGCTGATGGGCAATTAGTCACCATGGTCTTCCGGAAATCTACAGACCGGACCTCGTACTTACATTATACCAGCTGCCACCCTGTCAGGTTGAGACAATCTTAGCCTGTGGGGCAATTTCTCAGGATTCGCCGTATTTGCTCCACTTTGGTGAAGTTTAAGGCTCAAGCTAAGTTGTTATCCTAACGTTTCAAGGCCCGCGGCTATCCTGAGTGGACCATCAAACGAGCTTATCGTAGAGCACGTTATGCCAACCCTGAGTTGTTGCGGTCCCCTGTGACCAGGGCACCCATGGATCAGCAAGTGTGTGTTATTTCGTTCTCTAACCAAGCCCATCGGATAGCCAGCATCATCAGAAAACACTGGCATATATTGGACCACCATTCTGTATTCAAGGAAGCCCCTTGTATAGCCTTCTCCCGCCCTAAAAATCTCAAGGACTTATTGTCCACGAGAAGTCGGGAGCTTACTGGGGGCAGTCATAAGCCGTGTGGTCACTGCGACATGTGTGCTCTATCCCTGTCTATTTCCTGCTGGCAACATCCCCGGACCCAGCGCACTTATCAACTCAGATCTCAAACTTCATGTGATTCTGAATGGGTAGTTTATGTCATCATCTGCCCTTGTGCTTTGTGTTATGTTGGGCGGACCAGCAGAAGGATCAGAACCAGATTGCAGGAACACAGGAGTCGGATCCGTACTGAAACCCATTCTGCTCCCCTTGTACCTCATTGTGTGGAACTCAGGCATCGGTTCACTGACCTATCTTGGTTTGTGCTTGAGCAAGTCCCTTGGGATTTCAGGGGGGATAGACAGTTTCATTTGAACCTCCGGGAACAATATTGGATTTTCCAATTACAATCTGTTCATCCCAACAGTCTCAATGAAAGTGTGGAATGGAATACCATTATCTAACTGGTTGTCTGTAGTTTTAGGTTCTAAGTGGTTGTTTTCTGTAGTTTGGGCTTTATGGCTTGATTCCAGGCACGGGTTTTAGGCTTCTCTGGGCTGCTGTGTGAAAGTGGGTTGTATCTTTGTATCTTTGTGTGATTGGTTGGTATATGCATGACGTTGCTCTCTGATCCGCTTTTAGGCGTGAGTGCCGTACCGCCCGGGCACCCTGCCCTCCAGCCGACCTCAGCGTTTTTGTTTCCGTCGGGGGACAGGTTCCTGAAGAAGGGCTCCTCCCCGAAACCAGCGCGGTTGAACCTCCTCTTCTGGCGCGGTTTTTTTGCATTGTAGCTTGTGATATTCTTTCTCAGATAAGTATTTCATTCATTATTTATTTTTTGTATGGTGATTTTTTGATTTTTGGTTGCATTTTTTGGGGGGTCTGGCTGGCAGGGTTCGTTTGGGGGTCGCTCAGGTTACATTGTTTGATTTATATTGATTTATTCACTGGTTTATTTATTGGTTTAATTGGTGAAAGTTTGTTTTGATTTCTAGCACACCCTGGGTGCTCTATGATGGTGTGTGGGTGGGGGCTTACCGCCTCGACCTAGAAGTGAAGTGTCAGAGCTAGACTCCTATCGCTGATAGTTCACACTGAGAGCACCCTTTACATTGATTTCATTTACACGATTTTGTACGTGGGCCGTGAGTAAAGTTTATGTCCCTGAGCATCCTCCAAATGAACCTTGAGGTGACTAGGTCTGCCTTATTGTGTTATTGCTAATTTTTGATGACATTCAGGACATCAAGGGTAATATGATGACAGCTCTGATGGGCATTCCAGAAAAAGAGTTCCAAAATAGCTTTGAAGGGTAGATTAGGCGCTGGCGTCAGTTTATAGCTTCCCAAGGAGAGCCCTTCAAAGGTGACCGTAGTGATATTCAGCAATGAGGTATGTAGCACTTTTTCTAGGATGTGTTCACAAACTTAATTGTCAGACCTCGTATACGCCTTTTGCAGATCCACACAGAAACACTTAAGTGCTCTTCTGTACATGAGCACGCGTGTTTTCATGCAGATCTGCCTTTTCTGCCCCATATTGGTGCCTTGCATCCAGTGGCGTAGCAAGGGTGACAGGCGCTCGGGGCAGTGGCACCCCTCCCCCATCCTCTCTAAAGACGGAAGACAGAATGTTGAAGCATCTTCCCCCTCCCACACACACACACAATCTAGTAGCCATGCATTTGGAAGACTTCTGATTAACTTAGATGGAACAACGGTGCTTACCACATAAGAACATAAGAATTGTCATAGAATTGTCAAGGTCAGTGTCCTGTTTCCAACAGTGGTCAAACCAGGTCCCAAGTACCTAGCAGATCCCAAGTAGTAAAACACATTTTATGCTCAAAAATGACCTATGGACTTCCCTTTTAGGAATTTACCCAAACCTTTTCTAAACCCTGGTAAGCTAACTGATTTCACCACATTTTCTGGCAATGAATTCCAGAGTTTAATTACACATTGTGTGAAGAAATATTTTCTCCGGTTTGTTTTAAAACTACTACTTACTAGCTTCATCGCATGCCCTCTAATCTAATTTTTGGAAAGAGTGAACAAGCAATTCACATCTACGCATTCTACTCCACTCCGTATTTTATAGACCTCTATCAGATCATCCCTGAGCCGTCTCTTCTCCAAACTGAAGAGCTCTAGCCACTTTAGCCTTTCCTCATACGGAAGTAAGCCCAGGGCAGGATTAAACAATAGGCCAAGTAGGCATGTGCCTAGGGCCCGAAATGGTCAGGGGGGTCCAATGAAGGAAGGCATCAACATTGTTTTTTCCTAAACGGCGACGGGCCCCTCCAGCATTGATCGGCAATGTGGGCCCCCCGATCGGCAACGCAGGCCCCACCCTGATCGGCAACCCCCCCCCCCCCCCCCGTCAACGGAAAGTAAGACAAGCGGGTAAGAAAGGCAATGGGAACTGTAATTGTGCAAGTGGTGCTGCTTGCCGAAAGCTTCCCTCAGATGCAGCTTCCTGTTTCCGCCTGGGCGCATAGTAGGGTGGGGCGGGACAGAGGACCCAGTGTACTTGTGTGCCTAGGGGCTCTCAATGAATTAATCCTGCCCTGAGTGAGCTCATCCGTATTATCATTTCTGGTTCCCTTCTCTGTATCTTTTCTAATTCTGCTACATCTTTTTTGAGAAACGGCGACCAGAATTGCACACAGTATTTGAGGTGTGGCCATACCATAGAGTCATACAAGGGAATTATAACATACTAGTCTTTAAGCCCGTTACATTAACGGGTGCTAGAAAGCAGCCCCTTTTCCCTCTCCCCCTCCAGTTCCTCCCTGATTCTCTCTCCATTAACGGATGCTAGAGTAGATGTCTGTATGTCTGGTTTTGTGTTTTTTTTTATTTGTCTCTTTCTCCTTGGACGCTCTCTGTCTGTCTGTCATTCTTTCTGTCTGTGTCTGTCCCTGGCCCCCTGTCTGTATATCTTTATTTCTAACTCTATGCTCTTCCCTCAATCCTGCATGTGACCTTTTTTCTTTCTCCTCTCCACTTCCTTCCAACGTCTGCTTCCCCTGTCCCCCACACTTCCATTCAGTGTCTGTCTCCTTCTCTCTAACCATTCCATCTACTATTCACCCTCTGTCTTGCCCCTTCCATTCACTGCCCTTTCTTCTCTTTCCATCCATTGTTCGTTCTCTCTCTATCTGTTCCATATGGCATCTCCTCCTTCCTTTTCCCCTGGTCTGGCATACCTTCCTCCTTCCCTCCATGCCCTGCCATCTCTTCTTCTCTCCAAGCCATTCTCTCCCCCTCTGCTCCCTTTCCTCTTGGCGACAGCAGCATTCACAATTCATTGCTGTTGCTGGCTTCAGGTCTTTCTCTCTGGCGGGTTCTGTCTTCATGAAAACAGGAAGTAGGCAGGACCCTCCAGAGAAGAAGGCCTGAAGCCGGTAACAGCAGCAAATTGTAAACGCTGCTGCTGGCTGAATCACCCGAGGCAGATCGCTTCTCTCCCCTCCCAGCCCTTGGTAACTCTCTTATGTCTCCCTCCCAGCAAGATGACCTTAAGAAACCTCCAACAGTGGACAAACTGCCGGCGCCGCTATTGTGAAACCACCACCGCAACCGCCACTCTCCTGCCGGTCCTCTAAGCGCAAGTAATAGGGGTCCGACAAACAGCCAAATACAGCCGCCCTGAACCTACCCGGAGACTCCCTGCGCGGGGGGAACCGCCGCCGGCTTCGCCACTATCACCACCCCCCCTGAGCCGCCACTACTGCTGCATCCGTTGCTGCCCCGCTCCCCACGCTGCGGACCCAGGCCAGGGAGGAGGCAGAGGCGGTGGCGGCAACGGCAACAACAGTGGATTCCAGGAGCAGCGGCTGCCTTCCCCGCCTCCCTCGCCGGCCAACTGCCGAGATTGAGGAGCCGCCACCGCGAAAAACTTTGTGCGGCCGTTGTAACACTGGTAACAGGAGAGCAGGATGTCCAGCCTGGGGTCCGCGCATGCGCATTCCTGCGGCCACGGAACTACTGATCATGGAAGCACGCGGATAGGAATGCGCATGCGTGAGTTAGCCTTTTATTATATAGGATTCATCTTTGTTTTCCATTCCAATCCTGATAATTCCTAACATTCTACAGTATTTGCTTTCTTAGCTCTCACCGCACATTGAGCTGAGGGTTTCAATGTATCCTCAAAGATGACACCTAGATCCTTTTCCTGGGCAGTGACTCCTAACATTGAACCCTGCATCACACAGCTATAGTTTGAGTTCCTCTTTCCAAAATGCATCACTTTGCACTTGCTCATATTAAACATCATCTGCCATTTTGATGCCCAGTCTCTCAAGGTCCTCTTGCAATTTTTCACAGTCCTCTTGCGATTTAACAACTTTGTATCAGCAAATATAATTATCTCACTAGTTATTCCCATCTCTAGACCATTAGTAAATATGCTAAAAAGCAAGGTTCTAGCACAGACCCCTGTGTAACCCCACTATTTACCTTTCTCCATTCAGAATATTGATCATTCAAACCTACTCTCAGTTTTCTTTCAACCAGGTCTTAATCTATAGTAGGATATTACCTCCTATCCCATGACTCTCTTAGAAGTTTTTCATGAGGTACTTTGTCAAATGCCTTTTGAAAATTCAAATACACAATATCAACTGGCTCACCTGTATCCACTTGTTCATTAACTCCTTCAAAGAAATGCAGTAGATTGGTAAGGCAAGATTTCACTTGACTAAATCCATGTTAGCTTTCTCTCATTAATCCATGCTTATGTATATGTTCTGTCATTTTGTTCTTTATAATAGTCTCTAACATTTTGCCTGGCACCGACATCAAATTCACCAATCTATAATTTCCAGTATCATCTCTGGAACCCTTTTAAACAATAGGCATGTCTTTGGCCCCTCGGGATTCTTCCGGTACTATGCTGGATTTTAGAGAAAGGTTACCAACAATAGCTCTGCAAGTTCATTTTTCAATTCTATCAGCACTCTGGGATGTATACCATCTGGTCCAGGCAATTGTTCAGTTTGTCAAATTGACCCATTACATCTTCCAGTGTTACAGAGATTTGTTTGAGTTTCTCTGATTCATCAGAATTGAATACCATTTCTAGCACCAGTAACTCCGCCACATCTTCCTTGGTGAAGACCAAAGTAAAGAATTCATTTAATCTCTTCGCTAAGACCTTCTCTTCCCTGAGAGCCCCTTTTATCCCTCAGACATCTAGCGGTCCAACTGATTCTCTTCCCAGCTTCTTGCTTTTAATATACCTAAAAAAATTTACTGTGCGTTTTTGGTTCCAGCGCAATCTTCTTTTCAAGGTCTCTCTTTTCCTTCCTTATTAGAGCCTTGAATTTGACTTGCCATTTCTTGTGCTGTTTACAATTATTTTCAGTCGGATCCTTCTTCCACTTTCTGAAGGATTCTCTTTTGGCTCTAATAGCTTCCTTCATCTCACTCATTAACCACACCAGTTGCTGTTTGGTCTTCCTTCCTCCTTTTATAATACATGAAATATATGTAGTCTGGGCTTCCAGGATGGTATTTTTGAATAACATCCATGCCTGATGTAAACTTTTGACCTTTGCAGCTGCTCCTCTAAGGTTCTTTTTCACCATTCTCTTCATGTTATCATAGTCTCCTTTTTAAAGTTAAATGTTGTTGTATTGGATTTCCTGTATGAACATGTTCCATGGATTATATAAAATCTGATCATGTTATGATCACTGTTATCAAGCAGCCCCAGCACCATTACCTTCCATACAAGTTCATGTGCTCCACTAAGAACTAGGTCTAGATTTGCTGCACCTCTTGTCAGCTCCTGAACCAGCTGTTCCATAGAGCAATCCTTGATTTCATCAAGGAATTTTATCTCCCTAGTATGTCCTGATTTTACATTTACCCAGTCTTAGGCTTCTGGCATTTGCATACAGACATTTCAAACAATGTTTATCATATCTATTTACAATTTGCTTATCAGTTGGCATGGATAATTTGCAGTCTTTAAAATCAGCCGCCTGCTCTGTATTGCAGTCTCTCTATCAGGATGCTCTGTCTTTTTTTTTATGATGATATCTTTTAAATATACATTGCTCTGAACCATGCTTTTTTTTTTTTTTTTTTGGCAACTTACCTCGGTTTCAAGTTTAAAATCAGATCTATCTTCTTTTTAAATATTAACACCAGCAGCTTGGTTCCACCCTGGTTAAGGTGGAACACATCTTTGCAGAATAAGTTCCTCCTTCGCCAGTATGTTACCCAGTTCCTAACAAATCTAAAACCCTCCCCACTGCACCATCCCCTCATCCAAAGCTCTGTCTGTCTTTTGGGTCCTGTGCATGAAACAGGGAACACTTCTGAAAATGCTACCCTGGAGGCTCTGGATTTTAACTTCCGAACTAAGAGCTTAAATTTGTCTTCCAGAACCTCCTTATCACATTTCCCTATGTCATTGGTACACACATGTACCAAGACAGCAGACTCTTCCCCAGCACTGATTAAAATCTTATCTAGGTGACGTGTGAGGTACGCCACCTTCGCATCAGGCAGACAAGTGATCACAACTTAGTAAATGTATCTCTTTGTATTACAATACAAAAATACAAGTATTTTGGTCCTGATTCTCGTAGGAACGCTGAAAGTTAGGCGGAAGTAGGCATCCTATCGCCACCTAACTTCATTGGTTTAACTGGAGAAAAACAACGTGGTAATTGACTGCATCATTTAAAACCATTGAAAATCTAATTGAAAACAAATGTAAAGCATCTGACACTATAAAGCAGATTCATTCTGGAACCATAGAATCTAATACCATTCACCAGGGCTGCTTCTGGAACCTTGGAATCTGAAGCCATGCACTAGAACTCCTTCTGTATCTGGAATATGATGCCAAATTTCAGGACTCCTTCTGGAACTTTGCATCTTACACAATGCACCAGGACCTCTTTTTTTGAAATCTGGAATCTGATATCATATACCAGGACTCCTTCTGGAACCCTGGAGATTAGTAAAGCTATGTACCATGACTCTTTATAAAACCTAAAATCATAAGTTCCAATTTTGGTCTCTAGCAGTTGCCTCTGTATGATACCTGAGACTCTTTTTACAGCCCTGGCTGTCCTGAGGTGTAGGGCTCTGGACCAGGAATTGAGCATAGGTTTTCTATATGGCAGTGCCAGCAAGCCAGCTCAACATTATTTTTATAACTTTGCCTGCATGAAAATAAATTACTCTCCATTCACTCTGTGTATTTTTATTTTGTGTGTATTGCTGATACAGAGTTCATAAAGGGAGCCATACATACTCATCCAAACCAAGTGCAAGCTGAACATTTCTGAGGAACTTGTCAAAATGAAGGTATTAAGAAAATAGCACAATTCCAATCATGTCCTTTCACTCCATTAGTTGTAAGTAGAGCCATTTGAGCACTGCTCACATATTGTGATATGAGTGACAAAGTGTCCTTTCAGAAAAATATTGAGGCAATTTAAAAATAAAAGTGCAAATGAATGCAAAGGGAAATATCAGGTTTTGTTATTTGCATACTGAAGTGTATATCATACAGTTGTGTTAGTGAGAAAAGCAAAAACTGATTTATGAAGAGATGAACCGCTGTCTCATGTCAACAGTATAAGTTATACATGCAAGAGTAATTTTCGGCAGAGGGACAACTGCAGAAGAGCTTTTGAATATCAACACCACTAATTTCCAGTTGTCACCAGCTTGTAGGCTTACTGAAGGGGAAAACAGCATTTCTTTGCCCCTTTAGTGGCAATTCTAGGATATGAGTGCCTGTTTTTACATGCCCCTTGAGGGCATAAATGTCTAGAACAGAAGCACTGACCCATGAATTCTATAAATGGCACTTTGAGTTGTGCATGCAACTTATTTGAATAACAAGCCAATTAGCACTGGTAATTGGCTTCTTATCAAGCAATTATTAACATTCATTGGTTTTAATTTAAATCTGCACCTAAAATGTGCGTGTGGTGACAAAAAGGATGGCACAGAAAGGGTAGGGTCATTTGTGGATCGGGGGCATTCCTCAAAGTTACGTGCATATTTATAGACTAAGGGGCATCCATGTCTAACTTTAGGCACGAGATTTGCACCACAGGTTTTGTTGGTGCAAATGGTTGCGCCTAAAGTTAGGCACATGTCCCAAAAGGCCCTGATTTAGCAGTAGTGCTGAGTCAGAGGGGCAGGACTCACAGGTTGAGGAATACGTCTGCCCCAGGCAGAACAGCAACAGAATGGAGTGAAAAAGAGAAACCCATTCCAAGGGAAAGGGGGAAGCCAGCATTGCCTAAAAAACATAGAAACACGACGGCAGATAAAGGCCAAATGGCCCATCTAGTCTGCCCATCTGCAGTAACCATTATCTCTTTCTCTCTCTGAGAGATCCCATGTGCGTATCCCAGGCCGTCTTGAATTCAGACACAGTCTCTGTCTCCACCACCTCTTCCAGGAGACTGTTCCACGCATCTACTACCCTTTCCGTAAAAAAGTATTTCCTCAGATTACTCCAGAGCCTATCTCCTCTTAACTTCATCCTATGCCCTCTCATTGCAGAGTTTCCTTTCAAATGAAAGAGACTCGACTCATACGCATTTACATTACATAGGTATTTAAACGTCTGTATCATTTCTCCCCTCTCCCGCCGTTCCTCCAAAGTATACAGATTGAGATCTTTCTTTAAGTCTGTCCCCGTATGCCTTATCACGAAGACCACACACCATTTTAGTAGCCTTCCTCTGGACCGACTCCATCCTTTTTATATCTTTTTGAAGGTGCAGCCTCCAGAATTGTACACAATATTCTAAATGAGATCTCACCAGAGTCTTATACAGTGGCACCAATACCTCCTTCTTCCTACTGGCCATACCTCTCCCTATGCAACCTAGCATCCTTCTAGCTTTTGCCGTCACCTTTTCAACTTGTTTGGCCATCTTAAGATCATTACATACAATCACACCCAAGTCCCGCTCTTCCGTCGTACACATAAGTTCTTTACCACCTATACTGTACCGTTCCCTCAGGTTTTTGCAGCCCAAAGGCATGACCTAGCATTTCTTAGCATTCAATTTTAGCTGCCAAATTTCAGACCATTCTTCAAGCTTTGCCAGGTCTTTCTTCATGCTATTCAAATGCTCCACAGAAAAAGCAAATTGATGAAAGTATTCATAAATGTAGAGGATAATGTCTCAGAGCACCACTATACGCTTTCACCCTTAACATAGACACAACCTCCACAATACTTTCTACTCTATCATAGCTAATTTAGTATTTCATTGTAATCAATATTTTATCAAACCTTTCATGCTAATAAATTAATTCATTTTGTTCATATAAAAGTTTTGTTGTTTTTTTAAACTTTTAAAGCTTTTTTTTTTTTTTTTAATGTATTTTTCTTTAAACCAACCCCTCGTTCACATCGGGAAAGGTTATGGCTATCTTACTACCTCACTTGTAGTGCGGTAATCATAATACTGATTTGTTAAGCAGAAGAGCAGAACTTTTTTACTTATCTTGCTCTTGCCATTCGCTTGATGAATTGCTTAGAAAGGCCCAAACTGCATTTTCGCCAAAGTGCTCAGGATCATAGCTGACACTTGTACTAGATAATACCACCGACAGGTTCCATTTCGCCACACACAGCGGCTTCTTCAGGGTTTTGTAGTCGGGTTCTAAGAACCAACACAAGCAGTTCAGGACAAAAAATACAAAGAAGATCTTCAAACAATAATGATCATATACACTCACTTCTTAGCATAGGGCTCTTCTCATTCAAGCTTAAGATGAAACATTTAAAAAATGGTGCTTATAACACAAAGAACGCCAGCACATGCACACTCTCTGCCACTGACGTTGATGTTTCCGATTGGTGTAACAAAAACATTTTCTTGTTCGCAAAAACTCCTCCTATGTCAGATATGTCAGATAAACACTGATCAATCAGAAATGGAATTCAAGCCATCCGGATACATGGTTTTTAGTTTATAAGTCCAGTGTAACTCTCGCTGTTTAAGTCTTTTAATTCTGTCTCCACCCCTATACATTTTCGCTCCTGACCTATCACAAAGCATAAGTTCTTCACCCCCTACACTGTACCGTTCCCTCTGTTTTTTGCAGCCCAAATGCATGGACCTTGCATTTCTTAGCATAACACATTTCAGCTTCCTTATCACCTGTTCCAAAATCTGAGGACTCATGTACTTCATTGATTCTTGAAATTAAAGAACCCTCATACGATGGCATTTCCTGTATAACCCACAATTGGTTGAATGGAACATCAAATGCCCCTTGTCAATTAAAGACCACCAAAATTGACAAAGGAAGGTTGTAATGATACCTTTTTTGCCTAGGTCTGTTATAATGCAGTGAATTCTTCCTTGATTTCATTTTTTTTTTTATGTTCAACCACCCATTATCCTGACTTATTTTAATATCCACTGCCAAGAAAATGTCAGGATTATATTCAGAAGAGATGTTTTCTTCTAGGAGAGCCCACTTCAGCATTAGAAAAGATTCCCTGCTGCCCAGCACTTAGGTGTCAACAGCTATCAGAAATCTGCAGCTTTTTGTACAATTATGTTTTTCCTAAGTCCTGCAAAGAACCACTACATTATTTACAATTGTGCGTTGTGCTTCTCTGGGGCCCTGAATTTTCTTCTAGTGCAAAATCTTCAATGTTATCAGTTGAACTTTCTCTCCCATACTCATTTCACACAAATAGAAATTTAATAGAAACAATGAGGTATAAGAATGAAATTTGGGGCCTGTTTATTAAACTGTGCTACTATAAGCAGCTAGCAAGAATTTCAGCACACGCCAATGGTTACCACGTACTGCAACCAGCCAGTGTGGTGAACACCCCACATTAAAAGCTTAGCATAGGATGGAGTAGGAATGGGTGGGGGATATATGCATTGATGGAGCATCTAGAGCACTTATAGTTGGGGCATGGTATTTTATCACACACTGTCAAGACTGCTGATAATGTGAATGTCCTATAGTAACTCTTTGCTTGCCAGGCTGGAAACACAAGTAGTAAAAGACTTCAGCCCACCAGAAAGAAATGGTCAGGTTCCTCTGTAAATCTAGCAGGTATGATCACATCACCCCTTTATTACAAATGGTTCATTGCTTACCCATGTGTTATCATATGCACTTTAAGATCTTGCTATTGGTTCATCTTGCCTTTTATAAAGGCCTTCCACATTACTTAACATCACTCTTGACAACTCATTTTGCTGTGTATTTACTTACATCCTCTTACCTATATCTTCTCGGTCTTCTCTGTCCATCCATGTTTAGACTAGATACTACTCATCATATGATATTTGCCTTTGAGGCTCCTCAATAATGAACCAGGCTGATAGTAGATATTAGGACAGAAAATAAGAGGGTGCCTATTTTTAGATGTCATGAACATATATTACTAAATTGGTTTACAGGTTTCCTAAAAAAACGTATCTACCAGGTTTACAGTGAAGGAACTTTCTCCCAGGCTTGGTGTAATCTCTGTGGAGTTCCACAGGGCTCCCCACTCTCCCCTTCACTTTTCAATGTCTATATGGCATCATTGGGAAATATGTTATCCAATTTAAAATTGAAATCATATATATACGCGGATGATATTACAATAATTATTCCCATAACCTCACTGACTCAAGAGAAAGAACAATTTATCTTATCTGTCCTTACTAAGGTAGAACAATGGACTGCGCAATTTAAATTAAAACTGAATTCGGATAAAACTAAGTTCTTTTTGGCAAGTCCTAATAACAAGATCATGAATACCTCTTTGAGATTAAATTGGTCAGACTACCCAATTAATTCTACCATCAAAATCCTGAGTGTCATTTTGGACCGAAGTTTGACTTTTGAAGATCACACTAATTCTCAGATTAAAATTTTTTTTTTCCACTTTATGAAAACTTAGTACCATTTAAACACTATTTTGATTTTTTTCTCTTTTCGACTGCTGATTCAATCTTTGATTTTGTGTATCTTAGACTCTTGCAATATTTTATACTTGGGATCCTTTAAGAAAACCATCAAATGACTGAGAATCGTACAAAATGCTGCAGTCCATCTCATCTATGGTCTCAAGAAATCGGATCATGTAAGCCCGTATTACAAAAAACTACACTGGCTGCCCGTGGAAGCAAGTGTTATTTTAAAGTTTGATTGCCTTTGCTTCAAAACCATAACAGGTTCATCCCCAATCTATCTATCCCATCATTTCGAATTTCCAGGCACAACTTGTACACGAAGGCCCAGATTCTGCAAAGTGCGTCCCGATTTTAGGCAGCTGTAGGCATCCTACAGCTGTCCAATCAGCCAATCGGGATGCACGTTCTAAAAAAAAAATTCTCCCCAGGCCGGCCGCCTATATTGAAGGAAGCCCGCAACACCGGTATGCCCGCAAGACCGCCTAAGCTTGCCTAAGAGCCTTAGGCAAACCTAGGCAGCCTTACACATCTCCCTAGTAGAGCGGGAGACGCTTACAATGTAGGCCAGCAAAATGCTGACCTACATTGTAAGTAGATGCAGCCACTATACTTATCATAGCAAGGGGACTCCCTGCCTCGATAAGTATAGCGGCTGTGGCTGCTTGTCCCCCCTCCCAACGATTGCCAGCAGGAGGGTGCCCAACCCCTCCTGCCAGAGGATGCCCCCGACACCCCCGATCGTCGGCAGGAGGGTACCCAACCCCTCCTGCCGGAAGGCTGCCCACCCACATGATCGCCAGCAGAAGGGGGCCCAACCCCTCCTGCCAGAGGACAACCCCCTCCAGGCCCCCCCTCACCATTAACACACACCCCCAACCTCCCCCTCACTATCCATTAATTGTTGGCCAGCCGGACAGGTCATTGAAATGAGGTGGGCCCGCCCCTTTCCAGCCCATCCCCACTAAACCTAAGGCCTGATTGGCCCAGGATCCTATAGCCTGGGCCAATCAGACCTTAGGCTTATCGGGTCAGCCCATCCCCACTAAGCCTAAGGTCTGATTGGCCCAAGCTCTAGGAGCCTGGACCAATCAAGCCTTAGGCTTAGCAGGGATGGGCTGGAAAGGAACGGGCCTGCCTCATTTCGATGAGGCAGGCCTGCCGGATGGACAGTAGCAAGACCCGGCCAGCCGGCCAACAATTAAAGGTTAATGGTCCGCAGGGAGGGGTGTTAGCGCGGGGGTGTCCGGAGGGGGGGTACCCTCCTACCGGCGATTGTTCGGGTGGGCGGCCTTCCGGCAGGAGGAGTTGGGCACCCTCTTGCCGGTGATCAGGGGGGGTGTCGGGCAGCATTCTCCAGCAGGAGAAGTTGGGCACCCTCCTGCCATCGATTGTCGGGGGGTGGAGGACAGGCGGACATGATAAGTGTAGCGGCCGCATCTACTCTAACCCGATTCTGTAATCGGCGTCTGTAACATGGATGTCGGTTACAGAATCGGGGTTAGTGTAGGCCCGATTCTGTATAGGACACCCGGGAGGGGCGTCCTATACAGAATCTGGGCCATAGTGCCTGCTTGTTCGCCTTTCCATCCTTGAAGGGTTGTATCTACAAGAGATTTCTTGATAGAACACTATCATTCCAAGCAGGCAAATGGAATAAATGTTTAACCAACTTTATCTCAAACGCACTTTCTTACCAAACTTTTAGGAAGTCAATCAAAGCTTATCTCTTTGATAAATTTCTTTGACTTCACTTCTGCCTTGATGTACTTCTAAAATAAGAACATAAGAACATAAGAAGTTGCCACCACTGGGTCAGACCAGAGGTCCATCGCGCCCAGCGGTCTGCTCCCGCGGCGGCCCATCAGGTCTGTGACCTGTGAAGTGGTTCCTGACCATTTCTGTAACCTACCTCTACATCTATCTGTAACCCTCAATCCCCTCATCCTTTAGGAACCTATCTAAACCTTCCTTGAAACCCTGTAGTGTGCTCTGGCCTATCACAACCTCCGGAAGCGCGTTCCATGTGTCCACCACCCTCTGGGTAAAAAAGAACTTCCTCGCATTTGTCCTAAACTGTCCCCTCTCAATTTCTCCGAGTGACCCCTTGTACTTGTGGTTCCCCACAGTCTGAAGAATCTGTCTCTGTCCACCTTCTCTATGCCCCTCAGGATTTTGAAAGTTTCTATCATGTCTCCTCTAAGTCTCCGCTTTTCCAGGGAGAACAGCCCCAGCATTTTCAACCTGTCAGCGTATGAAAAGTTTTCCATACCATTTACCAGTTTAGTTGCTCTCCTCTGGACCCCCTCAAGTACTACCATGCTAATTTAATTTTGAAAGATTTTGTAATATCGCTGTTTGTATACAGTCTCTTCCTCTGTAAACCACTCTGAACTGTTTGTGGTATTGCGGTATATAAAAATAAAGTTATTATTTTCAAAGAACACCCAAGTCAAAATTGAGACGTCCTGCCGATAATGTCCAAAATAAATGTTCATTTCACAGCCATTTTCCAAAAGGAAAAATGTCAGTTTCCTAAAAATGTCCAAAATGAACAGCTATTGTCCAAAATAAAGCATCCAAATTATGAACGCCAAGAAACTGGAGACAAGGACGCTTGTTACAGTTTTTCGGGTCTCGCTCCATTTTTGTAGGTAGAACTGATGTTTCAGCCATCATACTGTGGCTTTCTTCAGGATATGCCGTGAGGTCTGCAGTTTGTCTTTATATATATATATATATATATATTGAGTCCTCAAACCCAATTGGCTTGGGCTTGAGGTGAATGAGGCAGGAAATCCATTGGTCACCAATATGTATTTTGTTGGGTTATATGTAACCCAGCTTCACGGGGAGAATATCTTTAAACTTCCCAGAGAATTTTCCATTCTATGGGTAAAAGAGACCAACAGATTTTCCCAACAAAATTCAAATTGGTAACCAATGGACTCTCTTGCCTCATTCACTTCAAGCCCCAGCCAATTGAGTTTGAGGACCTACATGTATGACACCAGCTGCAGATGCCTAAGAGAACATGGAGACAAGGATGTCCATCTGGAAGCATTTGTATGAAAATGGCTACACAGGCATCCTTGCCGAGCAGAGGAGCAGCCTAGTGGTCAGTGCAGTGGACTTTAATCCAGGACACACAGGTTTATATTCCACTGCCCTCCCCCCCCCAAAAAAAAAAGACATAAATGCCATTCTTAAATGTGCATCACTTCAATAGCCCTAAAGCTTGCAGGTGACTTTAATATTTAAATACAGTAGGTTCTAGAAGGCTCACAATCTAAAGGTTAAAAAAATAAGAGAGAAAGTTGAACTAGGTCTCCTGGTGTACCGTCTACTGCACGGTACACTAGACTACCCTTCAGATCTGCTTGTTGCTGTGTTCAGAATGCATATAGGGGTTCTTTTACTATGGTGCATTAGCCGTTTTAGCGCACACTAAATATTAATGTGTGCTAAATGCTAATGCGCCCATTATAAATCTATGGACGCGTTAGCGTTTAGCGCGCTCTAAAACGGCTAGCGCGCCTTAGTAAAAGGACCCCATAATACTTGATGTTGTCGGGGAGCCTAGTTTCCCTTTCTAGTGTTACTTTCAGGGGCGAGGAAGGGGAGCAGTAGTTCATTTGTGATTAATTTGTATAGTGAGTGGATGTTGGTATGTTTAGGTTTATTTCATTATTTGTGTTTTGTAGTTTCCCCTCCTGAGGAAGCAAGATACTGTGAAACTCCAGTCGAGGGGTTGACACAGCTTCAGATGCTCTTCACAGCTTCAGATAATCTTCATATTTGCGTTTGCATTTGGTTTGCCTTGTTGCCCAGCTGTTGGACCCCACAATAACCCAGCCACATTCATACAGATAAGTTTTTTGCTTTTCTGTGAAGTATGTTTCTTCTTTAATTAATGATTCAAGTGGCGGATGGACAGTGTGTGCCATGATGGTCCGACCCAGGGGTCCCAAAGGTATGCCCAGGGTATCGTGGCATCCATATGTGGAACAACCTCCTCCTCCGATAGCTCAGGGTGTGCCGGGAATTCTTCCTTCATGGAGGCCACACCCACCTTGGCGTCACGAATGAGCCAGTCAATTTCCCCCAGAGCCAAGCACAAAAATGGAAAAAATTCTTAGGCTGAGGCAGTCTAGTGTCTAAATCTTTTGGTATGTTCATGGGGGTTCCCAGGTTTGTCTCCTGAAGCATCCCCACGTTGAGCATCGGCCCCACCTCAAAGGTGATTTAGGATTCACGCCATCCGTTACTTCAGAAACTAGCCCACAAGGTTTTGATGCCCCTACCCAGGCCACCTATGGTATAAATAGGACCCAATCTCAGTTCACTATTACCCAGGTTAGATTCTCCTTCAGTCCCAGAGGTTTTCATCCTGTCTGGTCCCCAAACCTGCAGACTTGGCCAATGGCTACTGCTGAAAAAACTTATGGTCACACATGCGGCAGCACAGTTGAATGGACATATCAACTCCTCAAGCATTACATTGATCCCATACAATGCGGTCCACAATCCCATACAATGCACTCCATCTTCGACCAATATGTCGATTGCAGTGATCAGTCAATGGATCATGATCAGATCTTTCAGTATTTCTGCCAATCTGACACATCTCTCTCCGTCTCTGTACTCCTTATGTGATTGCTCAAACAGGGTGCAGTTCTGGTCCTCGCTTGGGATGTAGTTCTGGTCTAAACTCCTCCTGCTTTTGCCTGAACTCTCCCCTTGCATTCTGTTGACATCATGACAACCTCTGGGAGGGCAACTCCACCTCCTCCTTTCCCTACACTTCCTACTGGCAGGAATGGGTGCCATCTTGATATCAAATTCTTCCGACCCGAACATTCCCCCGTTGGTACTCAGAGACTTTTCCCAATGCCTCTCCATGTCAGCCATCTCAACTGTGGCCATCTCCTCCTCCCAGAATTCACTCTCTTCATGCTCTATGTTGGGTGCCATTTTTATGTAGCCCACGCTTCTATGTGGCAGGCTCCAGCCAGCTCCTCAGGGTCAGGTCAGCCATTCACCTGCTCCCCACACCAGGGCTCATAAATAGTTAAAGAAAATTAATCTGTTCCATTTTGTATTCAGTAACTATACAGTCACTCACAGTTCCTCCAGAGCTTGGGCGTAGGTCGGGGCTAGACACATCCAGTAGGCCGGAGGAAACGCAAATCCTGGTGCTCCAATCACTCACTCAGTCTCCTCTATCTCCTGGGATGAAGAACAAGCAGAAACCAAGAGAAATTGGAACAAATTGAATGGTTTATTAACTTGCTTGAACATAGTAACAGTCAACTATTTACATATTCACAGGTGTCAGACATCAAATTTAAATAATTTCATTTTTCACAAGTGTCTCTTCTCTATCCCAACTCTCCAGCCAGTAGAGTCCCCTTCTTTTACTCAGACTTAGCAGGGGAAAATAGGATCAACCAAATCTGAGAGTAGCTTAGTCATCTTTTCAATTCTTTAGTGTTTCTTGTCAAATCCAGCGATGTCTGTCACCCTCCTGGGTTTGACAGGAGTCTCCTTCAGCCTACAGGACTTTGGCAGGAGTAAAGGGAAACCCAAAGACCAAGATTTCTCTCTGTACACTTCGACTCCTCTTCCCCTTGGGCAAAGAGACCACCTACAACTCCCCTTCAGTCTATGCTATCCACAAACTGCAAACTCTTTGACCCCCCTGGAAAATGCACAGCCCTCTTCTTACTGCAAAGGCATTTTCCAGGGGGGTCTCATGTAAAAACATTTAACTTTTACTGCAATAAATCTGACTGTTGTAATACATTTCTAACAGTACGTTTATATAACACTGAGACTAAAGGACTAGCATAAACTTGTACAAGATAATGAACAGCACAGTGAATTTACCCATGTCATCGATCAAAGTTCTTTATACCCTGAACCAGCAGCACAGTTCAAAAATAAGCTGCTTACCTTATTTCAAAGCTAATCTATCTGCAAGAAGGATTCCACCTTGTAGTTTCTTCAAAGGTTTCTCCCAACCAATAGAACATCAGCAGGAGACCAAGTACAGTGGAATCCCAGTAAACCTGTATTCAACTAACCGTCACTCTCAACCAACCAACAAAAAAATTGCCGTAAAAAGAAAAAAAAAAACTGTCTCCCACACTCCTCACCCGACAACCTCCAAAGTTGTGAACTCCTTACTCAACAATCCCTCTCTCTTCCTCCAGTCCCAAAAGCATCAGCAGCAGTCACAAATCTCCCTCTTTCCTTCCCTCTAGTCCACCATTCATCATCAGCAGCCACAAATCTTCCTCCATCTCTCCAGCCTCCAGAACATCAGTGGCAGCCATAAATCTCCCTCCTTCCCTTCCTCCAGTCCCTGAAGCAGCAGCAGCAGCCAGTCCAAACAATACCCCCTCCCTCCCTCCAGCCCCCGAAGCAGCAGAACTGGTCCTGACAACACCCCCTCCCTCCCTCACTTATCCGAAGCAGTAGCGGCAGCCAGTGAGCAGAGGCAGTGCCATAAACAGGCTTCTTCCAGCCAGCCCCAGCAGGGCCTTTCCTCTGCTGCATTACTTCAGATGTGGCAGAGGAAAGGCCCTGCCAAGGCTGGCCAGAAGCAGCTTGGTTATGGACACATCCGGTAGGCCACGTTGCCTCTGCTCACTGGCTGCTGCTATTGCTACAGGTAAGTGAGAGAAGGAGGGAGAGAGGGTTGTCAGGACCGGCTGCCGCTTATTAATAAGCAGTTCCAACTCCACAAATGTCTCCAGTACATATGGGCTTCTCCAAATGGCATGTATCAAAATCAAATTGACTACATCTGCATAGGTCAGAGATGGAAATCTGCAGTTTTGACTGCAAGAACTAAACCAGGAGCTGATTGTGGAAGCAACCATGAGCTTTTGACATTCAAGATCAAAGTAAAGTTTCACAAGAAGAAGATCATTAAAGACCTCCCAAAATATGACTAAGAACATAAGACGTCGCCTCTGCTGGGTCAGACCGGTGGTCCATCGCGCCCAGCAGTCCGCATCCACGGCGGCCCATCAGGTCCATGACCTGTATGTGATCCCTTAAATTTCGCCTTGATACCCTTTCTATATCCTATCTTTGCCCTTATCTGTATCCCTCGATTCCTTTGTCTGTCAGGAATTTATCCAATCCTTCTTTAAAACCCCGTAGTGTGCTCTGTCCAAGTGTGCTCTGTCTAGAACTAGAAAGCAGATTTGCATGTCTTGATACAGGGGATAGAGAGACAGAAGAATTATGGAATTATGGAATGATGAAGCTAGGTCAGAACATGTAAAAAGAAAATCCAGTTTAGTGTATCAAGATGTTAAGAGATTGCGGCAGAAATTCCAGGCTCAATTGTGGATGCTTAAAGATGCCTATTGAATGATATTGAATGATCCAGAAAGCATTAAAAAGAGATTAAAAGAATTTATGGAAAATTTATACAAAAAAGGCAATGAGGATAATATTGGGGAAATTGAACTGGAAACTGAAGCTGAAGAAGAACCAGATATTTTAAAAGAAGAAGTCACAGCACCAATTAAAGCTTTATTGAAAAACAAGTCACCTGGTATCAAAGGTATTCTAATTAAATTAATCAAAGGCTCAGAAGGTGCTATCATGGCCTTCACTTGACTGTGTCAACAGATTTGGAAGAAAAAAAACATGGCCAACCAATTGTAGAAGATCACTGTTCATACCTATACTGAAGAAAGGTGACGCCAAGGACTGTAACAACTACAGAATGATTGCATTAATTCCACATGCCAACAAAATATTGCTGAAAATAATACAACCAAGGCTTCAATCATACATTGAAGTTCAGGCTGGTTTCAGAAAAGGTTGAGGAACAAAACACATTATATGGATATTGGAGAAGAAACAAAGAATACCAAAAGTGCCTATACTTTTGCTTCATTGACTATAGCAAAACCTTTGACTGTGTAGATCACGATAAACTATGGAGATCTCTAGCACAAATGAGAATACCCAAACAGCATAACTCTATGAAAATCAAGAAGCTGCAGTGAGAACTGAATTTGGCAACACTGATTGGTTTCCAATAAAACATGGCATTAGGCAAGGATGCATCTTGTCACTTTAGCTGTTCAACCTTTACAGCAAAACCATATTCAGAAAAGCAAATTTGGAAGAAGAGTGTTGGTTTCAAAGTTTGTGGACAAAATAGAAACAACCTGCACTATGCAGATGATACAATGCTCATCGCCAGCAGCAAATAAGACATGCTATATCTACTGAGAAAAGTTAAATCCGAAAGTCATAACATGGGATTAGAACCGAACATAAACAAGACGAAGACCATGAACAAGGAAAATAAGGAAGATTTTGAGCATGAATGCGATAGAATAGACGTTGTAAAGGATTTCAATCTCTTGGGCTCTTTCATAAACAAAAAAACAACTAGCAGGGAAGAAATATTCCACAGAATAGCACTTGGTCACTCTTCAATGAAGGCTTTCGACAAAGTATTCAAAGGTAAGCAAATAACACATTTGTCCACACACTCATTTTCTCAGTGGTCAAGTATCAGTGTGAAAGCTGGACACTATGGAAGCAGGACAGAAAGAAGATTGACTCATTTCAGATTTGGTGCTGTAGTAGGATTTTATGCATGCAGTGGACTGCCAGAAGAACTAGCAAATCGATTCTGGAAGAGATCAAACTGGCTATGTCACTCGAAGCACAAATGATGAAATTGCAACTGTCTTATTTAGGTCACACTGTAGAAGAGAAAGATCATTGGAAAAGGACATGGTGTTTGGGAAGATTGAAGAAACCAAGCGAGGAGGGGATCCTTCAATTAGATGGCTGGGCATGTTGAAAACAACCATAGGGATGATGCTGGAGGACTTTACCAGACTAACAAAAAACCAATTTTTTTTTTTTTAGATCTGTAATTCTTCAAGTCACTAGGACTAGAATACGAGTCAATGGCACCTAACAAAAGTGCTCCCACATTATCCAGTTATCACATGCTAATGTGAACGTACTAGCTAGATTATGTAGGAATGCCAGCTCTCTGATCATGACTCTCCACCTGTAAAATAACATCAAAAATGGCTGCTATGACTTCCCGTTGTAGTCTCGTGAGATCACAGGAACTCACGGCAGCCATTTTTGATGACGCCTCTGCACACGGCAGGAGCATAGGAAGATCACTCCTGCCCCGCTTCACTGCTAGACCACCAAGTAAGGTCCAGGATGCAGAAGGGAGGCGGGGGTGGGTCAGAGCCGGTCCTA